>NC_072778.1:17526245-18126245 GCF_022539595.1 Amphiprion ocellaris
CTTTAACCCCGAAGGATGGCACTTTGAACTTTGGCATTTTTAATCCTCCTTTGATGCCCTCAATATCAACATTTGGTCCTTCAATGTCAAGCTTGGGAGCTTTTATGTCACCCTCAACTGTTGGAACTGACACGTCCACATCACCTTTCAGTTTTGGACCCTTCAGATTGAAATCCACATCTGGCATTGAGATTTTAGGTCCTGAAATTGTTGGCATGTTGAATTTCGGTCCTTTGATCTTACCATGAGAACTCTCAATATCAACGTCTGGTCCTTTCACATCCACTTCAGGGGCTTTGATATCAATATCAGCTGTCGGAAGACTGACATCAACATCTGGCCCTTCCACTTTTGGACCTTTAACCCCGAAGGATGGCATTTTGAACTTTGGCATTTTAAATCCTCCTTTGCCCCCCTCAATATCAACATCTGGTCCTTCAATGTCAAGCTTGGGAGCTTTTATGTCACCCTCAACTGTTGGAACTGACACGTCCACATCACCTTTCAGTTTTGGACCCTTCAGATTGAAATCCACATCTGGCATTGAGATTTTAGGTCCTGAAATTGTTGGCATGTTGAATTTTGGTCCTTTGATCTTACCATGAGGACTCTCAATATCGATGTTTGGTCCTTTAATATCCACTTCAGGGGCTTTAATATCAATGTCACCTGTCGGAAGATTGACATCAACATCTGGCCCTTCCACTTTTGGACCTTTAACCCCGAAGGATGGCACTTTGAACTTTGGCATTTTAAATCCTCCTTTGCCACCCTCAATATCAACATCTGGTCCTTCAATGTCAAGCTTGGGAGCTTTGATGTCACCCTCAACTGCTGGAACTGACACGTCCACATCACCTTTCAGTTTTGGACCCTTCAGATTGAAATCCACATCTGGCATTGAGATTTTAGGTCCTGAAATTGTTGGCATGTTGAATTTCGGTCCTTTGATCTTACCATGAGGACTCTCAATATCGACGTCTGGTCCTTTAATATCCACTTCAGGGGCTTTGATATCAATGTCGGCTGTCGGAAGACTGACATCGACATCTGGCCCTTCCACTTTTGGACCTTTAACCCCGAAGGATGGCACTTTGAACTTTGGCATTTTAAATCCTCCTTTGCCCCCCTCAATATCAACATCTGGTCCTTCAATGTCAAGCTTGGGAGCTTTGATGTCACCCTCAACTGCTGGAACTGACACGTCCACATCACCTTTCAGTTTTGGACCCTTCAGATTGAAATCCACATCTGGCATTGAGATTTTAGGTCCTGAAATTGTTGGCATGTTGAATTTTGGTCCTTTGATCTTACCATGAGAACTCTCAATATCAACGTCTAGGTCCTTTCACATCCACTTCAGGGGCTTTGATATCAATATCAGCTGTCGGAAGACTGACATCAACATCTGGCCCTTCCACTTTTGGACCTTTAACCCCGAAGGATGGCATTTTGAACTTTGGCATTTTAAATCCTCCTTTGCCCCCCTCAATATCAACATCTGGTCCTTCAATGTCAAGCTTGGGAGCTTTGATGTCACCCTCAACTGTTGGAACTGACACGTCCACATCACCTTTCAGTTTTGGACCCTTCAGATTGAAATCCACATCTGGCATTGAGATTTTAGGTCCTGAAATTGTTGGCATGTTGAATTTTGGTCCTTTGATCTTACCATGAGGACTCTCAATATCGATGTTTGGTCCTTTAATGTCCACTTCAGGGACTTTAATATCAATGTCAGCTTTTGGAAGACTGACATCAACATCTGGCCCTTCCACTTTTGGACCTTTAACCCCAAAGGATGGCACTTTGAACTTTGGCATTTTAAATCCTCCTTTGCCCCCCTCAATATCAACATCTGGTCCTTCAATGTCAAGCTTGGGAGCTTTTATGTCACCCTCAACTGCTGGAACTGACATGTCCACATCACCTTTCAGTTTTGGACCCTTCAGATTGAAATCCACATCTGGCATTGAGATTTTAGGTCCTGAAATTGTTGGCATGTTGAATTTCGGTCCTTTGATCTTACCATGAGAACTCTCAATATCAACATCTGGTTCTTTCACATCCACTTCAGAGGCTTTGATATCAATATCCGCTGTCGGAAGACTGACATCAACATCTGGCCCTTCCACTTTTGGACCTTTAACCCCAAAGGACGGCACTTTGAACTTTGGCATTTTAAATCCTCCTTCGCCCCCCTCAATATCAACATCTGGTCCTTCAATGTCAAGCTTGGGAACTTTTATGTCACTCTCAACTGTTGGAACTGACATGTCCACATCACCTTTCAGTTTTGGACCCTTCAGATTCAAATTCACATCTGGCATTGAGATTTTTGGTCCTGAAATTGTTGGCATGTTGAATTTTGGTCCTTTGATCTTACCATGAGGACTCTCAATATCGATGTTTGTTCCTTTAATATCCACTTCAGGGGATTTGATATCAATGTCAGCTGTCGGAAGATTGACATCAACATCTGGCCCTTCTGCTTTTGGACCTTTAACCCCGAAGGATGGCACTTTGAACTTTGGCATTTTAAATCCTCCTTTGCCGCCCTCAGTATCAACATCTGGTCCCTCAATGTCAAGCTTGGGAGCTTTGATGTCACCCTCAACTGCTGAAACTGACACATCCACATCACCTTTCAGTTTTGGACCCTTCAGATTCAAATCCACATCTGGCATAGAGATTTTAGGTCCTGAAATTGTTGGCATGTTGAATTTTGGTCCTTTGATCTTACCATGAGAACTCTCAATATCAATGTCTGGTCCTTTCACATCCACTTCAGGGGCTTTGATATCAATGTCAGCTGTCGGAAGACTGACATCAACATCTGGCCCTTCCACTTTTGGACCTTTAACCCCGAAGGATGGCATTTTGAACTTTGGCATTTTAAATCCTCCTTCGCCTCCCTCAATATCAACATCTGGTCCTTCAATGTCAAGCTTGGGAGCTTTGATGTCACCCTCAACTGCTGGAACTGACACGTCCACATCACCTTTCAGTTTTGGACCCTTCAGATTCAAATCCACATCTGGCATAGAGATTTTAGGTCCTGAAATTGTTGGCATGTTGAATTTTGGTCCTTTGAGCTTACCATGAGAACTCTCAATATCAATGTCTGGTCCTTTCACATCCACTTCAGGGGCTTTGATATCAATGTCAGCTGTCGGAAGACTGATATCAACATCTGGTCCTTCCACTTTTGGACCTTTAACCCCGAAGGATGGCATTTTGAACTTTGGCATTTTAAATCCTCCTTCGCCCCCCTCAATATCAACATCTGGTCCTTCAATGTCAAGCTTGGGAGCTTTGATGTCACCCTCAACTGCTGGAACTGACACGTCCACATCACCTTTCAGTTTTGGACCCTTCAGATTCAAATCCACAGCTGGCATTGAGATTTTTGGTCCTGAAATTGTTGGCATGTTGAATTTTGGTCCTTTGATCTTACCATGAGAACTCTCAATATCGATGTTTGCTCCTTTAATATCTACTTCAGGGGCTTTAATATCAATGTCAGTTGTTGGAACATTGACATCAACATCTGGACCTTCCACTTTTGGACCTTTAACCCCAAAGGATGGCACATTGATTTTTGATTCACCTTGTGGTCCCTTAAAGCCAATGTCCACTTTGGGAGCTTTTATGTCCACATCTGGGCTCTCTAGACTAACTTTAGATGTTTTCTTGTCAAACTGAGGTGCTTTGACATTGACTGTTGTGGAGGGGATTGTGAACTTCTGTCCTTTCATTTCTACATTAGGACCCCTACCATGAACTCCTGGTGATTTAATGTCAACTTTAGGTGCTGTAGTGTCAGTATTGGGCTTTGAAAGTTTTAGATCAATATCTTGACCCTCCTCTGTTGGAACATCAGTTGCTGCATAGGGCCCTGTGATGTTTATTTGTGCTCCCTTAATGTCAACATTAAGACCTTTTGTGTCTCCCTTGATCTTTGGAAGGGATCCAGATTGCACAGTATACATGGGTCCCTTTAGTTTCATATCTGTGCTTTCAACAGTAGCTTCTGTTGTTCGAATGTCAACCTTAGGAGCTTTTACATCAACATTTTGTCCCTTGGCTCCAAATGATGACATCTTTATATGAGACATTTTCAAATCTCCTTCTTTCATGTCAGTGTTTATAGATAGACCTTGACTGTCCGCTTTGGGTGCTAGTATTTCCTTATCAGCCTTTGACACTGTTCCATCAATATTTCCGACTATCTTAGAACCCTTCATGCTTCCATCTTTGTCTGGCCCAGATAAAGAGGGAATTTTAACCTCCATTTTGTATTTGCTACCACTCTTTGGTACTTTGACTTGAATGTTAGAGTTAATTTCAGGTTCTTTGAAGTCACTTTCAGCTTCTGGAAGTCTTACACTGACAACTGATCCTTCTATGTTAGCACTGGGACCTTTGATCTGCATATCTGTACCTTTGATGTCCAACTCTGATGTTTGAATCTCTCCATGTGTCACAGGTAGTGAAATGTCAGCATCAACACAGATTCCAGAAGCTTTTAATTCTTCCTTTGTGCTTGGCAAGTCAACATCTCTGTCACCTTTCAACTTAGAACCTGTGATGTTGACATCCATACCTGTCACTGAAATCTTGCCTGGTCCTGAGGAAAATCCTGAGCCAGCATTACCTAATGTGATTGTGGTTCCACCTAACCTGCTACCACCTCTCAGTTCAGTGTCACTGTCCATGGGACCTCCACTAAGTCTGATGTTTGGAGTATCACTACTACCTGATCCCTTTGTCTGTGGGTGACTGCTGGTGATTTTAGAAATATTCACTTTTTTCATATCACCTAAGCTAGTGTTAGAACTTCCCACTTGTGTTTTATCCATGGCTGTACTTGAAATCTGCATGCTTTTTCCTGGTATAGACAGGCTAATTGACCCTCCGTTTTCATCAGTTGAGGCTATGTCTGCACTTCCCAACCCTGCTATTGTAACATGCCTACTACCAGTGTGTGTGCTGTCTCTAAGTGTCATGCTTGTTTCTGAAACCTGAACACTTCCATCTCCTTGCTCCCCACTCCCTCGTGACATTTCAATGCCTTCCTGGACTTCACTAACTTTTAGGCCAAAATTAGGCCCTTTAAATTGTACATCTGTACTTCTTTCTTTTCCCTCTCTTATGAATGTTGTGGTGTGAACTCCCCCACTGCCCCAGCGGGTCTCTGTGGAGCTAACCTGTGGCCCAGTGTAAGTTACATTGCTCGACTCAAAAACTCCCTCTTCTGCTCCCGCTTTACCTGAGGGGCTGCCATGTGAGATTCTTATGCGAGGAGAGCCATCTCCAGATTCATGCCTTCGCCCCTTGAAGTCTGGGCTTGAAAGTTCAAGTTGCTCACTTATGCCACTCGGCATATCCACCGTGTAGGTAGTGATACGGCGAGTGATGGTAGTGATTGTGCTGCCATCGCTGCTCGTGCTGCTATGCCGTTCTGTGCGAACATCTACTCCCTCTGCAAGGTCTTCAGACTTCAGCCTTGGTTTAATCTTTTTTGTGTATATTCTCTTATAGTCTTCGTCATCCCCACTCTGTTTATTGAAAAACAGGTAAAAACACAACATGAAAATGTTAGTACACCATATATTTCTCCTGTAGCTTCCCTACAAACAAATCTGTGGTCCTAATAGTTTAAACAGGGAACTTACAAGAATGATGTCTGGACTGGAACCTCCAAAACGGGTCTTCCCTTCCCATGTCAGGGTGCCTATTGGTGAACGACATGGTGTGCTCAACGGTGAGTAGCAAGGGGACTTGTCTCCTTTGTTTTGTAGTTTCAGTCCAACTTTGTGTCGGTTCAGTGTCTTCAGTAGCTCTGCTGTTTCTTCTGAGCTCATATTATCAAAGTAGATAGTGGCTCCCACTATCTGGTCACCTATAAATTAAGTATAGAGAGCAGTTAAGTTTAGTCAGCGGGTAAGTGAGTCAAATCTTACTTCATTTTTGATGAAAGATGCTGATTACCTTCATATACTTTTCCAGACCGTGCTGCAGGTGACTCTCCCTTCACCTCCTTAACATAGATTTCTCCTCCTGTCTGTTCAATGGTCAAGCCAGTTTTGTCTGGACCCTCCCAGTCTGGAAATAGCACTTCCCTGGTGTCCTCCTCTTCAGCCATCTGTAATCATAATCATACAAACAATGGGTTTCATTGAAATAGCACAAAGTAGTTGACAAGAAGTCACTATAAAAAGAACTATGGTCTGAACTTTACAAAAAATACCTTGTTTTTGCTTCTCTGTTTTTCAGCCCTGGTGTGATGGACACTCTGTCTTATTGTTTTCCTGTTTATAAAAAAAAGATGATAAGCATGAAAAGAAAATCAGTCCAGGAGGTATTTCATCCTAGACAGTAGGTTCTTCTTTTCTCATTAAAACAATTTCAATAGCTGTCCACATTAAATATTTACCAACCCCACTGTTTAAGTAGTCTGGCCTATAGCACCTAGAAGTGAACACTAGATGGTGTTAAAACTCTTTCAGACAACACATCCTCTGCTGCCCTGAACACCAAACCATAAGCTCCCTCCCTCCAGGATGCTTTGTTTTGGAAATTTGGTTGAAGTCAGACCACACCTCGCCCTGAGGAAAGCAGCACGATCCTGTGCCTACACCCCAGCTCCAAAGTCAATAGAAAGAACAATCATGGTTGAAGCTGCCCTGCTTTGTGAAGACACCCGCAGAGTTGCAGAAATATATATTAATGTTGTTGTCTCTTATTTATATGCACATCCACAAACAGTAGTCTTTTACTGAAACAAGTACATATTTGTCATATTTGTACATGCATGCAGAAAATGCATATCAAATGTCTTTTTTGACAAGACAGCTATGTATACCAGTTTCACTCGAGGTTTAACATTTATTTTAAGTGAATTTGTGACCACGACTCAACTTTGTGATGAAGTAGTAACACATATCGTACTGACTGGATGTGGTCATTACACTTAGAAATGTTATCATACAATTTCCAATCCAATACACAACAATTATGCCGCAATTCACCATATTTCTACGAGCTAATATCAAGCCGATTGAAATCCCCAATTGCCTGTTCTATAACTGTCTGTCTGTCTGTGCTCTGCAGTAAACACATTTGGAAAAAAATGATAGCAATAATAAGGTGTGTTTACATCATTCCCAGACATGCCTCTTCAAGCATGCTGACTAGCCATACCCACTCTCCTCTTTGAAACAGACATCACATTGTTTCATTGATACCACACTCTCCACATCCCACCCATTGAATTACCCAAAGCCGTCTAAAACGTGTCTCTGTTCACTTTGTTTTTACACTGCATTCATTCATGCACGGTGACTTACACATTATTCTCATGTATGCACATACATCAGGAGCCTTTTAGGTTACATTAAGATACATGCACAACACCTCCAACTTTAACATAAACAAACTACTCTTCCTACCACCTGAACAGCAGGTTAAAGGTTCAGTGCACAAAACAACAAATCAGCGGCCTATTGACAGAAAGTAAGTAAATATTAGTGACAGCAGCAGTACTTGAAATACTTTTTTTTTTTTTTTTTTGCTTGTAATCACCCAAAACAAATGGCAAAAGCCTAGCCATGGGTGGCTCAAAAGAAACAGGATGTGAATCATTGTGATGGTTGCCTGCCTGTGTCTTTATGAGGGAAGTTAACAACCAGAGCCCAGCTTGGAAAGTGGATAAGGCATGCAAACTCAAAAGCTGCCTCAATACCTCTAACATGCCACTGGAGATGAATCGAGAAATAATTTTCTGGGGGTCGAATACATTGTAAGGGTCGCAGTTTAAAAGCTGGATTCCTATGTGATTTAAAACATCTATTGAAGGTGTGAACAAAGCTTCTTGGGGAAGTTATGACTGAGAAAAATGTTTATATTTATAATAATCTGCCCAAATATTATCAGTCTCTAAAATAATTACTAAAAAAACACACATTTGCATATATTTTTCATACTATTTTTCACCACTGTAAATAATATAATTAAGCCAGTAAGCCACAAATCCCTTCCTCATTCACTGTAATTGCCACACTGTTCTGCATGATAGCAAGCTGCTGGAAACAAGAGGAACCTAAGGCAAAGATAAAGGCACAGCTGTTTCAAAAGGATCGGTAACACATATCACCCACTCATCAACCATCTGCCACTCTTGCCTCGCTGGCAGTATACAGTATTTTAAACAGATGAGAAAGTCAGAGAGGAAAAAAAACCAACATAAATGTTTGGGCTAGTTTGCTGGTATATTAAACAATACACAAACAAATTTGGGTTTTGTGTGCATCTGTGGGACTATGTGAGTGAGATAGAGACCTGTTTGTCTCCTGACAAAACTGTATCTCAGTCATAGGAAGCATTGTTTTGACAGATTATTATTTTTTAATATATATTACCATGTTGCAAGGCTAGGCTGCACAGTGGCTCGGTGGTTAGCACTTTTGCCTTGCAGCTAGAAGATCCCCAGTTTGCGTCCTGGCCTGAACCTGGGATCTTTCTGCATGAAGTTTGCATGTTCTCCCAGTGCATGCGTGGGTTTTTTCCGGGTACTCCGGCTTCCTCCCACAGTCTCTAAATTGTCCGTGGGTATGAATGTGAGTTAGATTGTTTGTCTCTATGTGTAGCCCTGTGATAGACTGGCGACCTGTCCAGAGTGTTCCCTGCCTTCACCCTAAGTCAGCTGGGATATGCTCCAGCCCCCCCCCCCCCCCCCCCCCCCCCCCGCGACTCTAATGAGGATGAAGCAGTGTATAGATAATGGATGGATGGATGTTGCCAGACTGCCTGAATGCATACAGTAGCAATAGCTAGATTGGCTACAGTGAATTTATGAGACATGAGACACATGTCAAAAACATTGTAAACTTTCTGGCAGATGTGTATGGTCATAAAAGAACAAACATTTTGTCAAAGTTAGCCGTGCTAGAAATGATTAACAAAGAGACAGTTTGGAATCCAAACTGATTTGCAAACTGGTCTCCCCAGTTTGTTGGACCCAGTCCAAGGACATATAACCAAGCAATGCAGCAGTTAAACACGTCAATAGACTGCTTCTGTGTGACTGGGAATACTGGAGGATGCTTGCAATGCTTTGAGGTAATATTAAACCCTCTCTCTAAAATTGACTTTTGTAGACTCTCAGGACTGAATAACACAAGCTAGGACAACTAAGAGTGACAAGAGACCAGAATGTGTTTATGCCAAAGATGACAGCAACCACTTGCAGGCATCTACAACCTTATCCTCCCATTCTTTCTCCCTCTTCTACCTCTCTCTATCTCATTGTCTCTGTTAGCGTGACCTGACTGGAGATTGAAAGTGAAAATGCAGCACTTTAGTTCTCAAACAATGCACACATCATTGTTTGCTGGATTACAAATTTAGAAAAAATGTCTCAGAGAAGTAAGGAGAAGCCAACTTTCATTTGAGAAAACAATTTTCTTAATAATTTCTCCCTCTCTCATTCAAAGGGACAGTCTCAGGACTCTTTTATATTCTCTCTTTGCCTTGCCTTCCTATCCATTGATTTATTTTCGTATATAACTGCATATAATTAATGCATATTTAAAGATTTAAACATTCCCTCCTACATTTAACTTCCACACTGAGTCTTTTCACAAGTAACTATTTGTGCAATTATTCGTCTCACAGTTTTGACATATTTGCAGCAGGCTGCAGGGAGGAGCTGAGGCTTGAAGTAATATAGGAGGGCAGGAAAGAACATAGCGAGAGGGAGGGACATTGAGAAAAGAGGAAATAGCAAAAATGTGAAAGGGAAAGGGATGGCTATGAAACTGTTTTGTGGAATGTTAACCTGCAAGTAAATAGTGAAGGCATCCAAGCAAAAATTTAAATGTCGGATTATCACGAGTCTCATCAGAAGCTTATAACACTTCACTGTGCGTAGGAAAACTTGAAATTTTCTGTTTCCTTAGATTACTAAACTCTGTCTCAGTTATTGCTGTATCTTAAAGTAGCATAAACTATATTTGGAATCCAAAAAGATCAAATGATTAGATGTGGAATGCGCTATAAACAGATGCTCAATAAATACGCTTCTGTTCTTGCAATCATAAGACAGGCAAGCTGTATGTGACTGAAAGTGATCAGATGACATGACAATCTACTGCTCCTCTGCTCTTTCTCTTTCATTTTTTTGACACACCTGAGTCAGACAGCATGTATTTATTATTGAATTTGATTAAAGATGTCATCAAAACAACGTGTTAGCAAAAATGCAAACAGAATGAGAAAAAGCTTTGAAGGAAAACAGGGAAGCAGGGAGAAAATGAGGGTAAGGGTGACAGATGAGCTTGACTGTCTATCATGTTTTATTATGGCCTGGTATGTGTGTTGGGAAGGGGGGCTGTGGGGACAGGCAGCCAGACAAAAGCGTGGAACCACAGAGCATTTCTGGACACACAGCTCTTTTTCACTATCATTGGCCTTCAGAGGCTGCAGAAAGTTTGGGTTTTGCATCGTCTTTTTCTGCGCCCTTTTCCCTACACTCAAAAGAAATGAGGGACTATCTACAACTGCAGACTGCAAACAGTTAAAACAGCATGAGTTTGGCGGGCTTTTGACAAGGTTGTTTCATAAGAAGGGGAAAGGGGCTTGAGTCAAACAGGTGGTCGCTGGGGGAGGACGGAGGGGTGCAAATAGGAGGCACAGGGAGCAGAAGCAGCCAAGTGTCAGGTTTCCACAAGGCAGGCCTTTCACAGCTGAATGGCGAAGGCACGACCTTCCAGGTTCAAAAGAGGCTTCGCAATAAACATTCCAGCAGAGGTTTGGCATCTGGCCACATAATAGTTTGCTGTTCTAAGGTGACACTGACTGGATGGTCTTGAGTGGAGTGATGGGTAGTAAGAAACCCAGTTTCCTTCTCTTTACTCAACCAGTGACAGATGTAGCATGTTGATCTTTTGCATTATGCTTCAGGACACTTACCTTGGATTGCTCAAGCAAAGCCAAGGGCTTCAGTTTGATGCTTTTGTTCTTGTATTCTTGACTTCTGTTGACAGAAAAACAGAAACGGGGTCAGGGATTTACTTAATATGATTACAATAAGCATTTGATTTAATTAAGCTTCATTAGACTTTCAAAAAAATCTGTCCTGAATTCTACACGATGCCCTCTAATGCAATAACAGACCATAACTCAGTCACATGCTCAACAGATAACGAAAGCCTTTCCCCACACACAGGCCACTGTTGTATTAACAGGTGTATCCACATATGATACACAAACCATAAATACAGTGGTTACACTGAGGATTTACTGGTATTTTTGTGCACATGCTCAATGGACCTTTCATGACCAATCACAGCCTTCAGAGACTTTAATAATTAACCAACCAAGTGGTAGCAGTATTGACCCTGGTGAGTAATTATGCAAAACTCCCTTTAAGTAAATAAATCCAGCTACTTGTTTGGTGTGGTCTTCACCTCTGCAGAAAGGCAGACAGACAGACACACTTATCACCCAGAATCTAATACAGTTTGCTAAAGCCTAAAATTTAAAGTTAAGAGAAGCATATCTGGTTCTGGAAGAAATCGAAAGGGGCATGTACTCCTAAATAATGCTTGTGAATTATTCTGTTCTCATTTCATTGCTCAAGAGATAACCAGAGATGGGCAGCCATATATTGTAGTTACAATTTGGATTCTAAGTCTCATTCTGTATGCCAAGCCAATCTTATTTCTACCAGCTGCAACTAGCCCAATATCTCACAGGTCTTATGAGGATTATTGTGTCAACCTACTGGCACATTGTGAAACAAAGCCTTCTCTTTGTCAGTCCCTGTACAAACAGAACCAGACTTGATGTGTGTACAGACAGGCATCTACTGGTAGGAACATGTCCCTCTGAAAAATTCTTCTTAGACAAGTTTCCAGCTCCATCATTAACGTCCACTTCCCCAATACCCTGTGTCCAATAAACTAAACTGCTCATTACTTTGGTGAAAATTATGCCAAATAACGGTGTTTGTTATACATAAACCATTTCCAAACAGTCAGCCTGTGTGATGTAATAGAGAGAAAGTGAATATTTGTTAAAATCACTAACTGGCAAAGTTTGTGAAACACTTTTGTATTGCCCAAGAACACATTGTTTTTGTCTTTTTCTGTGGGTCTTATACTAATAAATAGCTGGTACGTATCCCTGAGATGAATGCCAGCCAGTATGTGGCTGTCATTACGTTTGTGTGGGGGGGAGACAGCAGCTGTGTACACTCTCTAACTCATACTCTTGTTACAGAGACATTTTAATCAGACTGCCATGTCAAGAGTCATTCAGGTGCGGGCTGACTGATACTTTCAAAGGTAAAAGTAGCAATATAAAGTTAATATGGGATAGAGTTTGCCTGGATCTGATGCTCAGACTGAAGTTAGATTAAGGGTATGTGAAATCTGTAAAAGGTCATATTTTTATGTGTGCGATTAACTTATAAATATATGATGTATAAAGAATTATAGTGGCTGTAGATTCCGTTACAATGACCATATGAAAATTAACAAACTCAAAAGATAAGAACTAGGATGCTCAACCATCTGCAACCAATACCTCTGTGAGACCACACATGTAAACAAACATAAATATGCCGGAATTTCAGACAGGGTAAATGTGGTCATGAACAGTGGGGAAAGCGAATAAAAACATATGGCATGTGAGTAGAAACACCACACCACAGTCTACGAAACAGATCGCATCGCTCTGCCTCTTTGCTTTGCTTGCAGAGGGAGCAGCTCAGTGCACAGCCCCACCCAGGCCTCCAGTCACACACATTCCTTGATAGAGCCGTCAGGCCAGCTGGAAGGGAGCCCGGCCTCTCCCCACAGTGACTAACTCCAAAGAAATGTCCTCTTTCTCTCTGACTCTCACTCTAGCTTCATTCTATGCTGCCCACCCTGCACCCTGCAGTCAGTCCACCACAGCCCCTCACCTCCAGGTTCAGCCCAAACAAACAAGCAACAGCAGCACACTCGGTCAGATATGCAAATTTAACGCCCCCCTGAAACATGCTATCTCAGATGAACGATGAGGGGTGACACTGGACACTTGCAAATTTTGGCAGATTCCACTTATGTTGTCCATATGACTTTTCTCAGCACAATCATCATCCACATCATCATTTTAGTTGGCTTGACTTGTGCATTTGGATGATGCAACAGCACTCCCTCCGGCTGTTTCATCCACACTCCAGGCCTCATCTGTTCTGTCTTTTCAGGGAACATACCTGGACTGTTTGACTGTCGTAGTTTGTAATAAAGTAGGTCACAGCGCACTGGAAACTGATCAAAGTTGACTGCCAAAATCTAACCAATTTGGTGAACAGAAAAGAGGAACAGCGTGACAATGATTATGGCTCAGTTGTAAGTATATCAGTGGTGCTGGTGAGTGACAAGATTTGATTATGAAGCAAATAAAAAGACCTCAGTGCAGAAAGGCAAAGAGGGAGAGAGTAGTGACCAAATCAATCTTGTTGTCAAAACAGAATAGACTCCCTGTTCCCTTTGCTGTATTGTAGTTTGACACAGCAAGTACAACAAACACAAAATGAGACACAACAGGCCCCAGCCTTCAGCCTTCAAAAAAGCAGATAGGACATGCTAGTGTGACACATATAAAAGGAATGAGCGTCAAAATAAATGGCTCTTTTCTGCACTCTATAGTCCACACAGCCCTGAACCAAACCACAAGTCCTGCATAAGACCAAAGCCTGCCCACTGACGCCAACTTGGCCTGCTGCTGATTAAACCATTGTGACTTTGGCAGGAGTCATGCACTGAATGGAAAAACTGAAGAAAACTCTTTAAATCCTCTTCTCGTTTTTACGAGATCACAAACAAGGCCAGGGGTTTTGTCAAAACACATTTCAACAATGCCTTGATTTTCATGAATACTATTTTTTAAGCCTTATGTTGTCAAAATGACAATAACAGAAAAGTTGTATAAAGTATGAGATGGTTCATACCAGACAACTCATGGCTTCTCTTGTGACTTATTTTTATCTATTACACCCCTAGAAAGGGAAAATGGAAGAATCCTCTCCCAAGGGTTCTTCAGTTTTTTTTCCATATGTGCAAAGGGAGTTTTAAAGGGAGTTTTTCCTTCTTTCTTAGGAACTGCCTTATGAACTGTTGCAGTTATAAGCCTGTGAAACTCAAAACAATCTATGCAATTATGTGCCATACAAAAAACTTGACGTGGCATTTGAACAAACATAGAGGTGATATTTCTGCAAAAATGAAACAAAATATCTTTGCTGTTCTAATCTGAAATGAGAAGTGATCCTGGACTGGTGCCCACGGATAGTTTTAGATCCAAAAACATTGAGCAACTGACAAAGCAATAGATGGGATGAAGAGAAGCACAGACACGTTTCTACTGCACAGATATTGAATATTTCAGTTGAAAATGCAAATTTAGAACTGGCATAACTAGTTACGCCAATGAGTATTAAAGAGGAGAGTAAGTTTTGCATAGTCATATATCAGAGGAGCCATACTGACATCTATAAAAACCTTATATAGCTCAAGCCATGTAACTGCGCAGCTCAGTTTTATTTGGAAATTTATTCAGGTTTTGTTTTTGTCTTCCACAGCTGTTTGAACAAGAGCAAATGCAAGTCTATTCATGGAGTAGGGGACAAGAAGGTTAAGAGGAAGGCTAGATGGCAACCATAGCAGCAGAATATATATATAGACATAAAGGCTTCCTTAGCTGTACAACAAGAAGTGTAAGCTGAGCATAAGAATATACATTCATGCTTAGCATTTAGATCACACCAGAGCAGTGCAGAGCTGTTTAGAGCAAGAGAGAGTGTTGGATGGTGAGGAGTGCCATCCTTGACTATCCTGCACCAGATAAAGAAAACCTAAACAAAGCTGAATGTATTTCTAAATTTACATTCCAATCCCTGCTGCCCTGACATTCTGAGCCCCAAATAGAGTTTTCCTAACAGATGCTGCATGTCATTCCTTGCACAGGGCAGGAGAACAGTTTTTCCTGGGGGTTGGGGTGCAGGTCGGACAGTGAGGGGCAGTAAGGCAGGTAGACTGTGCAATACAGCAACAGTTATTCAAGGTTTATTGATTTTGGATGGTTCCTTGCAGCAGATGTTTGGAGGAGCAGTGCTGCAAGTTATTGGCTTATCAGAAAAAAATGCTTCCCACCCTTTCTGAGTTCAGTGCTTGCAAACGTCCCACCAAATTCGAAGCTACAATAAACAAGTCTGAATTTCTCACACGTGCATGGGTGTGACTTCGAGAGGTATTATGTGTGACTTGTGATGACTATCTCATCATACCACTCGAATTGTAGTTTCTCAACAACAAGGCAAGCAGCACTAATGATAGGCACACTGCAGACAGCACTGAGAACATGTTGAAACATTCCAAACCAACACTGGATGGGTGAGAAGGGAGTGGCAGTTGGGTGGATCGCCTAGAAAGACTTTCTAAATCGCACACTACAGTTAAATGTTTATTTGAAATGCAACTTCCTCAACTGGAACTTTTATGAATCTACACATTTTCTATTGTTTAACTTAAACAATATCTTCTTCAGTAAGCAGCTGGAATTTAATAATGTCTGAGAGCCCAGTTGTGCTTCCAAATGAATGCCAAGTGTGAAAATAATGACCTATAGTTTGATTGCAATCGCCCTCTCTTTTGTCAACTTATTCAGCCTCCCTCATATTCACTCTCCAACCCACACCGTCCCTCCTTCAAACCACCCACTCAACAAGCCCACGAGGAAATGGCAGAGGAAGTGTGCTAGAGACCAGTTTCCTTACGTTTCACACTGGCATGTATGAGTAACACCGCTCCTCTCATCCGTGCTGCCAATCAAAAGTGCAAGAATACACGAAGGCTCTGAACTGAGCACTGTGAAAAATACCTTAACACATTCAGGTCAAGCTCCAAACAGTCATGAGGCATGTTTCTTTAGCCAACTGAAGATGCTGTTTGTCACATGGGTGACAAGTGCAACAAAACCAGTGAGTGAGTGAATGTCTGCTGTGATGACTGAGTAAAATTTGACCAACGGAGCTTCTTCAAAATTTCCCAGTGTGTTTTTTTTTGGAATTCCACATGGCTTACATTACTGCAGGTGACAACATAATGTAGCCTCTGTGCTGCTGCATTGGTAGACAGTGTGAGTATTTGGACAAACGGCATCCGCCCTAGGCCAAGATGAGGTTCTCTTAACTGACGAACGTTTCAGCTGCAGGCGGTCAGGAGCAGTTCTGAACGTTTCAGCGGTTGAAATGTAAATCACATTCCATGTTTATTATGTCTGTATACGTCCACACGTGTCCATGTAGGAACACGTGTAATTTTATACTTCACGCCATATTATCAGTAAAAACATGAATTTTTGAAATTCTAAGAATGCTTAACATATTATAGCAAACAGCAACCCACCACCCAAAGACCTTTTAGCCCCATGTCACTTTTTGGCTCTTAAGGCAGTTTAAGGCAGTGCGTCATTATTAATCACCTTGACAGGGGCAATTTGAGAAATGGTAGATATTTACAACAGTGAGGCAGTCAAAGTGGGTTAAGTGTGCATTGTAAAAAAAAAAAAAAAAAAAAAAAAAAACCTGTACAGAGCAAAGTAAAAAACAGCTCTCCCAAAAACTCCTCTGAACTGACTTTTGGGTGTGGCAGGAGGGAGCTTTGGAGGACAGGCAAACTGCACACAGTGGAATCTGACTTCCAACTGGTATTCAACAAACGATTATATCTGATCTTTTCTATCTGCTTTTCGCTCAACTTAATCACACGCATCACCTCAAACTCAGACCAGGCTACGTATAACATTTCTGGTTTGAAGCACACCTGAAAGGATGCCATTTAGGCGTTAAACATACAAGAGGCAGAAAAATCCCTCAATTTGAGGGTTTCTGAAATGCGTTTTTCTCTTTCCTCAAATGTGCAAAACCTTAGCTCCCCCCTCTATGCCTCAAACCTGGTTTCAATTAGCTTGTCTTTCCAAACCACTACATTCCATTACTCCCCTCCTCACCCCCGCCCCGCCCATCCCCCCTCACTAACTCACTCTCTCTCCCCGTCTTCCTCCCTTCTTCTCCCCCCCACACACCCTGGCCACACGCCCAGGTTAAGAGACCAAAAAAGAGAGAAAGAAATCTCTCTTTGCCCACGACTTTAAAAAGTAAGTCATAAAAGACATACGTGCCTCGGAACCAAGCAGGCAGGGAGAGTTTTCAGCCTTCTATTATGCAACACAAACTTCACACCCGCATTCCACGAAGGAAGTTTGCATTAAAAATGTACATGTGATGATATTTTCATTGTTCCATATGACTTACGATCATACAGCAGCCAACAACCCAGTGAAGACACAAAGAAAAAAGTCTTGTTCAATACTTTTCATTTTGCCAGGACCTCCTTGAAGTCCCATGAAGGGCTTTAGGATTTACTTGGAGGGACCCACTGCGACAGCCGTCTGCAGTGTGTATGGCTTTTTTTCCCTGACTGTGTAAAGGGTGTGCCTCTGTGAGGAGACAGCGAAGCAAGAAGGGAGGGAGGAAAAAAGAACGAGGGAGGAGGGAGGTGAAGGAGAGGGATCCACACCCAGCCTCGTTCCTGCGAGCTCTCATAGAGATGTACCTTTACTTTTTAAACTCCCCTGTCTCAGCAAAAGGACAGATAAGAGAAACACCCGAAAGATAACATCAACAAACAAATCCTGACGACTTCATCATCCCTCTTTCTCTTCCAATCAGCTTTCATTTTGTGTGTGTGGAATATTCCCATCCTATAAAACAGCTTGTTATCTCAAAGACAATGGATTGGTGTATCATCCACATTGCACAGCAGTGAAATCGCATCACAAATACTGATTTTCTTAAGTGTCACCTCTTATTGCTAAAGAGCCTATAATCATATCAAGGTACCTTAAATCTGTCCTAGTAAGTCGATTCCACGCTTACATGCATCTATAATAACAACCTTTGTTGAAGGAAAAGTGAAGTGCGCAACTCCAGTCAAGTCCTCTGCATTCATGTGGTGGCTGCGTGTACACACCCACTTCTCATGCCCTGCACTATATTAAGCAAGTGATAAAAATGTATGATTTCAGCACAAAATCACTGCCACTTTACACCTTCAGAGAAAGAAAACAAGTAACAATAGAGTCTTCATATAGAACTTCCCTGTTGTAAAACTTCCCCTTAGGAAAAAAGGCCTGGGATACCACAAGAGATAAGCACAAGTAATAAAATAGGAGAAAAGTCACAGCAATCTCACCCCTGATACACATAATCACTACAAGGCCCTCTTGCTAAGTTACAGGAATGTTGGACAGATAACTTTTGCAACTTAGTTGTTTAAACTTTGGCCAAGTTCTGACAGGAGATTTGTCATTTTGCAGCACAGTTGAATCTAAGAAAAAGACAGCTGGCAAAGTTCAGAAAAACATTTTTTTGTAAAACAAAGAAAACAGTCACATCAGTTTAAGAGAAGAAAATGTGCATCTTTACCTGTGCGCAGCTTTTGCGCCTGAGAAGCCTCACACGAGCTTGAGCATCCTTGAAACCTTGTCCTCTCCCCTTCTCCTCAGCCCAAGAAAGGCACTTTCACACTGTCACAACTTCGCAGTCTGTTAGGATTCTGTCACTCTTTTTCACGATCAACCAGATTTCCAGGGCGTTTTCTCCCCCCTCTCTCCCTCCCTCCTCTGCTCTGAGTTGATTTTAACCTCTCTTTTTTTTTCTGTGTGGCTGCTCCTCTGGGCTGAGCAGAGTGGTTGGACAGGGAGTTGGGTAGGGCTCCTGGTTTGCAGAGGGAGGGGAGTGCAGGGGAGGGGACCTGGGCGAGGGAGTGGTCCTCAGCAGTCATGGGACCACCCACTGTTTCACATAGAGGACTCCAATGACATGCTACAGGAAAAGAAAGTTGTGCTAAAGAAAAGAATAAAGTTTTTCAGTTTGCACTGTGAAGAGGTTAATGGTAACTACGTCTCATCAAAAAAGTAACAGTAGTTATATTTCTCATCAAAAAAGTAACAGTAGTTTTTAGTTTCAAAACAGCTTTTCTTCAAAAACACACAAACAATTTAAGTCAGGATTATGTAATAAATTACAAAAATTGACCTGCTTAGGGGATTTGTGTTTCATTTTGCAATACTGAGTCTAGTTTTAAAAGAATTCTTTAGGCTAGTTAACAAGCTACAACTGCTTGAAATAGTTTTAAACCAGTTTAGTTTTTGTTTCACATTTCAGAAAAACTCTGATGCACACGGAGTAGCAAAATGGCTATCACATGATCGACAATGACATAAACATGTCATTACAGCATTTCAATTGCCGCACACAAACTGACACAAAGTTATCATTAACAAAATGACTCAGTATGAGGCCTTTACTTACATACAAAAGGCAAAGTGTATTTACGAGACAGGATTTACTTAAGCATTTTGTTTAACAACGCCCACCCTGTTAACTGCTACTAACTACTGTACTGCCATAAATCTACATGTTATACTAAATGGCTTCATTTCTGTTTTGGATTTTAAAGCCTATTAAAGATTATAAAAGCACGCTTCACATAGGCTGTTATTTTAATCCACACGTTCATAAGCAGAAACAGCAATTGCAATAGTAGTCTCTGTAATTGTCAGGAGGAATACCATAATCACTTTGCGACATAATTCTGTAATAGTCAGTGTCACATGAAAGATATTTTTAGAATGAAACTTTCCTCATTGTCATCGGTAGTACAACTTTTAGACTCTAATATTAGGGCCACTAAAGAATATAACTCATTTCCAATATTAAGCTCAAAACATTGCAAATAAACACAGTTTAACAATGTTGTAATGTGGTGGGAATAATAAAAGAAGAGATGGCATAATATGTTGTTGGGAGAGTCACATTGGGTGAGGCTTCAGATAAATTCAGTCTGGGATTAAAGATATAATTATAGATGAAGAAGTCTGATAACATATGAGTTCAGTAAGTCAAACAATGTTTTAGAAGAGTGAGGTCCAACCATTTTTGTCGGACGTACACCAGCAGCCCTGTCAGATTACCTTAAGCACCCACTTATCTACACCACCCATCATCTTTATTATTATAGCACCTTTTAAGAACTGAGTTTACAAAATGCTTTACAGACGTGGCAAAAAAGAACAGAAGGATACTGAGGCTGAACATTGAACAACAGAAGGCCGCTCAGTCCAAACATGGTAAAAGATTCTCAAAATAAATTAGTGCAATAATATAAAATAATAATAATAATAATATAATAAATAAATGCCACAAAGATAGAACAAGTGGAAAAGAAACAAAAATATAGGGTAAAACCATAAAAAGAAGGCTAGAAATAAAAATCACTAATAATAATCATAACAGTACATAAGTAAAATAAATACATAAATAAGCAAACAATTAAAAAGTAAAAATGAACAATGAATACAAATGAATAAAGTAAAAAAGAACAATTAGATGACAAAATAGATGATAAAAATAATAAGTATAAATATACAATATCACATAAAAGTAAGCCTATAAAAATGTGTTTCAGCAATGTTTTAAAAGAAGATACTGATTTGAGTATGCATTCCAAAGCCAAGGGGCCTTGATCGCAAAAGTTTGGTTACTGTTAGGTTTCAGCCTCGACTTTGGAGCAGCAAGAAGTGCCTCGCCTGAGGATCTACGGCTGCAGACAGGCTCATATGGGGTCAGCGTTTCTGATACATAGCTTGGGGCCAGACCCTGACAAGCTTTAAAAATGATCAGCAAAATCTCAAAATTCATTCTAAAACAGACAAGGAGCCAGCTAAATGTGTTCATTTGAATAGTTTTAAAAAATGTATTTTTATTTAACATTCTTATTATAAGAGTGGATATTGGTTCTAAAGTTATTGTCACACTACAGATCCATCATCGTTCATTGTGGTTTACTTAAGTTTGCATTTGTATGACTGTCACTTGGAGGCTGAACATTACATCCACGTATCTAATAATTCATTATGTCAATCATTTATCCCAGACTTTTAGCTGTTTAAACCATTATCCAATCCATCCTGTATTGCATTGCATATTTCAAATATCCGAGCTATTCTGTAATCTTTTTACATACCTTCTGGCAGCTACAGATGACATATAAGTACACCTGGTTGGATATAGCTGATTAAGGATATACAGAGTTTTAGAACTGGGATGTCGTGGGTTATACATGCATATGCGTGTTTTAATGCATATTTGTGCTTCTCCAGCTCTCACAGCAATGCTAACCATCCTTGAAACACCTCTTACACCCGCAGACATAGAGGAAGTTACTGCGTTGTTTTGTGGAGGGAGAGAGCAGGGAGTGGTGCACACATGCTTGTACAAGCGCGCACACACACACTTGCACACACACATTTTTTAATTTTAATGTTACCACATTACAACACAATGAATCAGCTCAGATTCTTGTTTTGTTCTAAAAAACACGGCCGACTCCCACAAAAGAAGACCCACTGTTTGTGCGTGTAATAGTCTGTAATTGTGCACACGCTGAGATAAAAGTGAAGCAGTAATCCCAACCATGTGCAAGATAAGCAAAGATCTTGAAGAAATATGCACAAAGGGTGCTTTTTGTTATTTTTACTCTTTGGACTCTAACAGTTTTCTAAATAAACAAGTAGCAAAAATGTTCCAAATGTAAAACACATTACTGTACCCCTCTGAAATGTAAGGAAACAGATACTCTGTGCATGAAAAGCTAAATAAAATGTAAATGACTGCAGACATCCTTTATAATAATGATGTGCACAAAGTTTTCTATAAAATCCAAAGTTTTAAACAAAGATTATCTTTCTCACACAGTATTCTGCTCTTGCACCTGTTTGCTCAGCTCCTTGCATGTTTGCCTTTTGTGCCACTGAGGTGTGGCTGTTGTTGCCTTTGAAGAACCCTTTCAGCTTACAGCAACTTCTCTTTCCAGACAGACAACTACGATGTATCCGCATGTAAACAGCGGGACTCCTCTCCAAACTGCGTGTTGCTCGACAACTTTTCAGCAGGCGTTGAATGTTTATGGTCACATAACAACTCAGCAGTAAAAAGTTGTCTTTACTGCTCAAAATGGCCAGAGTTCAAACTGTTTCACTCTCACTCAAGAACCAGTTCTCACACTAATGAGGTGAACTCAAGTAAACGCAGTTATTACTTAATGAGTTATCTGTAATAAATCTGAATCAACTCTCAGCTGGAGCAGATTAGGCATGGCAGATGAGTTAGATTTGAGATGACAAAAATGTAGATTGCGCCAAAGGGATCAATAAATTGGTAAGAAATGTGCTGAATATTTTGCATGTTTTTGCAAAGTGAATCCCCTCCTGTCTGTCACCGCTGAGCAGCAGGTCACTCTTGTTGAATACAAGGATATGTGGGAATGGGTGTGTTTCCTGGTCCTAGGTGTGTCAGCCAGTGTGAACCAGCGCAAATAGCTTGGCTCAGATGTGCGATGAGTCACGGCCCATGACTACAATGAAAACAGGGCAGCTCAGACTGCAAAGGGGAGTAAAATCAGAGGATTAGATGCGGATGGACGGTTGAATGTGTGTGTGTGTGTGTGTGTGTGTGTGTGTGTGCGTCTGTGTGCGTCTGCGTGTGTGTGTGTGTGTGTCTGTGTGCGTCTGTGTGTGTGTGTGTGTGTGTGTGTGTGTGTGCGTCTGTGTGCGTCTGCGTGTGTGTGTGTGTGTGTCTGTGTGCGTCTGTGTGTGTGTGTGTGTGTGTGTGTGTGTGTGTGTGTGCGTCTGTGTGTGTGCGTCTGTGTGTGTGTGTGTGTGTGTGTGTGTGTGTGTCTGCTTGTGATGTGTGCATGCGAATGTGTGTGTGTGTGTGTGTGTGTGTATGATTAATGTTTCCCGCAGGATAAGGGAAGTCACATGGCATCAGCCTGAGCAAAATTGTAACTTGTGATGTGATTTTAAAAAAAAAAAAATGACACATGCAACCTGGACCTACAGACTATTTCAATTCTATCAAATGTCCTTGAGCAACTGTTTGGTTCAGCCCATAGGTAGAAGAGCCAGATGGGTGTGGTCTGAACATTTGGTTGTGTAACGCAGGTTTAATCAGACACAAAGGACCGATCGAAATCAGTGAGTCCCAACCATGTTCCAGCTCTTAATTCAAAGGAAATGACAGTTGTTTTGAAAACTGCTGATGCAGTTTAGGTTTTGGCCAAATGAGAGAAAATTCTTGTATTATCCTTGCAAAATGTCACAATTATGAAATGAAATTCTGTCCTATATTCATACAAAGCAGGCAGTATACTTGGCATAAGGCCGGCTTGTATGAGTCACTGAGATAATTTGCAAGAGCATGAGATACGATCGAGCAGCCAAGTTTGCAGCTCTCTTTTTTACTGTCACATTGTTTCTGAAATTTCTTTATTGCATGTTTGCTACAGGTGAATTGTATGAGATTTATTTAGTGAGTAAGGTGCAATCAGCAATGTCAATCATTCTGTAACTGTCAGCATCATATTTTGAAAATGGTTGTGTCTGTCTAATATACTCATCACTTCTGTTCTGAACTGAACGCAGCGTAAAGACTGAACTTACATTGATAGTGACAGCAAAGCAAAAACAGTGATTTACATAAACAGCAAACAAATTCAAAGCATTTGCTTGTGCTAAAACTGACCTTGTTTGCTTCATTTGTGATTGCTTGAAAATGTCAATAGATTTCAAAGTCCCTTAGCGGTACAGTTTGCATCTGGAGAGATTGTTAAAAGCAGACAATCACACACAAATCAGACTTTGTGCAAATAGAGGACTTCTTTGTAGCTTTATCGGATTTTCTATTACACAATGCAGCATTGTAAATATTTTGTCAAATGTGTCTCCAGCCAATGGTCAAGACACAATCAGATAAACACAGTCAAACAGACATTGTCAGTATTGTAGAATGTCAAAGAAATGTGGCTCCAATTTAGCTTGTGTTTTAGACGAATGAATGCACTATTGTAGAGGATGAGTCAGAATGGCTGTAAAAAATACGCAGCACAAATAGCGACCGATCATATGTTCCTACGGCTGCTTCCAGTTTCAATAACACGACATGCAGCTTCTACTTCTTTGTGTTACTGTTTATGCCAACAGCAGTTTGTGGTGTCGCCTCAGGACAAGGCACAGACAAGCAGCGAGCACAAATATTAAGGGAAGTGCTCGTTATCCAGGATACTATGAAAATAAAATGCATTTAGAGATAATAAATGGTAATATGAAGACAGTGAGTTACATTAATAGAACTGATAACTATCATTTCTTGCCTGCACTGTTGCAACATTCATAAAGTTGGAAAAATGGACTCAACTTACTGTTGGTACATTGTCTTAAATTCACAAAGTGGTTATAAAGTTTCATGAGCAATGTTTTATATATTGAAATGGAATGCAATAACATGGGAATAAGAAAAAAGAAGAAAAGAAAACTAATGTTTGGAAATAAGTAACCTCAATTTCAAACATTTCACTGTAAATTTTGTTTTTTTTCTTTTGGCACCATCTAAGCTAAATGTTTGGTAAAATGTCATGCAGAAAAATTCTTGTAATCATTGAGGGGGTATACAGCGTAAATAATTCAGTCAGTAGATAGATAGATAGATGTGTCAGCTGTTATTTGGTGCAGAGCGGGTAGCGTTCAGTGGGACTTTGGAGCATTTTTTTCTGAAAACAGATGCAAACAATGCTAGGAGAGCAGTAAAAGTGAACAAAATTGCAGGCTGAACAAATAAACATTGTTTAGCTGAACAGCTAAACAATGTGGGGCTTGAAAATGAACTCATTTTAAAGCCTCACAAAACCAAGAGGAGCTGCTGATTCAGATAATAACTGTAGACCAACACTACAAGACACCATTTTCACACAGTTTTCACAAAGAAATTTGATGTTATTTTTAGAAAAATATAGATTATAGCCATTTGCCACTTTACATAAGTAATTTTAAATGCAGGACAAATATTTGCAATGGAAAAGTTTTACACTGCTTAAATGGTTCTTTTAACAAGAACCAAAAAGCACAAGGACATCACCCCAGTATGTTTTAGGATAGATTTTAAGATTTTACTGATTACTTTTAAAGCCCTTCATGGCCTCTTTCCTAGTTACATTTCCAACCTTTTAGTGCTACATGCACCCATAAGCATTTTTAGATCCTTGGGCTTTTCTCTCTTCCGAGGGCCTGAGATCAAAATGGGACAGAGCATTTGCAGTCAGGGCTCCAAGGCTCTGGAACCATCAATCAGTAAAAAAATTGTGAAAGAAATCAGAGTCAGCGATCTCTTTTAAGTCTCTTCTTAGGACTTCATTTTATCTGAGACCCTTTCCTGATATTATCTGAGTTTTATTTCCTCTAAATTGTCTTTAATTCCGTTCAGTAATGTTCCCACCTCTTTTAACACTGTGTTGGTTTGATATACCATGTTGTACCTCTGCCTGTCCTTTATATTCTGATGATTTTATGACTTCTATGTTCTATTTTGCTGCCCTGTGAAGCACTTTGTAACCTGCATTTTGAAAACATTTAAATAAATATTATTATTAAACAAAGAATCCAAAAATGTCACCTTCTACAGCTTATACCAGAACCATTTCCAATCATATTTCTTTAGATTCACTTTAATGCCATCCTATTTTCTTCATGTGAGGCCAGTGATGTTCAAAATGTGACTAAATTCCTGGCTTGTAAAATTTCTTTTGAGGAATGGCCTCATCCCATACGTGAGGCCTTTTGAAAAATCCAATTTAACTTAATTTAATTAGTGTTGATAATTGAATTTTCCTCATTTTCTTGCCAAATTAGTTAGCCCACGGCACAGAACCCAAAGTAATAATGTTCTTGATCACCACATCATCAAAATGTTTCCCCCTAACTTAATTACCACATGCATCATTTGTTACATTGTAAGCAACGTATTACAGTACATGTGATTTTGCACTTCCCTGACCCTGGAGGGCTATGAGTAAGCAGTCCACAAGCTGGGACTTCTCAAAACAAAGTGTACCTAAAGTAACCACCGAGAGCGGAGTGTATCCATGGAGAGATTACAACTACAAAGCAGTGGCAGACAGCTAATGACAGTGTGCAGTACTCAAGATACACTATCTCGCAACACGCAGGTCACACCGCCTGATATTTGCTATCACCATAGTAACTCATCATTGGTAATCTTTTTGGAATTCCCCAACAGCGCGCTCCCTTTGCTTACACACACACACATACGCTGATGATTCAGAAAGGCGAGTTGTTCCTTTGGTACAGAGAAGAATGTAAGGGAGGGGAAAGGGGAATGAGAGACAGATTGAATTGTGGTTTCCACTGCAAGTTGTGAGTCACGAACACGAGGGAGGGACTGAGAGAAAAGAGAAAAAAAAAAAGATTATTCTGGGATGGCTGCTATAGCAACATAATAAGCAAGGGGGCAGGTACTTGTAAGGGATGTTTCCATAGCAATGCCCTGTGTGTGTATGGATAAATATCACATGCCACAAAGCAGTTTGTACTGTAGTAAGGAACTCTGCTCTACTTTGTTACAGAGTTTGTAACTGTCTTTATAGAAGATGATCTCCCTGCTTCCTGTTTTTCCAATTCCTTTGTGTCTGCGCACAAGACTCATCTAAACGGGGTGATGCCAGGATAGTCTTTTGCAGGTTGGGTCTTGCGGAGTAATTAAGTTCCTGGAAACTTCAGGTGTATTACTGTTGGCCAGACCACAGAAAGTTAAGTAACCCCATTGATCCATCACATAAAAAAAGAGACACAAACACCTCTGTGTTTGCATCTGATAAGATTAAAGCGATTAATTGCTCTACAATGCGTAACAGTCACTCACTAGTATATGTTTTGAATTATTGATCTAAGAGGACCGATAAGGGGTTTCTCCTCCCTGTGGGTCCCCTCCCAGCTACTGTGATTTGACACCTTCCTGATCTACACATTCCAGCCATAACTATAAATGTTGCAACACTCCAATTCTTTCTACGGGTGTGATGTAAAACACCAGCAAGTCAACACATGAAAGAGCAATCAGTCGGGTTGGGGGTACTTGTTTGTCCAGACAGCTCATCCAGAACTAAACGGCCTCTTTCCTAACAGAACACTGGAAGAGGAAGTCTGATAAACATCTTGGGAAATGGTGAACCAAAGCAGGTATCTTATTTTAGTTCTCATACCTGCAAAGTAGCAGCAGCAGTAGTCGTGTTTTATGACAAGATAAAGTATTGCCTCAGGGCAATTTAAAGACTGAAGGTGCAGCCACACCCAACCACAAGTGTGAAGCTATTGTGACTAACTTTCATATTTCTTAATACACAGTGTCTTACCCTAAGCAGAAAATGCACCTACTGAAAGGTTGATTTAAAAAACTAAATACAAATTCCTATTATTTTTATTTGCTAATTGTTTCTTTGCTAAAGTTTTGCAATTTCCCCCCATTACAGTGATCAATATTTCTGCCCTTGGTAGTCATGGCAATGTGTTATTATAGTTTTTACTTTAGTTTGACAACACGCCCCACCTCCAGATTCTGGTAATATGAGCCAGAAGCAAGTCTGGGGTTTCATGTCCAAAAGAGCAGGGGCTGCTGTCTGTTTTCCCTCCGTACCTCTCCCTCTCTTCCCCTCGTGTCACACACTTTCCTCTCCACTCTCACACTGGCAACCTCTGTTGCAGGGCAACACAAACTCGCCAAGAAATAACTAATAAATAATCACCTCTCTAAACAACGTATGCTGCGGTTTGAGGATGCTATTTGCAGGCATTGTTCTGTTAGCCCATGACTGCTTGGTTGGTTACTATGATATATCATCTTGTCTTTCCATGCCTTCTTCAGCTATTTCCCCTCAGCAGACTCACCTTTGACCTCCCTCATTCCATTGCAGTACTGAATTACTATGCTGTGTTTTAGTGCCACGGAGAAATGTGCTGCTCACTCCTCTTAAATGCACTAATGGGAAATAACTACTCTCAAATGGAACAGAAGATCTGAGGGTCTTTTTCCTCATCTAATAGAAACAGATACACTATATATGCATTTTGCCTACATTTGAAAGTGTGTGTGCTTTTAATAACTCCTCTGTTTTAGTCAGAGCCCTTACTTTACCTTCCTTAAATTTCAGTTGAGCATTCATGCTCCTGTGTGTTCCTCAAATGCAAATAGAGGACGCATGAGGTGAAGTAGCCCTCAAGTGCTGACTAAGGATCCATTTTCCTGCCCCCATTCCTTTCGCACAACTTTAGGGTGTGCGTTAAAAGGGCATGGAGCCCGACTCCAGACTGGAGTGCAGGGAAACCCCATAAAAGTCTGAGGGTGGGACTGTGTATTGTGTGCTGGCTGAGTGTTGTTTCTGTCCGCTTGGAGACGACGTAACTCCAACCAACTGACAGTGACACACTGCTGTACTGGTTATTAAACCCAAACAGTGAAGCAAAGCTGTAAACATGCCTAAACTGGGGGAACGTATATATTTATGCGAGGACTTTATGGCCAGTTTTACAAAGCAAAAGATCATTCCAGTGTCTGATTCACATTTTTAGTCAAGAAAAATGTTGCAAGAGAAGTTCTGTAGTAACAGCAGCTGCGCTTATTGAGGTTCTTTAGAGAAAACAATGTTGGATTGCAGCCTTTGACTCCCCAGTTTTTCACCTCACTGTTCCAAGCCCTCCACCGACTACCTCACCCTTTTTCCAGATGTGTGTCTTGCACCACCAGATGCTCAGCACATGCATACCATGCCTAAAGCTCCTACTGGGGGCTGACAGCCACACAGGGACCTTGTGTGGTGAAACAATACAACCTCTCTCTCTGTGTTCCTCCTCTCACCAGCACTCCTCACTGCTCCAACTGCTTCTAAGAAAAAAAAAAATCCCCCCCTCCTGCAAAGATGTAGAAAAAATGTCCAGAGAGCAGGGATCGGGGAGAGAGGAAGGAAAAACTTGAGAGACTGTGGCCAAGAGAGAAATAAAGACCAAGGGGGAGGAAGGTTGGCAGGACTGGAAGAGAAAATGTTGCTGTTGGCATGAGACTGCTTATTGTTCTTGTGGCTTGCTTTAGTTTAGCGTTTTAACTCTGAAATCCCTAAATACAAATGAGGACCAGGGTATGCTATGGACTAGATATTGCTGCAATTGTGTAAAAAACTTGCCCCAGAAAGACGAAAACTGCATGTGTTCTGCTCCCATTAACTTCATATTTGACTGCATGATGGGAAAGCTTTCATAACACCGCTCCTTCAGCAGTCGAAGGGTTAGCTTTCAGCAGTGTAACTGCTGCAATGCTGCGGGTGAAGTAGAACTTATTTGCTTAAGTTACAGCCCTCTTCCACCATGATCCACAGGATGGGTGAGTCATGTGTTCAAGGACTTGGGAGCTTCACTGTTGTGGGAACATTTCCATTTTCTGATTTCCATGAGACCAGAGAACAAACTAAAATGGCTTCCCTGATTCAACAGTACAGTGCAAGATGGTTGCGCCAAAATGATCCTGAATCACGCTTAGTAAGTAGGAAAAAGTGACACATCTGACTCAGTCTGGGATGTGAGTGCTCTCTTGTGCATCTCTCATGTGTGTGTCAGACAGAAGATCCACCCAAGATCTTCCTAACTTTAACTTATTCGCTGATTCTCAAAGCTCATATCCGGAAAGAATCTGAAGTCACAATATAAATTTAAACCAATTGAATTAATGATATGGGCTGGGCCAGGTAGCCTGTTTAGCCTACAACCATTTACAACACACAATAAAGTAGCACACAAAGAAGGAAAGGATTAGTCGGCCTGCAGGTGTGGGAACAGTCAACAACAAATGATCTAAAGTACTATATAAACTTTTATATGGTTGGGTGTGTCTGATAAAACCTAGCGCTTTGTCTTCAGTCTAACAAGATGGACAAATTATATGCGTGTAGCATCAATCACTACAAAATGATGGATTTAGCTTCATTTTAGTCACTTAGTCTGACATGAAAGGAATAACTGAATATATTTAGGTACTGAAAATGGTAACTCTGCATGATCTATTCCTCTTTAAAAAGATCATTTTTCATTTTGGTGATAGCAGCTTGCAGAAGTACACTCTGAAACATGGCATTTCTGCATTTGAGTAGGGTGTGGTCAAACCGTACAAGCTTTTGTATCTACCCTTTGAGTAAATAGATCTTTCTCAAATGCAGTGCACTTACTATTTGGGATGTTTCTGCATGTGAATCTACTGACTCCCAATATACATTTATTAATAAGTACACTTATGAAACAAATACAAAAACCTGTGGAGAAATAAATAACAAAGTTTATAGTTCTGGTGTCCTAGTGAGGAAAACTTTGTATTACAAAGTTCAGATTTTATGTTATTGGCCCTTGCCCTAGGTCAACTTAGAGGAGTTCCTTATAAAGATTTGTTCCAGGCTTCTTTTCCTTGGGGAAACAGACGACATCAAAACAAGAACCCATGGTTTAAAGCAGACAGCATTCTTATCTTCGCAAACCACACAGTTCAGCCCAGTTCAGCCCAGGCATTTTCTGTTGGATGCTCTCCATCAACATGTTCCACTGTTATCCTTGCCTGCCCTCTGCAGGGAGGACAAAGCAGTGGAACAAAAAATTTTACAATCCACAGAGCTTAGAACAGCTACTAATATAGACTAATACTCTAAACTCATGTGTTTTCTAGTCAGGCTAGATGCTAAATTCACTTGCCCATTAACAAAATCAACCATGAACTGCATATGATGAGGTTACAGTAACTTGATACCAAGCTGAAAAGCATCGTTTCGCTGGCCTCTTCCAGTTTCAAATTTCAGATATGACACATCTGCAAACCCAGCAAGACATCTGCTTGTGATTTGAAGTGTTGCACCACACAACAGTGATGTCAGTGTGTTGAGAGCACTTTTACATAACTGGGTAAAGGTATCTCTAACTTTTGACTGGATGGCAAAAACATAAGGTAAAGTCAGCATTATGTCTGTTGTGTGTGCTGAATGAAAAATACGGTGTTTGTACACAGCTCTACTCTGTAAATGAAGAGAAAGTGGCTCAGACAGCGACAAGTAACGCTACTCTAGCATCTTGTGGCATTCGAGCTTGTGCATAGTAATGTTGTTGCACTATTCTGCAAGTCTCCATTGACTTGCGGTCGTTTTGAGCCGTGGCAATAGGTGTTTTATCAAACAGCTTTTTCCTCTGTATTTTGGCAGTCTGTCATCATGAAAATGCTGCTTTAGATCAATGAAAACAAACCTTTTGTAAAACTACTAGGGTGATGATTTTCGTAAGTTGTCTGCAGTGTTGAATAGGAAAGATTTTTGGAAACAAACATTTGCTTCCTGATTGGGGCTTCTCAGTACATGTCCTTTCACAAATGACCACACCCCTTTCACACAGTTACAACTAAAAACCAACCCTATGTTTTCATTTCAATAATCCCTTGATGTATGTGAACGGTTATGTTATATGCATTCTCAGGCCTGTTGTATGAACAGAGTATTTCTCAAATAATCCATCACTTGTCCTGTTGAAGCTGGTTTTCATGACGTAACATCGTAAAATAATACACCTCCGAATGGATGTGGCCTTAGTCTTTTTAGGGAGGCAATCTGCACTGGAAATGTTGAACATTAGACATATTTGTTGATAGCACACCGCTCTAAATACAAAAAGCCCTAACCTTTCAAACAAACAGACTTCAGTCACACACCAGACATTAAACCCAATGGATGGCATTGAGGGAAATGCTTTATTTCGCAGGTCAAACAACAAAAAAAAAAAAAAAGTTTTTTGGGGGGCCACTGAGACAAAATTCACCCTTGTCTTCAAACGCTGTCATTCCAAGTCATTCTTGCAGTAAAGTAAGCACATGTGGCTGAAAGTCCGTAGGTTTTAAGTGTTGGAGAGCAGAAGCGCAGAGTGCTTTCGTTGGACTGTGTGCTCAGTGTCCTCTCACTTGAAGATCTTGCCCTGGTTGAAAGCTTTACCCACATGCTTGAAGTCTCCCTCCCAGGCAAAGTACTCTTTTACCATGGTCTTGCACTCCTCACTGTTTGGATCCAGCTTGCGCCACTCATATGATTCGTAGTCAATTTGCCAGTCTTGACACAGCTAAGAGGGAAATGAAATGTAGTAAATGCGAGTGAATCGCTCTCTGCTTTTATGAGCGGACAATCTATCACTACCACTGCTATCACACATTAGATTAAATACTCCATCTTATCCATGAAAGAATAGTTAAACCATTAAATGGTTTGCACTGAATTGCATACCACAGAAGCCACATTGTCCTTTAAAAATGTGAATGTCAAATCTCAAAACATTTACCAGCCAGAGTCCTTTCTGCATAGGGTGTTCCCTTCAGTTTGATTCTATGAAACAATCTAAGTTTTCTAGTGATAAAAGCCCCAAATACAGCTACTTAACATCTGAAGTTCAAATGATAACCTTGAACTCTGAAATTGTTCAAATGTGCCCATAGCATGAACCAGCCTTCTACTCACTTAATCAGAGTTGACTGGGATGAATATGGTCTTGATTTTCTCTTTCCCTGTCAGATTAAGACTTGGTGCCATGACAGGACACTGCCTTGCCCAATGACAGGGAATATCTACTCACAGGGTAAATGTTTGACTAATCTTTCAACTACTCAATACACCTGTAACCCTTCACCAAGAACAGAATATCACTTTTAAATATCTACTAGTAAGACCACTAATCCACTTGGTTGTCAGGACACTAATCCAGCTGAAGTATTTCATATTGACTGTACAGTACCGGTCAAATCAAAACAGCCAGTATGTGTTTGAGCCTGGTCTCATGATTAACTAAGAACATTGTCCAAAGTGTGTTTACCCTTTAAAATACTTACAGTGAAGGCCAGTTCTTGGCCTCTGAAGACCCAGATACCAGAGATGTTGCTGTCATTGTTGGTGCCAAACAAAATGACACTGGCAAAGGCATTCTTTCTGAGTTTGTCCAGGCGCTGGAACATACCTGTGAAGGACAACAAGTGGTTTGAAATATGGCAGGTATGTAATCATTTTATCAATGTGGCTTTATTTCTACTGAAACAAAAAGTGACAAAATAGTGCAGTAATGAATGAACCCACACTCTGACCAATGCTGCCATATGTTTGTTGCTAAAGGACTTCAAAAATAATTTCAATTTATTATCCACACCAACTTCATGTGTGCCTGTTTAGATATGGCCAAAACCATGTTATCTAGAGTACCTTGAGAGAATTTCCAGAGTAATATTTCAACACCCCAAGTGTTGTTCAGTGTAACCATAGCATGAACCAGCCTTTTGCTCACTGAGTCAGAGATGACTGGGATGAATATGGTTTCTAGTTTCTCTTCCCCTGTCAGATTAAGACTTGGTGCCATCACTGGACACTGCCTTGCCCAATGACAGGGGACTTTTAATGTCACAATATCAGAAATTTGGTAGCATGTTCCAATACCACAGAATTTCCACAATTTGACACCAAAATAAATAGCAAAAATTATATAATATTTAAATGAATGTGCATAAAAATAAACTCTTCATAAAAACTTGCTGCATGCAGTGTGCTAATGCAGCAACAACATTGCTTCACAAACTAATGACAGTACTCTGCAATTATGAATAGCACCCAACTGAAGCTGTAAGCGGCTGGTACATTTGCCTCAACTTTATCCATGGAAGACTGCCATAACAACTGCTGCAATTTCACAAGCTAATAAAAAAGTTGAAACAATTCACCTTTGGCTAACCTTGGCTTCTGTGTGCAAATCAAAATGCTTGTCTTTAAGTTGCTCAGATAAGTTTGAGGAGTTTCCTTTGTCCGCTTCAATTGCTTTGTGACACGGTTTCCACTGTGGTTCTTATTTGTCTATAATTTGTCACCGATTATCTGATTCAAACACTGTTCAGTATCTCCAGTATTTATGGCATTTACTGTTCCTTCGATACCACAACATTCAAGTATTGTCTTTTTTTTTTTTTTTTTAAATCGACCTGACAAATGCTTTCTCAAATTTAAATCGAGGCCAGTGTCCGCCAAAATGTCATCATTTTTACACTGAACAACTATGTTGTCTTTAGCAGTGATCTGCCCTTGTTTGCTTATACTTTGTTATGTATTCTGTGAAAATTATCCTAATAAGCTTTCCTGAAAAGCTGTGTCACATTGACCTGTGAGTCAAAACCAAATGATTGATGAGGGGCTATTCCGTGGCTCTAAATCTAAGAACTAGGCCTATAGCTGAGAGGTGAAATCTCTCATGACAGTAAACACAGAACACAAACCAGATTAAATGAGCTGTGGTCCATCAAACCTCGTCTCTTCTGATCTATTTTCAGATTCTTAGAAGCCTACACATTTGTGTTGTCAAATTCTCATATGTGGAAATAATTAGTTCTGATTTCGGCTTGCAACTCAGGTCAACACATGCACCAACTCCCAACCTTTTCTATATCTTCTTCCCAACCACTGAGCTACCATGAAAAAGTATGCAGGTGAATGTTCTTCTCAAAAATGACTTCCACATACTAGTGTACAACCCCTTAAGTCACACCCTTTGAATAACAGATGTTTGGTAAAGCGATTGCTTCTTAGTCTCACCTGTGATAAGGTTGCAGCTCTTGAAGGTAAGGGTGAGCTCCTCGGGGTATTTGTAGACAGCATACCAGATTGAGTATCCCTCACGGTCGAAGTTCTCCCAGAAGTGGGGAAGGGCTACTGTCAGGGTGTCCTCATTGGAATATTTTCTCTTGAACTCGTCCATGACAAATGCGCTATACAAAAAAAAGAGAAGAAAAGCTAGAAAGAAGCGCTCATACAGTGCACCTGCTGTTCATACATGCAGGGTAGAGAATGACAAGGGTGTAGAAATTAAGTTTTGTAAAGAGAACCAGGCGCTCACTTGTAGAGGCCTAGTTTGACTGCCAACACGACTACATTAGAGTGTCTATAAGTCAACTTTGGCCAGTGACAATAACCCAAACTAAAACACTGACATTTACTGAATCACCCTACTCCATCTTTAATATGACAGTATTCTTTAAATACCCGGTAGATCTTAGACATTTAAGTTTGTTTGTGTCCATAGCATGAACCAGTCTTTTGCTCACTAAATCAGAGTTGACTGGGATGAATATGGTCTTGACTTTTTCTTCCCCTGTCAGATTAAGACTTGGTGCCATGACTGGACACTGCCTTGCCCAATGACAGGGGAACATGTATTTTCAGCAGAGGACAATTTTCTTTTTGAGAAATAGGCCTGTTAACACCCAAAAGATGGTCTGAACACCATACATCTGGCAATGAGATTCAGTGGACAACTCAATGCCATCAAAGGCTCCAAATGCACCATGAAGAAGCAGTCTTCACTCAGTGACTTGCATTCATTTCAAGTAGAGAGGAAATTCTCTGGGAAATTATCTGCCAAGGTGATCAGCTGCAATCAAAACTTGCAGTTGACTGATTCTCTGTGTCACATGGTTGCAGTGCTGATTAAGAAAGTGAACTTAAAATGTGAAAAATGTTTAATGACAGAAAATCGTTGTACCTCTTTGGCAGGTGTGCAAAGGGGTCCTTGGCTTTGGGCTCTGCAGCCAAAACAGCATCACAGTCATCCATTTCCTCTTCTGGAGCAGGCTTCTTCTCTTCTTTTTTCTTCTCCTTCTTCTCCTGGGGCTTGGCTGCCTCTTTTCCTCCCTTCTCTTTCTTGGGTGGGGCCTCTTTCTTGGGCTGCATCTCAGCAAATTTCTTGGCTGGAGTAAGAAAACAAAATAAAAAACATGTTTAAAGTAAAATGATCCAAATATCTGTCTTTGTTTTCGCAATCTTTGGAACAACACCATGGCTGGGTCTCAGAGAAGAACTCTTAAACATTTCAAGAAAACTGAAAGTTTCTTAAGTGATTTGTTTCTTAAATTATACATAATTTCATTAAAATTACTTCACTTTAATAGTTGTGTACAGAACAGTGCTCATTAAATGAGAATGTATTTTCCAGTTCAATCCTCAAAGCACAACTCTAAAACTAAAAACCACGTGAGCCAGTAACTTACATTTTAAGAGAGGACATTTAAATTGGATTCAGACTTTCCAAAAATGAAGACAAACAGCAGTTTGAGCTATTGTGTAGGCAATTTTAACACCATCTAGAAGATAAGTCTTGCATAACAGATATATATGAGTGTCACCCTAAGTCAAACAGCTATTTAATTGTATTTTATTCGATACACTCAATATTTGTGACAAATAGCAAGTGCTTGTCTGACTTCATCTTTAAATTTCACAGAATGCTCCAGCCACCAGCCTTTGGATATGCATGCCTTATGCTCTCATGGTGACTCACCATCAAACTGGGCCATCTTTTCACACAGTTTGACCTCTCCGAGGACAGCCTTGAACTGGGGCTGGTTGACACAGGTGACAAACCAGCGGGTCACGTTGGAATAAGGCTGACGGAAAGAAGGCTCAAGGACCTAAGGGGGAAACAGAGATATTAGGGCCATCTGGAGAGCATCTCGACTTAAAATCATTATTCGGATCATGTGTTGTTGTAATACATAAAAGTGCTCAGCAGTGCATGTGGCTGTTTGTGTGATTTATCTAATGTGTGCATGACAAACCTGTTTGTATAGCCAAAGCATGGAGCAGACCACAGTGATGTCAGCCAGGCTGACCCTCTCTCCCACGAGGAAGGTACGGGTGTTCAGGTGTTGGTTCAGAACTGCAAGGGCCCTCTTCACGTCCTCCTTGGCTTGCTCTGTGGCCTACAGACCCAGACAAAAAAGTTACATGGCAAGATCACACAATAAAAAGTCTACTGTGAAGTTTAGTGCCCCAACAACAGGGTGTTGTACTCAGGCCACTGCCTTCCATCACAGCCCTCAAACGATTACTGAAGACTTTAGTTTGATCAGAAAATGTCGAGCTGCACACCTGCTTGTTGAACTGCATGATTCCCAGAGTGGGGAATACCCATGCGCTGGCCGGAGGGATGATCTCTGAGTCAGCGAAGCTCACCCACTGCATAACCTCAGCTGTTGCCTGAGGAGTGGCACCGCGCAGGGCATCATTGCTCACTGTAGTTGGAAAGTAGAAAATTCTAAATCAGTTAAAAAATGTAATAACAAATGCACAGACCATGTGGTTTAATGTAAAAATGTAACTAAAATTACAAATATAGCTTAAAACACTGAAACCCAGTTGCACTAATTCCATTTCCTTTAAGATTTTTCGTAACCTAAATACATAATGTGTCTGGATGAACACCCAAAACATTTATAAATTATTAATATTAACTTACAGTAGTGAGCAATGGCATTACTCTCAAACAGACAGAAGCCGTCATCTCCCTGGTAGGCAGGTACCTATGAACAAAAACAGAATTGAAGACTGATTTCACACATTTAGTATGTTTTCATTTAGAGAATCAAGCAGTGCATAAATAAACAACCAAGTTTCACAACAGTGACGCAGACACACTGTTAAAGCCCAAAGTGACAAATGATTCCTAAGTTGGCTTAAGAAGCAATCACATTGAACAACGCCACCTAATTCACATGAAAAAGAGGGTGCTCTACAAGCAGCCAATGACTGCAAAGCTGGGCCACTGCCATTTAACTTGATAAACCAGTTAAACTTACCTTGCCCAGTGGGAAGTTGTTAAGGAAGGCAGGAGTACGGTTCGTCTGCCCGAAGGTGAAGGCAGGGGAGCTACTGGCAACTTTGAGGCGAGCACCACTGTACTGGGCTGCAATCTGGGCCTTGAAGGCCCGCCAGTTCTCTGGGTACGTGTACAGAGTCTGAAAGGAAGAGAGACCAAATTCCAATTATAGAAAATGAAACAGATTTAGAAAAACTAATTTTAAACATGCATGTGCCACATATTTTCAAGGATATTTAAACACTAGGTGGGCCCAAGAATGATCTAAGAAGAGTGGTTCATTATCTTACTAATGTATATATTCTGGCCCAGAACAGTTTGGTCACTTTGTACTACCATGGGATGTCTAGAACACATTGAAACTACTAAATAAAACCACCAAATCAGTGAAGAGGTTACTCGGACTCAGTGTTCTTGACACAGATGATGCCAGATGTGCTGATATTAAAAATGAACGTTTTAACTGGGTAAAGCCGGAAAACATCAGCAAAGAAACCTTGTAATACACAGCTGCTAGCTCAGCGGAAATGTAGGTTTGGAAGCAACACAAAGCAAGAAATGAGCTATGTTCACGTGGCTATCAATTTGCTTTAAACGCTAACCGGCTAGAATTTCTGCCAATATACGCTCAGGTTTTGAGCTTTAGGTAATTACTTCAAATACAGGCCAGACTACTTGACTGCAATGTTCATGCAAGGAGAATAGCCCCTGAAATTTAAGAATCTGTTTGCACAGCATAAGACATCTATGGTAACGTGGCACAACCCTGAGCTAGAAAAGCGGCGTCATTCAGTTCGAATGCATCGCCAGAATAGCCGGAGCTAACCTCAGTTACAACGACCACTGAATGAAATTCTTTGTAAATAAACCCTAAAACAGCCACCAAACAACCAGACCGTCTTGTCTAAGAGCAGAACTACTCAGTGGAAGTGCAGATGGGACAGATATTTCGTGGATTGCGCCAACAAACTACAAAGAAATCTCCCTAGCTCGCCACCTCTCCATCTTACTCACCCCTGCCGCCATCTTCAGGACGAGAGAAAGAAAGAACGACGGCGCGCTTCAGTGACGTATTTACGGTCAGACGACGTGCGCGCCCTTGAAAATTCCGCGTTCACATTTCACTCCATGGGTTCTCACATTTCAAAACATTTTATCTGAATTTAAAACATGGAAATTTAAACTACCTGTGAACAGTTGAGTAGATCAATAGTTTGTCTAGATATCAAGATACAGTGATAAGGATACAAACATGTAAAAACAGATAAAACGATTTATTACTATTCACATACAAAAAGGTAATACGTAACAGTGAATTACAAAGAAACCAAATTACCTCTCAATTAGCAAGCATGTCCTACATTTGTTTTGACTCTTACACCAGTTTCCAAAAAAAAACTCAGCCTGAACATAACAATAAAATTAATCGGTTATGGAGCATCTGCTCCAATACCATACAAGAGTAGAAAAATATTAATTTTAACCAACCCATAGCTATGCTACTACATGAAATAATCCACAATGTGCTCTTCTGAAGCAAATCAGCTCACAAGACCTGAAAATATAGCAGAGAAGACAGGTTCAATAAGTGTTCACAAAAGAGAACATAAAACATTTTAGAAACAGTACAACAAATGCTCCTGGGCAACCACCATAATGACAGTGAAGCAATAAAAAGTCAGTTTCGTTGAAATAGGAAGAACATATTTCCTGTTGTAAAGAAAAACATATATAACAATATTTCAAGCATCTTTATTATGTGTGACCTGTATGACAATTTTTTACAGTCTAATACTCACCCAAATAATCATCCATAAGAGATCCAATGGCGAACTGAAAAACAAGAGGAAAACCTGACTTTAACGTAGTATAAAATAACATACAGTAAGTCACTTGTATAAAGTACTATGTAACAGCACCATATATTAACACACATTTTCTTATTATTTTTGCCTATGGCAAAGTGATATATAAACTGTTGTTTCTAAAAAAGAAAGGAGAAAAAAACACTTACAATGTCATTCTTGTCCACTCTTGTTCCCACGATCTTCAGTCGAATCTCATCATCTTGCTGGATTACAATGTCCTTGAAAATAAGAGAAAAAAATCCCATTTAAATGCAAGATTGAGCAACTGGAAAATAACTGGAGTGGAGCAGCAGGCATCACAACTACTTTGTATACAGAATTTACAGTTAAGTTCTACTCTTTGTTTAAGTAATGAACATATATGTTTCAGTTTCTAAAAAATACCTCAGTAAACACTAATAGTAGCTTAATGGATGTTGACATGCTTTTTAAAAAATATTAAAGCTCATTAAAGACAAAGCAGAGACGTACATTTTATTTAACACTTTTGAGCAATGTTGTGATTTTCTTAACTAAGGAAATAAACAATATTAATACCTCATCAACTGTCTTATAACAAGGTGGATTGGAATTCGGGTCAAATTCCATTTCTGAGGGGATGGACTGCAAAAAGACATTTTATGTGAGATACAAAAATAAAAAATACAATCAATAATTGAAGAGTGTACCAAAAGCAACTATGTCTGTCTAACTGCAGATGTTCAGCTAACTCACATGGCGAGAGATGAAGCAAGACATGGGACCAATTTCTGTGAACAATCCAACCTGCAAGACACAGAGGAAAATTGTAATTAGGATAAGGATCAATAGAATATTTTCTATTACCAGCTATTCATTACATCACATTTAACATAAAAACATCTACAGACACATACATTCTTAGGTGAAAACATATTTACTATAACAAAGTTCAGGCTGTGCTCTTAAACAATAGAGAAATTAAAAACACATTTGCCAATATAAGATCGTATAAAATACAGATATGTTTTGCACAATTATCATGCCACATGCATGGCTCAACATCGTATAAACATGAATGTGGTTATTTAAATGACCAGGTATAATAATGTGCGACAGATTTTTCAAAAGTATATATTTTGGACTTTTATTTATAATATATATTCTACTTTCAAAACACAATGAAAGTCTTGTGGATCAAGATAATAAAAGTCAGGTAAAGGCAAAAAGAGGGAGAGGTGGAAGTGGAACACAGTTGGAATCAGATTACTGTCATCATTAAGAAATATGTTCTAGCTTTTAAAAATAAACGAGCTGATAAACCTGCACCATCACTCACTTTGTTAACCTGAGTGACCACAGCATCCACTACCTCTCCTTTAAAGGGACGGAACACAATGGCCTTGTACTTGACAGGATAGAGGACAAAACCTCTGCCTGGCTGGATTACACCTGCCCCAATGTTGTCAATGGTGGTAACTGCAATGACAAAGCCATACCTGAAGAGAGAAAAAAAAAACATTTATTAAAATGTATATGCTAAACTTTGCCATGCAGAAAAATATATGTAAATTTTTGATGCAGGGGGCATAAAGTCAAAAGAAATTAGAATTATAATTAGAAGTTTTATTGTCATTATAATACTGTGCAAGACAGCAATATGGTGAAATTTTGAAGGCCCTCCCTGAGTAAAATATGTGCAAAACAGAGTCTATTAGGACATTGCAAAAGTCTTATAAAAAGACATTTGCTAACAGTCTATAAAAGGCATTCTCAAAAAGCTAGCAATAGAATAAAATACATTTTTAAAAAGTTTAAAAATACGGCTAACAACTGTACATTTGAAAAGGTTACTAAATATGTAAACGTTTAGTACTTAAGTGCAATGTGTAGCAACAGAGGAGAGCAGATGACGAGCAAAGTAAGAATGATCTGTTGTTATGTATTTATTTTTTGATTGCTTTGATTTCTTTTTGTAATTTTCAATGCAAAACTCACAGCTGTGAGTCACGGTGCTGAAGCTTGAACCCACTGACTAATAAGCTTAGGACAAAAACAAGTAATTACTGTTTTCTTCCTCCTATAGCTCTTCCAGTGTCACATCATCCCATAACACTGTTTTTTCTACAGCTAATTTTTGCTTCGCAAATGATCAAAATTTGCTCCTGTGCAACCCAGGAAAAAATTTAAAAATTCCCTTTACAACTCTTCCAAATCAATCAACAAGATATAACACTGTTGTCTTACAGCTGTTCATGTGTAATAATACCACAATTTCACTGTTTTTTTCATGAATAATCTTTTGTAACAGAATTGTAGGTACATTATCCTTCATGCCATATCTGTATATATGTAAATTCATCATGTCATATTTGTACACATTCATATGTAAATTTCACTATGTACATATCCATATGTAGGTTCATCATGTCTGGTGTATTGTCTCTGTGAGACTTTTCTTTTTTTATTATTCTCTCTGTATTTTACAGCCCTGTTGTACTGTGGTAATTCTCGTGCTTCTTTCTGCCTCATCTGTATTCAGCTGCTGTAACGTGAATTTCCCCAGTGAGTGATCAATAAAGTTTATCTCATCTTACTATGCACATAACCGAGCCTTGCAAGCACTCACTTGCCAGTGCAGGTACCCTCCACTTCTGTGAAAAGCTTCTGCTTCACGGTGTTGAGGAGGTTAGGACCAAAATACCTCGGATGCAGTAAGATTTCATGTTCCAAGGAAATCTGTGAACACACGATAAATGCTTTACGTTAACTGTACTTTGTTTTACCTTATCGTAAACACCATTATATGGATACTGCTGCTTTTCTCACAAGAAAAAAGGCCATATCTCCTCATATAGAACAACACCAGTCATTGCATGTGAGGATACGGAAAGTTTTGAAAAGCTACATTAGCTATCATGATGCTAAGCAAAGACTGATACAAAACATACATGCGTTGCTATTAGCCGGGTCTCATTCGTAAAATAATACAAATACTTACATGATAGAACATATTTTCGCGTTATCCAATTCCTCCTTGATTAATGTTTTCGTTTTCAATTATGATCCACAACGTTTCTGACTTACTGAATGAAAAACCAGCCGCTCGTTTGATCGCAACAAAGCCTCTTCCGGGTCAAGGGTCAAAGATACGGTTGCCTTCGGTGGGACGTAACCTGCTTGTTTTCGGATCATAAATGTTATAAACAGCTGCGGTGACACTGTGACTCCAAAGGCAGGCTGCCCCCTGGCGGTGAGGAGGATCCGCGCAGGGGGCGGAGCCAGACAGAAGGCGTCACTCAGAGCTGCACTTTGATTGGACTGCTAATATCTGACACACAAGCCAGGCGAAACAAGGCATCTGACAACATGACGGCAGAAAAATGGTAAACATAGTTTAGATTAGGATAAAATACAACGATCACCGGCACTAGACTCGAATAACTCACCGCAGCTGACTGAAAGTTGGATTAAAAATATAAATACTAATTAATTTAGTGACAGTATAAGCTGACCAGGATTTGTCTGACTTCCTTAATCATTCCGAGAAGACTGGCAACTATCCCAACTGACTGGAGCTATAATTAATCTGCCTACTTCTAAGCATGGCGAGTAACCTCGTCTCGAGGCTGTTTCGTCCACCTTTGCTCACACAACTTGTAAGTTGAATACTTTTTTTTGTTACCCCATACTTTGTCTTTTGTCCTGTTTCTGCGTGACTCACGTGTTCCTCCTGTCCTCCGTGCAGGCGTCCCTCCGGTCGGGCTGCCTGCTCCGGGGACAGGCGGTGGTGGCGGCGGGGACCAGACACTCCTCCAGCGGGGAGAAAATCAGCCGCTATCCGGTTCCTTACAAGAAAGACTTACCTTATGATATAGTGGAGCTCATGGAGGAAGTGGAGTCAAAGGTTTTTAAAAGAAAAGTGGACATGTGAGGAAGTTGCAATTGATTTTACTACCTGCTAAACTTTGTTTCCTTAACAGGGAGGATTTTTGCCCAACGTCTTCAAAGTCCTGTCTCACAGGCCCGCAGAGTTCAGAGCCTTCTTCGCGTACTACAATGAGCTGATGAACAAAGAGACAGGTGGGTGTTTGGATATTTATCTATAGTGGCTGTACATGCATAGAGTTCAAGGCTCAAAGTCCCCAAAACAGCATAAATATCTATAATTCCTGGCATCTTCCAGGAGCCCTAGTGTGGCAGGAGCAAAGGAAAGCTCGTTGCTGTAACGTGACCATGGTTTAAATAGTTTGGGACTATAAAAAAGTCACACCGTTTCAAAAACACTTGAGGCATAAAAGATGATGCCAAAAAATGTATTTACTCAAAACTGTATTCAATTTTGCTGTGGCAGATGAGCTGCTTCCCACCTATTGTACAATACTGATGCAGGATTTGACTACTTATCTGTGAGAGGAACAGTAATACTACACAAAACAACAACAACAAAAATAAACTGGAATTCACATCTCTGCCTTCAAAACATGTAATCCTGCTGACACTGGGTTCAATAAATCATTCACACTCAACCTGTCATTTTGGGCCCCAGTGTTTCCAGGTCTTTTTGGTGAATGCACTCAGTTTGATTGTGCTTATGCAAGTAGAAACAGGTAAATATCAGGTGTCCAGCATTCAAGTCAGCATCAGCAGCACAGGTTGTTCTGTGTTGAAGCTGACTGAATTAACTCTCTAACTTTATAGCAGACATTAACCCAGAAGGCCAGAGCCAGAGAAATCCAGCAGAACTTAACATGGTAATATATTAGCGCCTTCCTTTGAATGAAAATACAGAATGTTTCCAAAAAAAGTCACAAGGCTCATGTTTTATAACATTATACAGTAGCAGGTTCTTCATAGTACGATGGCACAGTGAAATGGAAATTGGAATTGGTAAAATAATAACTTTATATGGTAATATGTTTATTTACTATGTAGAGCAGTTTTAAAAGCAAGAGTATAAAAAGTGCTTTGACAGATAAAGATACAGCAGGATGGTCAGAAGGCAACATAGCAAGAATGAAGTTAAAACAAGAAGACAACAGATATGAAAAGACAAAATGCAATGTGTCAGTATTAATCAAGTCAAATCACTGTAATTTATATGGCACATTTAAAGCAACAGCTGTTGAGTCAAAGTGCTTTCAAGTAGAGTAATAGGATTATTGTTATGGTTTGACCTAACAAGTGTAAATTTTAAGGTTAAGAACCTACAGTATTATTTATTGTGTAAATTTAGCTGAGTAAACTAAACATTGGAGTTAAGACCCTGCTACAAATTTACAAGAATAAATAAAATAATAAGGTTAGGATTCACATGTGGAAACAGTATGTGGCATCTATAAGATATCAAGATTTTCATTGTTGTGCAGTTTACTTCATGGGGTTTTAAAATTCACTGGTTTTATATCATGAGAGGTGACTTACTGTGACTTGTGGATCCTGAATCCAGTCTGACTGAGAAGAAGGAAAGTGAACAGAGCACCAAATTACGGTGTTTCAGTTTTTCAGAAATGTTTTTAGAAAAGGAAAAAAAAAACTTAATGGAAGGCTATATTAACCGGATGAAAAACTGGAATTGTCCAACTCCATTTCATCTGTCTAATATTTGACTTCAAAAAACTAAACTCAGCTGTCTAGTGTGTGACTATAACTACAATATGTTTTTTTAAGACATGTTGTTCTATTCTAAGCACCTCAACCAAGCATTTTAGCATATTAACAACTTCCTTTAAAAGAAAATACATGTTTTGCCAAAAGGTTGCAAGAGTTGTCTTTTAAAACATTACAGTGACGTCATAGAAACTGCAAGGTTGAATGTCATCTTTGGGATGTTATTGTAAGCTCTTATTGCAACTTATTTATCCAGAACAACAAAACAGCAACTCTACAGCTTTAGAGGTCAATCAAAGCCCATTGTCTTGCTTCTTGTATATGAGATTGTTTTGGACTTTTTGGCATTCTGGCAACTTCCATCTTATGAAGGCCATATTCCAAGAAACAGGTTTAGTCATTTATCTGAATAACTTCTTTCTGACTGTCACTGCCACGAATTCCTCACATGAACGGCATCGTGTGTTTAGGCTACAGCAAGCTTTGATGGTGAATATTTTTCATTCTAATGTTGTTTAAATGTGGGAAATTTTTCCCTACTGTTAGATTAAATTAATATCTATTGTCTTTCAGGCAGATTGACCAAGGCAGATCGTGAACTGATCGTTGTGGCAACCAGTATCCACAACAAGTGTCTTTACTGTGTGGTATCCCACAGTGCACTGCACCGCATCTACTCCAAGAAACCCACTCTTTCTGATCAGGTATAATCTTTAGTTGATTTGCACTACTTGCTTCTGCTTTACTTATTATAATGCATAAACACAGATGTAGTTAAAGAAATCATATCTCAGTATATGATGTAGGAAAAATGTTAATACTGGGTTATTTTTGCCACTTATAATCAAAAGTATCAACACAGATACATGCATTGTAATACATAAATAACATACATGCTACATCTGGACTCAAGTTGTTCAGTATACATTTCACAGTGTGTTTTCAATGGGAAGAATAGATAAAACATTCTATGGTTTGTTTGTTTTTTCATTTTATTTACATTAAACAACTGCACTTAATTTGCTTTTCAGTGAATCCCATTTTGTCATCTGTATAGTTTTCCTTCTGTTTCTATGTTTGCACATGTTGTGTTTCAATTCGGTGTCTTCCTGAATTACTGAAAATCAACCAGAGCAACAGTATCTTTTTAACCCCATGTCTAAGCAGCTCTTTCTCTGCTGTCGCTCAGGTCATTGTTAACTATGAGAATGCAGACCTGGCCCCTCGGGAGCGCACCATGCTGGACTTTGCGATGGCTGTGTGTCGCTGCGACACCATCACAGAGAAGCACTTTCAGTCTCTGGAGGAAGTAGGCTTTGACCGCGAGGACGCCTGGGACATCGCTGCCATCGCCGCTTTCTTTGCCTTGTCCAACCGACTCGCACACCTCACCGACATGAGGCCAAACCAGGAGTTTTTTAACATGGGCCGTGTACCACGGGACAAGAGCAAGGACAAGGCAGGAGATGGCAAGTGAAAAGAAAGTAGATGTACAGGTGAGATTATCAGAGGTCAAAGATCACATGTGATACTGACAATATATTCATGTTTCAGCAAAAAATGCCTCAGTCCTGTTTCTGTCTTCGTCTCATGTGAATAATCAGATGTTTTCAGATTTATGACAAAATAAGATAAAATATCAGATCTATGGGTTTGCAACCCTAAAAGCAATTATATTTAAATGTTAACAACTGTGACTACTGAATAACTACTACTACAAACTAACATGGAATCAAAGTGAGATAACGGATGTTAATATTTTAGTGAATGTTTGAAATCATTCAAAAGTCTCACACTGTATCCAAAGTGTTTTTGAAGCACGCAGGATTGTTTGATGTTGCAGCCTTTCAATTTGAACAAAGCCCAAAAAACCAGCATGTCAAAGACTCCAGAGTTTAACAACTTGAAAGAGACAATCTGAGTTGGTGAGAGGTATAATGTACCTTCATGAGTGTGTCTTGTCAGGGCAGTCATGGAGTCTTTGGTGAAGTATTTTCAATATTTTGCCACAGTATCTGAACATAGCCATTATGTTTATTTACCATGATATTTTGAATTGTAGGTGGTTTATTTGACACTCTTAGCTGTGTACGATTGTGTATTAAAGTTTAAATGAAAAATGCTTTCTTATATATTCTAAATAAACTGAAAAACCATCTAAACTCTTGACACTAAATACGATTTAACACTTATTTTTCAATCTATCTTCTGCTTGAATAAAAAGTAAGACACTAATGTATTTTGAGAATAACTGATTTGTGAGGTGTTTCATTGGTATCTTTGTCCATAGTAGAAAAGAAATCATATTATGTTGATGAAGTGCTGTGTATCACCACCTGATGGCACCATATTCATACACATACCGGCATTTAAATTACTGAACCAGTAGGTAAAATATGAATGTGATCATGTATCCAATAGGATGTGAGAGAGACCAGCTAAAGTAACCACACAGAAAGAAAGATTTTTTAAAATTAATAATCAAAGTGAAGCTGAAACTTTGTATCAGTTGCTCTAAAGCCTGTCAAACGCAGAATCACACATGATGGGTGCAAATCGTAGCTGTTTTCCATTTCATTCATTTTCACTGGTTTTTCCCGCTGTTAATGTGACAAATCACTGCTCTGGTTCTCAGTTCTGTGTTTATTTTATATCTGTTATCTAAAATGATACATGTCAAACATCATTGCAGGCATCACCAGAGGATTTGCTCTGGTGCACGTGAGAGTCTCTGCATTTAAACACACATGCAAAAAAAAAAAAAAAAAAAAGGAAAATGTTAAGTGTGAGCAGAGCTTTAGTGAATGAAGAGAAATCATTTTAAATCATCACAAATTGTTACTCTGTATAATGGCAATCTGAAAGTTACTCAGAGTCTGAAAGTCATCCAAATGGGCTGTTTACTGCTGTGCAGTGGGATCTTCAGGTGCGCATTCACATTTAATTTCTGTGCCAGAGCACGGAACACATTGTTAAACCATGTGAAAGTGAATCCATTGATGTTGGTAAAGGTCACTGCACAGATGGCTCTCTCCCTGGGCTTGTCCTCTCCTGTACTTATTGCCTTGATAAAGTGTCGTATGTCTAAGAGACTGCTAATGTACTATTACAGTTCCTCATTAAGCACCAACCCTTCTGACCCCGGTGTCTCCATCCACTATTAAAGGGACACAACAGGCTCCACACAAGCCTAATTTATGGTCTGCAGCTGCCCTGTATCACTTATGTTGTAACTCTTCAGACCCAGAATAGAACAGAATAGCTGTCGTGTTCTATTTTAGTCTGTTCTATTCTGTTCTATTTTGTTCGATTCTATTCTGTTCTTCTGAAAATTAGTGTTTTTGGGACTGATCACATGAAAACAAGGTTAAAACCTTTCAGATGAAGGCTTTCATCCACTTCCTTTTGTAGTCTGTTCAATGATGGAGGAATCAATAAGGTTTTATACCCACTGTAATCTGGAAGGGGAGCCGTGGGAAGACTTGGCGCTGTGTCTTTATTCTCCCGAAAGGAATAAAATAAATGAAAACACACGTCAAATGGGGTATGAAAAATAGCAGGAGAAAAGAAAGTAGCAGTGAAGTTGTGGGTCAAGTGTTTAAGTAAAGGTGAACACCAGTAAAGTGGAAAGAATTCATTAAGTTTATAGTACCTTCCATGTGGACAATTTCCGAATGTGGGGCCTGCAGTTATCTCCATGTTTACAGCATGAAAAAACCCACTTGACACAATCACATAAGCACAAAGAATCATAAACCAAAGAGATAAAGAACAATATGTGGCAAAGTTGAACTAATAGTCATTTCAGTACTGAGCAGTTTTTAAATATGCATAAATACAGTCCAATGGCATTAAGGCAACACTTTCTGCTTTGGAAGTTTGTGATACAATTACATTTTGTCAGCTTTGGTTAAAAATATACTTTTCTTAAAACTTTAAGATGACAGTGATCATGTTGACATTATTATCTGATTCAAGATAAAGGAGATTTTTCTGATGGTTGAAAATGCTGATAAGAACTACAGTATTCAATGTCAGCTGAGCTGCTGCTTTGACAGATGAAACTGTTTAAATTTTAAGATTGGACTTTGGTCTGAGCTGCTTTGCACTGATTGCATTACAAGGTTTTCTTGGGTGACATTTTTAGCTGCTTGCTGCTGAACACATCTCCACAACTTTACATATATAGGAAATCTTAAAAATTATACATGAACCATTAAAAAAAAATGTGACCAATTGTTATAAAATAATATCCATGTACTGATACCTCATTCCTGTATTTTGCCATGTATTAATTGATGTAAACCTGCCATATCTTTGAGCACAGTCTCTGGACTTTGTACAATTTGAATCAACCCACAGCTTGAGGGGAAACAAGAAGGGCAGCTTTGGAAGAAGTCGCTTCTCATCTTGTATGCCTCTATTTCATGTTCAGGCAAACTTGTCCACTTTAATTTAACACAACTTTAAACACTGTCAGATTTTCCATTTTTTCACACTTTCAGAGGAAGTTCATTGAATTAAATATTTAAAGACATTTGTTTTTAACCCTGAGTTTGAGTTCAGTTTTTCCTCGTGTTGTGATGCTCTTGTCAGACTGTTCTCACAATCTATACAGTTTGCTTCTAACTTCACATTCCAAGCCAGTACATTTTTGCCAGATCTTCGACATCTCATACAGTGAAGCAGTGTATGTAGAGATATGGTATCAGGTGAACAGCAGAAACCTTAATAGTCTGAATTCCTTGCAGGTCTAGAGTGACAGAAGATATCTGAACAGTTAGCAGAGCATATAGATGACTCTGTAGGAAGCAATGGCTGCCGCATGGCAATAACGTCTGTTCTGAGAGTGCATAGGGGACCTACACATTATTAGGCAGGTGGCTCTAATGCTGAAGCTCATCAGTGAATATGAATATTTTTCTAAGCCCTTTTTGGTATTCGCTTTTGCAGGTTTCCTTGTTCTTTTGGACATCATCTTGTCAAACACGGACTATGTGATGTTTTTTTTATTGTACATGCATATCCAGTGCAGCAATAACTGATTGAAAAATGAACAATAGTCAGTGTTTTACATTTACACATATTTTAATTACAAATGCAGATAAACAATTGAATCTCTGTGGTCACAGCAGGCTTAATATTTCAAAAGAAATAAAGTAAAAGACAAATTGTGTTCTCAGTTTTCATCTACAGTACCTACATTGCAAAAGGTAAAAGATTCCCTCATTTGATGTTTTGATGATGATGGTGAAGTGCATGTTGATCTTAAATCTCCCGTTGGTGTTCAGTTGTGTTTTAACCTGGTGACTGCTGATAGCATATTATTCACAATATTTCCATGCCCTAAAACCATTCAGTGGTTCACGCTGAAGAAACTTGATCGGGACAGAAATGTTTCATTACAGGATAAATGCTACAATTCAGAATGACTATGCATTGACTTGCAGTGATTCTTCCCAAATGGGCCCAAACCAGGCCAGATAAATGCCTTCTAGCATAACTGCCACTGGATCACCTCAGTGCTGAGGTTAAACATTCAAGTTTTTTCTTTAATTTGTCACTAGTCTGCTTTTGTTTGTTGAATCCTGGTTTAAGCTAAAGTTCCTGCCCACAGGGTTTGTTAAAGAATAATCCATTCAGAGACTCTAACACAGGAGTGCCCAACCAGTCGATCGCGGTCTGCTGGTCGACCGCGGGCTGATCCCAAGTCGACCCGAGGGTTGTAGGGAAAAAAATTTTAAATAAAGGGATTTCTTTTTATGTGTGACTATGTTTTGTTGCGCACCTTATCAGTCTCTTAAACACTTCCACATAAAAAAAAAAGTATTTTAAAAAAGGAGAAAAAGAAAAAAAAAGTAGGTCACGTTTAACCTATGGTAGCGCGTGACATGATGACAGGAAGTTGACAGCTGTCAACAATAGCTAGCAGCTAGCAGCTAGCCATCAGAGCGGTCACGTACTCCTAAACGTTAACATGGCCGAAGGGAAACGAGCCAAGACCTACCATTTTCACCCTGAATGGGATGATTATTTCTTTGCTTACTCTCAATCAAAGCCTATTTGTTTGATATGCAATGCAACGGTGGCGTTGGCAAAGAAAGGCAATCTGGAGCGGTATTTTAAAACAGTACACGGGAGCTACGAGAGGGGTTTCCCGACAAAAACGCCTTTGCGCGTCACAAAAGTGCGAGATTTGTCCAGCAGGCTGCAGCGTGGTAACCAGCGCAATTTCCCTCACATGCAAGCAGAACTACAACGTCAAGGTAAAGGTGTGACACAGCTTGACAGTGCACGTTATGAAGAGCATGTTCAGAGCATCTCCTCAAGACTTTGAGAGACGTTTCACTGACTTTGCATCCATCGAGCCTGTAGCCAGCTATATGTGTTATCCATTTGGTGCAAGTGTTGATGTTGGTGACCTTGCCGCCAAAATCAAATCGCTTTTCGACTTGGAAAGCTCCGCTCTTGAGGATGAGATTCTGACATTGCAAAATGACATTGAGATCAAAGTCAGATCAACATCCGCTCAACCTGGAGAGCATGTGGTGCTCTGGAAACTACTGGTGGAGGAGAAATATCCCAATCTCAGAAGATGTGCCTTGAACCTGACAGCTCTTTTTGGATCAACTTATTTGTGTGTCTGCTTTCTCGCACATGAAAATCATCAAGTCCAAGCGCAGATCAGCAATGACAGATGACCACCTTGCAGCCTACCTACGCCTTGCAACCAGCTCCTACACTCCTGACTATGAGAAGCTGGCCTCCTCCTTCCAGTGCCAGGTCTCCCACTAAGGTAGGAAGGGATTTCCTTTTTTCAAACTCAGAGCTCTACCTGTTTTGTATCTCGTTTATTTTTCTGTTTAGTTCATATTAAGATCAGTTATGGCTATTGCTCACCATTGGCATGTGTGTGTGAGAAAGAGGAGCAGAGAGAGTGGGTTTGTGCTACAGCGCACTATGCAAACTGGCAACTTTGTGAGAGGAAATTGTGTCTGTGTGTGTTTGAGAGAGGAAGGGTTTGTGATGTGATGTCGAGTGTTTTTGTGACAACAAGAAAAAATGTTGTTCGGTTCTTTACTGCAGGCTGGAAACGATGTGTGTGGGTTTGCGATGTTGACACTGGACTGGTAGATCTCGGGAGGTTTGCTACTTGAAAAGTAGATCTTGGGTCAAAAAAGGTTGGGCACCCCTGCTCTAACAAATCATTATAAAAAGCAAATTACATTTAATCACAAAAGAATGGGTAATAGTGAAATGTAGAAACTAACACATTGGTGGGCTTTTCCTTTAAATCGGATGCTCTATTTCCACATAAGAGATGCACTTGCACTATGTGACTCATTGATGAGAATGCGGAAAGGCAGAAGGGCTGAATCCCAACCAAGCGAGTACATATGGCACATTAGCAAATGGAAAGACACAAGGATGAGACCATTATCGTCCTTGTTAAGATTGTGTCAGTTGCTATTAGGAATATGTGTGAGCATGCATGTGTGCAAGTCTCCATATGCACATACTGTACTTTCTCTGCCAAAGTGTGTGTGTTTGTGAGGCAGTGGGCTTTAAATAAGGCTGCTCTGTGAGCCTTTGCAGCTGGGGTCATTTGCATTAGTTTGGTTTGATGGAATTTCACATGTAACAGCTTCTTGTCGCTTATCTGGGAGTCTAATCCCTACAGATTCATCAGAGGTACAACATGCACCCCCGTTCCACAGCTGCTAAACAGAAACAACAGGAAGCAAAAAAGCAACACGTCTTTCAAAAATAGGTTATTGTGAACTAGATTTTAATACACATGTACACCGGCAACAGTAAATAATGACAATGAACGTCTAGTTTTAGTGTGTTGGCAAGTAAAAAATATCTCACTTAATAAAACATTCACAAAGAAAGATGAGCAAACAATCTAAAGAATTGTGACAACAGCCATGAATTTTCAATGGAAGATTATACATGATTATTCCTAAGTCATGTAATATGTAAAATGCCAAATACACAAGGGTTTATTTCACTCAGTATCGCCAGAAAGTAACAAGATGTTTTAACAGATTTGGAATAATTTGTAAAACCTCTATTTGTTGAAAGCAATATTCAAAGTGTAAGAATTGAATAAATTTAGTGGCTGGCAAGGAAACATGATGGAAGATAGGCACAAGAGAAAAGTCAATTTGCACATCCAAAATGTGATTGGGGAGCAGGTAGACCTGTCATAGCAGCTGTCACTGAATGCATCATGATTATAAAAGTCACTGAAGTGTGAAAAGTGTGGCAAAGGGAACTCCAAACTGAGAATAGGAACAAATTACATGCTTGATATCTGCCGTCAGCGGGGACAAACTAAAGCATAGAACCGCACTTGCCCAGTAAACCTACTAAAACTGTTGCAGTGTATATTATCTGGTCGTGGTCTGCAGCTGCTAGTTGGGCCTCAGAGCTCAGTGAAATATCTTCTTCTAGTAATCATCGAACAAATGCTGATACATTGCATTTCCGGGCTGGAAATCATGACCTCTCAGTCGAGCAGTTGTGGAAGTGTTTCAGATTAGGCCGTTCCAGACTGATAATCCAAATGCACATTTACTCAGATTACTTCATAGGGATTATAGGTCCAGCATCACCTCGTGCTTACTGCAGAAAAAGAGTGATCCATGCTTGTATCATTGCTGTTTGTTCTCTGCTTGTGCACTTGTCAGTTTTAAATGAGTATTTAAATCGTCAAAGAAAGAGCCGTTTCCACCATCAGAAAGTGTGACCTGCAGCTTGTCCTCTGAGCTCCTGAGCACACTGGAACGAATGGTTTCAGTAATTGACAGAAGATTGTTTAATCACTGTGAAGTGTTTGGTTTTGGCATCGTTCCCAGCTTAAATATCAAAGGCTTCAATCTGCTTGTTTTTTTTCCTCTATTTTCACAGTGTTTAGGCTTCGGATTATGGTTGAATTTAGCATGTAATACTCAAATAACTATTTCAGAAATCTGCCATCTTTGTGGTTGTCCTTGAAACTTGGCTAGATCCTCACTTGGCAAACTCTGTTGTACATATTTGCAAATGCTGTGCTCTTTTGTTTGTGTGTGCCATGAATATGAATATATATTTAATTGCCCCATATCTCTTCTGGGGAATTTGCACGTCTCACATATAAAACTTGTGTTTTGGTTCCAGCTTGCTGACAGAGCCATGTAAACATTTATCCAGATTTCTGGCCCTCAGAGAGGAGGAGGAACTCTGCACTGTCAGGAAAACCCTGAGGAAAGCGATAGGAGATGAGACTGATGACAGACAGGAATCCCTGTCCAGCCAGTGTCAGCGCTGCTCTCTGCATTTGGCTGTGCATCACATCACCGTTCTAGCTGTCGCTTGTTAAAAAATTTTTTCCACCCACTGAAATGAATCACAGCTTGTTAAGATAATGAAAGTGTCATGACAGAATTAATGAATAAAAAATGCATGCATAGACTGAAAAATGGAACACAATCATGACAACAGAGGTCATCAAGAAATCTCAGTCAAGGTGAACTGTAGAAGTTAGGACAACATCTGGAAGACCAAGAAAAAAAATAGCTAAAACTGCACAAAAACATTCTATGACTGCAAAGGAGTCAGGGGAAATTTTAGCAGTGGTGCACGGTGGTGCCCCACTGTGCAGTGTTGATGCACAAACAGTATTTAAAAGATTCACTAGAAAGAAATCGTACGCGAAACCTCATTACAAAGGCATGCACGGCTGAAGCTAAAATTGAGGTCCTTGGCTACAATCATCTAAAGTATATTTGGAGAGAAAAAGAGCAGCATTTAATGAGAAGAACACCTTGTTACGCATGTGGGTGGAAACATTCTGCTCTGGCCGTTGTGCGCCAACCAGTGACACAGGCTACATTTCATGGGTAAAAGGAAGAATGATAACCTACTAAATATTAACAAATTCTGGATGCGAGTGTCGTGCAGTCAGCCAGAAAAATAAAACTAAGAAGAGCCTGGCTTCTTCAGTTGGAAAATCCACCGTGAACTAATTCAGGAATGCTTTTAGAGGCACACTCAGTTCACAAACTTAAATATCATGGACAATCTATGGGCAGGTTTGAAACATACTGAGATGGAAATTCTGTATTTTACTGGTTTTACCACATTTTCCTGCCAAGATCAGGTATGTTATTATGTTGCATATTTCATGTATTAACTGTGTTCTCTCTCATCTGCGTTTGTCTCTCTTCCACTATTGTTTATGTTCATGAAGCCCGGTTGAGCCCAAGGCCTTGGAATGAACAGTAGAATAGTCTAGCCAAAAGGTCAAGGAATGTGGTAGGCAGGCAGTCAGCAGACTTCTTGTGTGCTAAAGAGGTGAACATTTTTATTTTAGAGTTTTAAAGTGCCAACCAACACAAGAAAATAATTTACAAGGAAAAATGATTTCAAAATTAACCCCCTGCTACTCAAAAAATGGCACGTTTTGGGAGCACAGCCTCACTTGAATCACTTGAATGCTTAATTCACACCTTATTCATTTCAGACCTACCATCATACAGTGTGGTGATCTACTCTATAACCTTGATGTTAGCAAAACTGCATGCAACATCACTGTACACCCTAAAAGCTCACTGTCATTTCTAAATGCCCCCTTAGACCTGAACATTTGAAATGAATGATGCCTTTTGATACAAAAGAAACATTCATCAAAAAGTGAAACCCTCCACTTGGTCTGGCCCAGTGATGTCACTCTGACATCTCCAATAGTATAAATTCAGGAAGTGCTGGGTGGTCTCCTCTTAAACTCTAGTCCTGCATGGTGAGTAAGAACAAGGAAAGGTAGGTATGAACAAAGGAACAAACAATTAAACCACATTTACCTGAAACTAAACAAAAGATAACTAAAATGAATTAACAGCTGTGTGTTTTGCTTTAATCCCCCGTATGATGTAAACTGTAACATAATATTAACACAAACAAACTGAACATGGTATGTGCTGCAGTGTTCCACTTGCATGGTGAAATTAAAGCAAAATACACATGATGAAAACAGTATTGTGTAATGTGTAGACTGAAAATGTCATGGGGCAAGTGGTGAGGAAAAATGACAGTTCTCACCCACTTTATCACAAGTCCTTGGAGTGGCTTGTTAGTGAGACTGACCTCCATCTTGTTCTGTGTCCTGGGAGTGATGTGAGAGACAAACTTCCCTATGAGACAGTGTGACAGTATACCCACATGCACACGTATGCTTTATTGCAATAAATAACTCTTATCTTTTTTAGCTGCTAAAAAAACAGTTTATAACCTGCAATATCTGTCAAATGGGGGTTACTTAGTGCCTGAACTTTTGCCACAATTACTGCGTAATGATTACAATCTAGTTCATGGAATCAAAAGTAACAATGTCTTATATTTGATGCTCATTTTTGTTTCTGTTTGCTTGAAAATCCATCAGCTGTTTTCAAGACAATTTACTCTACATACAAGATTTAACCTCATAGTGGTGCAACGTGAAAAATCCGGGAATCATTGCAGTCAAGATTCATCCTTTAGTCACCATGGATACCTGTGCCAAATTTCACAGCAATCCATTTCATAGTCCTTGAGATATTTCAACAGAGGAAGTCAGAGGATCACATTGGGATTCATCATCTTGTCAATCTGAACGCATGCACGACATTTCATGGCCATCTGTTTAATAGTTGTTGGGATATTTTAGTCTGGACCAAAACTGATCAACTGACAGACTGGCATTGCCATCAGTAGAACCAAACTTTTACCAAGCGAGCAACAACAGAGTAGAAAGTGATCTAACTAATGTTCTGTTTGGAGTGTTGTCGTGTGAGATTGTTTCAACTTGATTTGACTGGATTAGCAGCAGGCGTCCTTGCAGCATGCAGAGCAGAAAAGGACAATCATCTGGTGAGGTAACAGCCACCAGCTGGTTGTTTCTTAACTCCACCCTCCAGGGGATTGTGGGAGGCGGTGGATTGATTGGAAATGGAATGAGAAAATGTGAAGAAGAAGCAAGACAGGCAGCGATGTCCTTGGGTGATGTCATGTATCCCAGCTTTCAAGCTAAAGCATGAAGAGGAAGCAATAACATATGACTGCCAAAGCCCACCTACCAACCATAAACACACACAATTCCAACCGCCCATAATCCACCTGCCACACACAGAAACACCCAGCGAGAGCTTCATTTTATTTTAAATAATAATGCTGGGCCAGCAGTTCAGCAGGCAGAGGTCGTGGCCATATTGAATGGTAATAAGGTTGAGCTTCATCCAATAACTTTTTTATGGATTTCATTACTTTCCTCCCCTTTTCCTCACTTTGAGCTTCCTTGACCTGTTTATGATTTGAAAATTCAAAATAATTCTCCTACAGTATATTATTCTACTATAGTTGCATTATTAACCATCACAGATTAGATTTTAATCTGTATTCTCAGAAAGCAAAGGAAGACGTTTGTTGTGGTTCATAACTTGGTTCATAACTTTTTGATTTCCTGTGAAGGATACATCATTCACATGCTGAGCGCAGCAGTCTGACACTCTCTTAACATGCAATCTGGTCTCACTCAAACTCCTTCTGTGCACAGTGTGTGCGAATGTAGATGGTGTGCAAGCATGTGCGTGTTTATGTGCGAGTGTGGGTCCAGAAGCGCTGGCTGTAATTTTGCATGTGTGGATGTGTGGAGCCCAGACGCCCAGTCTTTCACTTTGCCATGTGACCACTTAGACTTTACATCATTAGATTCACACATCAGAGCTTCCTGTTGCTGGTCCGACAAAAAACAATAACAGTGACAAACACAACAGCAGTGACAACAACACCACTTGTCTACATGTTGTCATTTCAGAAGCCACTTGATAATCTGGCTGTGTTTTTGAAGCACTTGATGATTAGCGGCAGCTCCCCACTGGGGGTTTGCTATGTACACCAGGCGGTGTTGATGAGATCAGGGTTCATGCATCTGTTCCAACCAATTGTTTTCCCAAACACTGTTAACTAGTTTTTATGATGTAAGATACTTTACAATACTGTGATGTTAAGCATAGAGAGTAGTTATTTGCATCAGTTTAAAGCATCAAAGACCATATTCCAGCTTGATACTATAGGCAAAAGTCCATTAAACCATTTTCTTCCAGGACTCCTCTGTATTTCGCTTCTTCCTTTTAACATCTACCTTCTAAAACCCAAGTCCTGTTGCAGAGAAGCACCACCAGAACATGGTAATGTAGTATTTCATGGTAATGGTGTGTTTCTGTCAAGTCCAAGATGCTGAGTTTAGGTCTAATCCAGCTCTATAGGTTCAAATAAAGTCTCAGTGCCGCAATAACATTGGAATTTTAATAGCTATTACGACAGAACAACGAGCATGATGGGAATTTAATGTGTATACTGTATTGCATATTTGTTGCTAAGCCACCACCTTCTCACCACTGTTGTGTTCTGATCCCTCATAAAATTGTCCCATCTCTGAGGAATATAAGGAGAAACAGATTTCTAATTAAAAAGTGTGATGTGGTGAGCGACTGCTCTGAAGCCCCAAATCCCTGAATGATTACAAGGTTAAAATGATTTAGAAGATTGTGATTTTCCCAGCATGACAAGATATTATTGTGTTTAGATTGAATACAGTCACACAAAATCAACGCAGTGCTCGTTTCTGAGCAGAATCCTGAACATATATATTATTTTGTTGCCAGGGCAGTTTGTTGTAATCAGAAGAAAATCAGATTGTCCTTGCTTGACAACATTAGTCTCAATACTGTAGTTTAATTGTGAAAAGAATAAGCATCTCTAGCTTGTTACATTTTTGGTGTGCTTTTATTTGTTTATTCCAAAGGTCAGTCAAGATAATGTCTTGAAAAAAAAAATTGAATGTCAACTCTGCGTGATCTGCATTTAGTGGCTAATATTCTGGATTTATTAAAATATATTGATTGATAATTGCTCACAGTGGAGATGACGCACATGCCATATTAAACCCTATTGACTTCTGCTAAAATGTTAGCGCTATAAAAGTCAGCTAGGAAATGAAGCAGATCAACTGACAGCCCAACATTCTCTGAAAACAGCAGTACAGTGGCATCAGTCCCTCGCAGGGAAAGAGTGCTAAACGGCACTAAATGGCAAACTAAAAAGAGCTGCATTCACTGACATCTCTCACAGACACATAGCCGTTTGATAAGAACATCGTCACTGATACCAATCAAGTTCAACACAATACCTCTGAATTTCCCTTACTGAACACCTTTAACTCTGACCATCTGTTGTCCTGCAGCCTACAGATTTCCATCACATCTTTGCAGCATCGGAAATATCTGATGGGAGCTCGGCTATACAATATAGCAGCCGAGATGGCTGTCATGAATAAAAAATGGACTGCAACCATTTCTAAACACACGATTCCTCTGCCAGAGCTCAGACCTGATGCAAACTTCTAAAAAATGTTTGCCTTGGCTTTATATTTCCCAAAGCTGTCAATCAAGACTTCAAACTTTCGATAACCCTCAGGTATTTCCAATTCTGTTATCTTCCTCATACTTCTGGAGTGTGGAAAAAGCTTTTCAGCTCGCTTTCTGTAAAAAAAAAGTCAAGTTACCGTTATCGGAACTTTCTATGTAGTATTGGTTCAAATACATCCACCAGTGGGTTTACAGTATTCTGAACTGGTCATTTTCCTCCATTTTAACAGGAATATGTTCTACATGGTTCACAAATGCTTCATTGTATTGACTTGTTGACAGAAACAACCGAAACGGTTACGTACGAGACCGATGTCCATAGTTGCCAAAGTTTTTGGCCTTGTTTTTTGGTCTTCTTTGAAGCTAACAAAAATGCTTGACTGAAAAAATGCAACCAGAACAATGGAGATGAGAACATAAGGCCTTCTCTCATGTGTTATTTAGCTCACCCACTTCTGCTTTTCCTTCTAGTATCTGGATCTGTCATGACACTATTTATGGATTAAACTCATTTCAGTGAGTACATAAGCAAAATATTTTGATGCGTTGAATTAGAAATGAGGTTGATGCAATCTGTCCTCTTTAGATGCTTTTGAAAGGGATGTCGAGTGGGTGCAGATGAACCACATCATTGCAGTATACAGTATCTACCTGGTGAGTCTAATAACCTTGATCTACAAGTACACCTGTGAAGTATAAGCATTTCAGTAAAACATCCATGCATTATCGTAGCTCTTCCCTCTTTTAGGTCATGTTTTCAGTTGCCTCAGGTGAATAAATAGATGAAGTTCGTGTGTTTAACTTTCACTGGAAATCTGCAGAAACAAGCTCTCCCCCTCTTGGCCACTGAGTCACTGAAATTATAAATGACTGTACATGCGCTAAATATTTCATTCAGGAGAGAAACAAATGAGAGAAAACCATAACGTGCGCCCAGTTTAGAGTAGTAGTTATGTCGCCAGGATTAACCTGTACAGCTCTGGTAATAATCTGTACAGCTCTGCTGGCAGTGAAACACTGGAAAGAATGATGCTGCAGATGTGAATGGATGCAGAAGGAACCCTGGAACCAGGATTGTTGGTTCTGATGAGTTGAAACCACAAAACGACAATTCAAATAGCCTCTGCTCATTCAAACAGCTTCAAACTCAGCATTGCTCTTCCTCGAGTGCCAACAGTAAACCCACCAACTTTGATGTAGATCCAAAGAAAGATTGTTAAAATGTCTGGTTAACAGAAATATAGACACTCCTTCATTGATTAGCGAGACGTGTGTTTGTATATTACCTTCATGAAAACAGAAACTAGTGCATAATCACAACTGCACAACAACAGATTGAAATAGTTTGTTTTTTTAACAGCAACTCAGAATTTTGGTACAGAACAGATCTAAGAAGCATTCTGTTAAATATAAAATTTTTATTGTTAGATGATATATTATATTGTATTATTAAATTGTGTTATATAAGACTTTCTACTGTTTTTGAATCTATGTTAACATGGTAATATATATTTCCATGACATGATAATATATGTTACCATGAAATGTATATAAACATAGTTTAAGCAGAGGTTAAAGGAAAGAGGGTCGACTGGTATCAGGACTCAGACTGAGATTTGGTCACTCCAGTTCTCTTAAAGAGCTAAAGGAACCTCTTCCACCAGGACTTCTCCCCCTACCCCCCTCCTCCACCTCGTGTTTAAAATCTTCTTTTTAAATTGTTTCCCGGTCCAAGTCCTCTTTTTCTTTGGAAAATGACACCTTCTGATGTTTCCTGGTGAAGCATCACCAGAAGACGGCATCCCTCTTTCTCCCACTGGCACTGTTGCTTGTTATATTGTAGCTGAATGTTTTGTAATTGCATTTTTAGCTTGGAGTTTGTGGGCCTCCTTTTTTTTCCTCTTGTTACTTCCAGTTGTTGAATAGTTTCTGAAGATCAGCCATCTGTTGTGTGGATTCTGCTTGATAAACTCCTAGTAGATATTTTAGGGGCAGTATTTGATTGAGCAAGATAGCCTCGTCCTGGCTCTGGCTTCGATGTCGCTGCATGCTCTGGTTTGGGTTTTGCTGCAGGTTGTGTTTCATGAGCTACGGTGTCTTGTTATGGGCTGGAACTGTTGGAAATTCAGCGCTGAACTGGGGGAGTGGCTTGTTTACCACAATCATATTTGTTCACCACAGTATTAAACCATCCACTTAGTGGGGGACAGGATAGGTTTGTTGCTTCTTCTAACTCTTGACACATCTCTAACAATTCACTGACCACACACACACGTACACACACACACACACACACACACACACACACACACACACACACACACACACACACACACACACACACACACCTTGACACACTTCCAAACATCAAGTGTGTAGCTCAGGTAAGCAAAACAAAACCAAGGTGGCCTGTTTTGCAGAAACGGAGAAAGAGGGATTAACTTTTAACACAATATAAAGGGAGAGAAGCTGCTTGTCTTTCAGCCAAAATTCCTTGAGAGCCTTCAGGCACAACACACACATAAACACACACATATATTTGCAAATACATGAACATGTGGCATGCCAGAGCTTAGTCTTACCACTTCTATCCTTAACCTATAATCTTGACTTGTAGCAGGGATTCTCTGTTTATCCTCAGTTATGTAATATTCTTTTATATGGGCTACTAACTGGTCCTTGCCCTTTAGTGTAATCTCATCCGCGCTCTCTTTTCATTTAAGCAGACCATTTACATGTAAACTATATCATAAACTGATTTATTTTTACTGTGCTCATCTTAGTGAATGTAAAGGAACCCTATTTGGGTTTGGTGTTGGTTCACTTCTCTGTTCTTCTGAGCTGCTGTTGTCATTCTCCCTGAGATGTTTTGTCTGTCTTTTTCTTCCCTATTTGACTTTTCATCCTCTTCCACACTGCAGTTATTCAGATTTCATGCATATTCCCATTTTTCTATATCTTTTCCACCAAAATGTAACATTATATACCCTGTGGAATTGTAAAAGTAGGCCAGACATTGTAGAGAATATACTGTACCTACAGCGTGGAGAGATCAAAGAAACAGCAGTCGTGGGTCATGAAAACCACCGAAGCTTTAACACAGCTTCCTTGTTCCATTTCAAAATTCAAAATGGCATCACATTTTAATGGGGCAGTTTTATTAGGATGCAGTTTCATAGCTACTGCAGCTGCTCTTATGTTTACAGTATGAATTGTCCAAATGTTAACTGTTACAACTATTATTTCTCATACAGTTTGATGTCTCATTTATCCATCAGGAGATTTAACATTTTATCCTTATTCTCTTTTTAGAAAGCTTGTTCAAAGTGCTGCCAATGAGCTGCAGTACTTTCATCTGTCTCTGTCACTGACTGTTTCGCTCATCTTTATCCATATGCATTTTTAATTAAAGATTAGAGTACTGTCATGGTGCACGAGTTGTAAGTCAGTACTTTAGTATCCCAATGCTATACACACAATAATTATTTTATGTATATAAGATCAGTGGTAAGGCAACTAATTTGTATGCTAACTAAATACACCAGACTATTTTATTCTTTTATATAAACTTGATTAGATTTTTTTTGGTTTACTAAAACATGTTGAAATATGTTTATTTTTGATTGCATTTTGGTGCATTTTAACAATTAAAATGAATATTGTCATTGCTTCAGTTGTAACCGGTTCTATTTTCAAACTTTTCATGAAATGAGTCAGTTAGAGGAAAAGCAAATTAGAATCAATCCACCTTCAACAAACCTTGTTTCTATTTAATATATATATTTCACTTGATACACAGATTTCTCACGGAGTCTTGAGAATACCTCTATCAATATCAGTGGTTATTATGTCATAAAAGACTGTATATTAAAATGGTAACATGGTACTGTAATTAAATACAGTTTGGTGGCAAAACATCCAGACAAAATAAACAATCCTCAAATATAAGAGCAAGAGGGTTCTTTTCAGCTGTTCTTTTTCTCAGATCTGTGCTGCACAGTGAATGGGTGGTTAGCATTGTTGCTTCACAGCTAGGAGATCCCTGGTTCATGTCCCGGCCTGGGATCTTTCTGCATGGCGCTTGCATGTTCTCCGCATGGGTTTTCTCTGGGTACTCCATCTGCCTTCCACAATCTAAAAACATGCTGAGGTGAATTGTTGATTCTAAATTGTCCGTAGGTGTGAATGTGAGTATGACTGTTAGTCTGTATATGTAGTCCTGTGATAGACTGGTGATCTGTCCAGGGTGTCACCTGTCTTCACCCTAAGTCAGCTGGGATAGACTCCAGCCCCTCCACGACCCTAATGAGGATTTAGGGGTGTATAGATAATGGATGGATGGATTTTGCTGTTAATCAGAATAACTACACTGTTAATCAGTATATTTTCCATAAAGAACCATAAGGGAGTATAATCTGTTAGGTATTTGTTTCAGTTGGGTCTGGTTAATTGGCAGCTCTTTGTTAAACTTGAGTTTTCAATAAATCCAAATGAAAAATAGGATTGAAAGTCATTTTGTCAATATTTTTTTCAATTCAGTTATTATCATTGTCTCAGTGTAATTCTTAATCATTCATGTTTGGGTTGTTGCTTCAAAATTTCATTTTTGAACAAAAACAAACTTTAAAAATTGGCAAATTATATATGTTTTTTCATTTCTGTGTATATAGCACTTGTGGTTGGGCTGTACCATTAGCGTCTGAGGGGGTCTTAAGCTAAAATAGACCACAGACATAAAGTCTACAGACATTTAGACCCAGTACAGTGATCCACATTATGTTTTATATGGTAATCTGGCAATGCAATAATTTCCTGGCTACACTTAATGTTTGACATTAATGAAATGCCACAGACAATATATTGTCCATAATATAACTCTGATAATCTTGTGCCACTTTATTTACTCATTCATTCATCTAGCCTTTCATTAATTTATTTGCCAATGGGTTATAGCTAATGATCTGTATCATTACTTGCACAGGGACACCCTCAGGACCAGTAGCAGGGGAGATTACTCAGTCTGTGACTAATGTTCACATATGTGTCCAAAGCCTCCAAAAATAGCATAGCCAGTAGATTTTTGCATGGTCAAATGTCTTACTGGGACAAATTTGGCTGTAGACTCCTCCCCACCATCCCCGGGTATGGACAATTGGAATAATTAGTCATTTTTTTGTCTAAAAATAAAATTTTGAAGCAACCAAGAATCCAAACATGAACAATTAAAAATTTAACTGAGAGGCAGTTATCCATGTGTAAAGTGAAAATCCATTTTAATTTGATCACTTTGATGGTGCGAATTGGATTTAAAAAAAAAAACAAAACTGTAAAGCATTACAAGCATCCAGTCACAGCCTATTAACCAAAGTGTTTTTTCAGCCACTTCCACGTTTGAAAAGAAAACTCCCTATATTTCTTGGTCCAACTGTATTTTAAATATCTGACTGCTTTTTTTAAAACACATATCCTCAGCAAATGTTCATTCTGTAAATAGTGTGACTGTGAAGCTCAAGATGATGCCTGAGTAATGGTGTTTCAAATGCAATTAGTGATAGAAGGAAGATTCTGAGGCCATAGCAGAGTGCAGGAAAATTTTGTGCTGTACAAGAACATGACTGATGCCATTAAAAAGTCGGATTCCTGTCTCCCTTTAATCACTCAGAGTCCTCCAGTCTGCACACTTCCAAATCTAAAACTTTATCTCTTAAAAAACATAAAAACACAAACCATTCTGCCTCATCTGCGCACAGTTTTAATCACTGGAGCTCATCCACAAAACATCAAACAACTGGAAGTTGAGAAGGATGTCTTTGTTGGCCTCACAAGAAAGAAATCAGAGCATATTTCCTAAATCGCAGAAGAAAAACATGCCCCACATTCCTAGTCATGGTTTTCTTTGCTTTTTCAGCCTATTTTAGCTTTTTTACTTTTTTAGTAGATTTTGTCTGCCATTCAGTGTTATATTTTCCTTCCTTATCTGAGAACAAAAGCAGTTTTCTACCACTATCTAGGAAAACCAGAGCTTGTAGTAAACAAAAGGTGACAGCCTATTTATGTTATTTGTTTTTGCAGAATGAAAACCATTGCATTTGCCCAGTACTGGTGAGGTTGTTTTAACCTGTCCAAGCAGGTTCAGGCTCCTGGTACAGGCTGACATTTGAGGTTGAATTCATTATTTACGTTGTGCCTCTCAGTCACTGTAAGGACAGTCAGCCCATTAACATGTCAGTATGGTGAATACATCGAAGTGATAAAAGCTGGTGACAAAAAAGTAACTGCCATAATGTCTCACTAATCTTGGTAATTGTCAGTAGTTGGGTCGCTGCGTTTACTGATGTGCTGATCTTTAAATCTTTCATTGTTTTGTTATCATTATTCCGTCACAACCATTTAGATTTCCTCTCACATCCTGGCTTTAAATTTTGCAGTGAAGACATCTGGCTGATCTGTTTTCTTCCCATTTCACAGCTTGCTCTCCAGCTGAACTTGTAACTTGTAGATTGAGTTTAATAGACCTGAAACTAGAAGCTGGTGATTTGCCCCTTAAATTATGCAAAAGTCTGTGGTAGATTATTCAACAGTTTTCAGTTATTACCGGTATTTGTCATAATTCTCTGAGTCAGACAACATAATTTGAATTTATTCACCGCAGTGAACCTGTACAGGTTTGTTGTTATTTATTTCATGTTTTATTTCTGTGGTGAATCTTTCAGATAACTAGTAACAAACCCATTGGTTTGGAAACAAGCTGTCCCCTCCCACAGATTTAATCAGAGCCTGTTATACAGAGAATAAATAGTCTTTTATTAACATAGAGTCAAAAATTCACACTCAAGAGATAAATAGACCAGTGTAGTTACAACAAAAATGTGTCTGGTAACTGGAAGTGGAAGTAAATACATGTACAACTTTCAGTCTGTTGGCTCCCTCTACAAAACACAGAAAAATCTTCCTGACAGTAGGACAGTTCTATACATTTCAGTATATTCTCCAACAATATAATGGCCAATGGTTCTGTGAAGTTTTCTGTTTACTGATGAGCCTCCGGCCTTTATCTGTGGTGTCAGAGGTTCAGAAATAATATCATTCTTCATCTTCACAGTTCACTTCTCAAGTCCAACAGGAACAAATCCCTGCTCACCTTTATAAGTATGTGAATACTGGCAACTTTACAACAGTCAGACTAGTTGTTTTTTCTTTCTTTTTTATCAGATATGGTGCAACTACTTGACCTGATTCCAAAGGTTAAATCAATAATTTGTACAAGTCAGGCCACTGGATTAAAAGGTATCCTGTACAGTTCGACATTCACTATTTGACTGTACTCATGTACATCATGTGTTACTGGTCAACACTCATACATATCAGTCAACACTCTCTGATACAATATACTGGATGTTTTAATATTACTATGCACTGTCCCAAGCTGCTCCTATTACATTACAGAGTCTATATTTCAAAATGAACAGGCAAGACAGAATGAGGAGTGAAATAAAAGAGGAATTCCTTAACAGGTGAATAAGAAAATACACTTGTGTCAAAGCACCAGTGCTCTGCTGATCAAAGTGAAAACAAAAACAATAGGAATCACAGTGAAACATCTCATTTTAGCAACTATAGCCTAACATCATTACGAGGATCTAGCTTCATTATAAACAGTTTGTGAGTTCCATATCAAGAGTTCAAAACGTTAACAGTGGACGTGTGAGCTCAGACTGAAGTGGAGCTTGTACATACATGTGGATTTGTACATCCAGGACAACAACAGCTGATGGGGGGTTCTGCAGTGAGGTGTGCTGTAGTGTTGTATGTGTCATTGTACAGTAAATAAAGCAGTTTTTTTAATGAATAATGCTGAACAATGATATTTACATTGTTTGCAGGGTAAAGACAATTAGTAGCTCATTGTCTTCCCCTTACCAACATCTTAATGTAAAAAAAATATATACAGTGCGCTCTTCTACTTCACTTATTGTTTCCAAACATTTTGCTTCAAGTGTTTTCAGCATCTACGTTGTTTAGTTTTCTTTGAGACAGGAATAATGTGTTTCTGACATAGGAACAGAGTGGCAAAATGAATATCCATCCATCCATTATCTATAGATCGCTTAATCCTTATTAGGGGCGCGCGGGAGCTGGAGTCTATCCCAAATGACTTAGGTGAAGGCAGGGGACACCCCGGACAGGTCACCAGTCTATCACAAGGCTACACATAGAGCCAAACAATCACACTCACATTCACGCCTACGGACAATTTAGAATGACCAATTAACCTCAGCATGTTTTTAGATTGTGGAAGGCAGATGGAGTACCCAGAGAAAACCCACATATGCACAGGGAGAACATGCAAACTCCACGCAGAAAGATCCCAGGATGCAAACCAGGGATCTTCTAGTTGCAAGGCAACGGTGCTAACCACCGAGTCACTGTGCAGCCCAGAAAATGAATATGCATTTCTTTATTTGATGTGGAATGTGCGGATGTAATATAATGATGTAGGTTATTGGTCACGATGAATATTCTGATTGGGTCAGTTACCTATAGCTTGATTCAGTATCTGTTTACTACTCTCTATTTGCACCAAGTTTCTGAAGATAGTACGTTTTTTCTCATGAAACACTGAAAAGCCCACCCTATCAAATGACTACACCCCAACATTTTTTTCTTTCCCTTCCACTTTCTCTCACAACCTCCTCTTTATCCCTAATTGTTTTACACCTTCTACCTGCCTCCTGCTGCAAACAGTTATGTGAAGTCCTTGGAAACAGCCTCTATGAAGTTGGGCGCTGACATGAGGATAGTGAAGGTGCAAATGATGGAAAAGAGAGAGAAGGCCACCAGACACAGCCGGTCCACCACCGCTGCTGCAAACTTCCACTCACTGCAGATTGCCTCAGCCTCATCCTGGTCCCGGAACCTCTGCGCTATGTACGACACCTCCTCCAAGATGCGTTGGATCTCTGGTGGGGGTATGCTTACTCCCATCCCGCCTCCAACTCCCATCCCCAGGCTTCCAACACCGCTTCCAACCCCTCCAGGTGGCTCAACGTCTTCACTGGGGGAACCATGGGCGCGTCCCCCAAGTGCTACCCCGGAGTCGCTGGAAGGTGGGCAGTGTGGGTTGTCTATGGGGTGGTAATTGCCAAAGTAGAGGCTCATGGAGCCGTTGGAGGTTCCTGTGGGGCAGGGCGGGCAGGACGTCTGTGACAGAGGCACCGTGAGGCTCGGTATTGTGCCCATCTCTATGGAGCTGGTGCTGGAGTGGTGCTGGGTGGTGTGACGGTACTTGTAACCAGGCCGCTTGCGCTCATCACCGGGTTGTTTCATGCGGAGAAACCAGGCACACCAGTTCAACAGGACCACCCGAACCTGAGAGGAGAAAGACATCATCAGCACACACACATGATAACACAGTCACATAAACATTTGTGCTAAACATCTTGATGATTATGTGATTAAATTAGCTTCAGTCACTCACCCACTTAGGCATCTTGCCCCCATGAGGGTCATGATGGTGAAATTGCAGGACGATAACTGTCACCACTACAGACATTCCCACAATCATCATGGTGCTGGCAAAGTACTGAGCTGTTGAGGACACAGAAAACATGAACATGCTTTTATTTTTTGCTCAGTTACATCTGTTGGCATTAATTTTATTACTTGTTGAATGTTTTCCCCTTTTAGCCCTCCTTTAGGTACACAGTGGCCATATTCAATTAGCACGTAGTAACAGGTAAAAACATAAAGATTGAATTAAGTCTGGAAAAGAATTGGTTGATTTCACAGTCTAGCATGAAAGGACGGAAAGTCTGCTCAATCTGCAATAAGTTAGAATGCCGAAGGGAAAAGATGCACACTTGAACTCAAGCTGGGTGAATAAAAGTGGTTCAAAAATTGTGACAAAACAGAGAATAGGGGTAAACAAACCAAAGAAAACAGCAGAGAGAAAGAGCAGGAGAGAGGGAGAGATCAGGGCTGGTTCAGGAGGGATGTTTTCAGTGAACAGTAAGGAGGAGGTTTTGCTCTTTCCCAGCATGTACATGCTGTGAACCCAGAAGAGCTAACAGCAAAATATGATTGCAGCGCCAGCAAAGTCAAACTTCACATGACCTCATGTGCTCAGGGGTTAGTTGTTAGGATGATGAAAAGAAAGATGGATGAGAAGAAGGAAGAAGCTTAAGAAAGAGAAGAAGGATAAAGACAGTAGAGCAGAGGACAGTAAACGAAGACATGGGAAGTGAGATTAGGAAGGCAGAAAGTCAGGACATTGATGTGAAAGGATGTATGGGGAAAAGGTGGAAGGCCATTTGCTGCATCCTGTCATTTTTGGTTTACTTTATGAGAGGAGAGTCAAAAAAAAGTCTGCCAAAATATATGATGCATAATAACTTAAAAGATAATTGTGAGACTGTCAGTCACCAACCCCATTGTTATTCATGGCTGAAACAACCAAATTAAAAATGTATTACAAGTGAACAGAATTAAAATGAACTGAGCCAAGTGGTCTTGAACCAGATAAGACAGGTCTAACTAAATGAAGTAAAATTAAATGAACACACTTAGCTTATCTGGTGATAACAGGCTGACGATAAAGGACATGTGCCTGACTTTCGTAGCACTGTTGAAAACTTGCATTATATACTTACGGTCAAGTTCAAACTGCTACAATAACTCACCTCCACATTCGACCACGGTGATGCAGAGGGACATAATACTGAGAGTTCACAAGATGGTGTTCAGGTCTTTGGAACTTAAAAGATTGATAAATCATTCCATTGATAAAGCATTTTTCAAGGTTTTCTCAGTTGTCACTTCATTGATGGAAGTTCAGCATGGCCAAACTCTACTTATACTGAAACACTCACATAACTACATATTGCATATGTCACAGAACAAGCTTTAACTGGCACACACTAACACATGCAAACCAATAAAAAGAAAAGGTACAATACTTCTTTTTGTGATAACAGCTGAATGCGGCGTGCTAAAAGCCTAATAACATGTCTTGGTCTTCTTCAAGGTCCTCTCTGAGAATTTAAGCCCCAAGGTATCTTCTTCTATCTCTTGGCCACTTCACTCTTTTATATGTTACATCAACTCACTTTTTCCTTCTTTCGTCCTCACTGAAGAATCAGATATTTCACCACCCATTAAGAGTGCTGACAAGTTGTTCATGGCCACCTAATCAACTCCATCCCTCATCCAGCAGCATTGAGAATTATGTATAGACACCCTCAAGCTACTCAAACCAAAGCCCAGGAAGACCCAGAGATGCTTTGTATTTATTATTTTTCCGGGAGACATTATACATTATACACAGAGGTCAGACAGAAGCTTATATTGAAAGCGCTTCACATTCAATACATGTTCAGCAGCCCGAGAAATACAGTCAGAAAGACTATCAGCTGATCAGTAATGTATGTTCATAGATGCAACGTTTCTACTTTCACGCACGATTGAAAATGTCACATGTACTCACGCAGACAAAGAAATATAACCCACCAATGAGAGGAACGGAATCAGACGTGGCAGGCATGATCTCTGCTACCAGAAGCATGAAGACAGTTAGCGAAAGCAGCACAGTGATGCCTGGAGACAGAGATTGAGAGAGACGCAGGGAGAAAGTACTTGAGCATATATATGTAACGACGTGATCAGGGTCACTGGAGTATGAAATTATTCCTGTAATTACTTATGTATGTAATCAGTTATGTTCTCTTGACTACAACCATTTGTTAGCTGGTGACTGATCTGACGTGTCCAAGGTAGGTTAGAGCTCCAGAAAACCCTAAAACTCTGCGACTTTGTAACCGGTGACTGCTCATCGACAGATGGCCATTTATCAAGTCACTGAACTGATAGAATGGATTTAGTGGCAAGCCTCTTATTTTGAAATTCAATTTTTCCAAGGCGATTTGACATGCATGTATTCATGGCTTGATCCATGATTCATAGGGATGTTTTTGTAGACAAATATACCAGTGCTAACATGTGAGTGCACTGCATTTGTATAAACTTTAACATCTTTAAACCTTAAAAAAAAAAAGTTTGTTGATTTCTTCAAAAAGTTAAAACCTAAAGCAACCTTGTAAAAGCTGTACAAAAATGTTGTTTTCTTCCCTTGTTTCTGTGTTTTACTTGGATCAATTGCGAATATTTCCAGAATGGAGCAAAGCAAAGTCATTTAAGTACTGGGTTTTGGAAGCAGATATCAGTTACTGGTAGTTAGTAAAAAAACAAACAGTATATTAACCAACAGTGTTTTTTAAAGATAAATTGATATAACAAACAACCTTGACAGTGATGAAGTGGTATTTTACACTGACTAAGTAACTCTTGTGGACAAACTATATAATGTTGACAATCTATCCAAATGACCTCAAATAAATAGTTGTTTTTTCTGTGTTAGGCCAACATATACAGCAATGCTAATATATGTGCAGTAAACTTTCCATGTTTGTTCTGCATCTCTCTCACCCAGAGAGATCTTTTCTCCAGAGTCTGCAGGTAAAAGGAAAACCAGCAGGGCCAAGCCAGAGATCAGCACACAGGGAATGAGCAGGTTTAGTCCATAATATAGAGTCCTGCGGCGCATAGTGACTGTAAATGTCACATCAGGGTAGGGCTCCTTGCAGCAGTCGTAGTATAGTTCATTACGCTTGGCTGGCACACCTGAGGGAGAAGCAAACACATACAGAGAAGTTGTTTGTGGACTGAAGAAGTAAGTCAGTTTGAGGATTTAAGCACCTGTAAACTAAAAAAAAACACATCTGACAAATAGCTAATTAAAAACTGTATGGATATATTATCTGTCTATAGACATGGATGAATTGATTGAAGAGAGAAAATATGGCTCTGAATATTTGCTGGACAATATTAGGAATGCCCCACTCCAGAGTTCACTGATCTGAATATTATTTCCATGACCCCAAAAACTTTCCACTGGAGTGAATTCGAGCCAGACACAGACGTGTCTCTACATTTACTGAACTTTTTCTTGAATAATTCAGCAAGTCATAATGAAAAAAAAAATAGGTGAATTATTTAGAATTTGATGGTACAATTTTCTCACCTTCAACTCCAGGATGTGGTGTGCTGCACTCACATATGGCCTGGCTACACGCCTGCCAACGCCTGTCAAACAGCCCTATTGCAAGCCATCTGCTCCTGAACTGACACCCATTTCCAGCTAACCATCACCCCAGCAATGGGATCTTCTTCTACTCTTTCCCAGCTGGAAACACACTACCTGGGAGGTCTTCCAAAAATTCTCCCCCTTTCCAGTTCAACCAGTTACATCAACCCAAATGGTGTCCCACGGTGAAAAAATATTTATACAACAGTCACTGGAAGCTGCCTGTGAAGCAACACTTTTGTCATTTCATTAGCTTTGATGTGTATTATTATAATCATGCAAATGTTGATTTAGGTAGACCAGTGGTGCATTACACCACTCTTTAGGGACACATTGAAAACATCAGTCAGAGGGAACTGATTCCAAATTTTGTTGGCAGTGCTTTGATAGAGAAATCTCTGGAGGTGATTGTATAAAGAGGTTTTGACTTACAATACACAAATTTAAGTAGACAGCAATCTTGATCACATGACACAGTTTTTATACAATATGCACTGATTTTGTTCTGGTTTGTTTTATGTTACAGGCACTTAATTTAATGGTGACAAGTTTTATTATGTACTGTGCATGCCATTTTACATCGTGACGATTTATCATCAAAGTTTTATCTCAAAACGCTCCTTCCATTAATACTAATTAAGCCTAGGCTTGCACTTGGGACTGTGAAAAATGAGGATGTATTTTATTGTTTTAAACATGTATGTATGTGCACATAATGCTAGCTATCTATTAAATTCCATGCTCTACTAGTCAATTTGAAGAGACATATGAGACATAAGCTGCAGTAAGTTTAAAGCCTCCATTGTCCCTTTGTTATCCACAATTTTTTACATGTTGGCTCAAGTAGAAATATTAACATTTTCAAGATTAATGGGTGTTATTTTTCCTTCAAGACAGTAATCAAACAGCAGCTGGCTTCAGCTAAAACACAGCTTTGAGGTTTAAAACTGAAAATCCCTTTTATGTAGTGTGGACCTGTTTCATCAGGTTTGATCTTATCAATTTTTCTTAAAAATTCTCTCGAGTATTACACTTCAGAGTTGCTCAAATATGATTGGCTTTGTTTGTTACAGTTAAACTGTGTCTGCTCAGTATATTTAGAAAATATACTTCCTGGTGGCTGTTCCTGCAGTATTAAACACAGAGGCTCTCTTACCTACAAGATCCCACTCCCCATTGGATATGTAAGTGGATGTGTCTACATCAAGCATCTGCAGGTCGAGAAGCCAGCCGTTATGTGTCCACGAGCCAAACTTCAAGTCACATTTCTGCACATCGAAGGGGAACCAACGCACGTCGATGTAACAGGTGCTCTTCAAGATACCTGGGGGGATGTACTGGCAGTAACCTGACGCATTCACCAGTACGTTGGTGTGGAATGTGGCATCGAACCGCTCGTCCGCACTGGGAAGAGAGTAACAGAGTGATATGTGAGTGAACTTTAAAAACAATCGGCCTGACATTTACTTGTCATTTTGCTGATGCCCACGTGAGCAGTCCTTTTAAAGTCCTTTTGTTCTTTCAATTCTTTCAAGTTTCTTTAAGTTCCAAGACAACCTTAAATAATCTTGAACCTATCTTTTAAGATCTTTTGTTCTCACTAAAAAATAATGCCCATATCTTCACTATTGTCAGTATTCGAGAAAGTTAGTCAGCGTCTCTGCTGTTTGAGTCAAACCTGCTAGAAAGGAGAAGTTAAACATCTATGAAGTCATCTGTGGACCAACGTCAGTCTTTCATAACACATACCAACAGTTAAAACCCAGGTGAAATCCAGCGTAAAGCAAGATTAAATATTCAAGACTATCACAATGCAAAATAAATATCTAGCAACAGGAAGTAAATGTATCCACAGCCTGCTGGAATAATTTAAAAGCAGCTATGGACAACCTTTGTATAAGTAAAGCTTGAAATATTGGAAGTTTGAGATGGATTTGGTTTCACTTTGCCAAACTCCCAAACAGCATCAAAAATCAATAAATTCTTTGAACAAACTCCAATTTGTGTTGCCTGAAAGTCCTGGAGTGTGAAATAAACCCTTTGGGATGTACAGTTCCAGTAAACAAAATGCTTTGGCCATAACCTTAGATCCACTTTCGCTCTGGCACTCCAGTTGAACTCTAATTAAGTATTAAAGAGAATCCTCCTGTGGTGCTGAGAGTGTGAACTCCCTGATAAAATGCCAGAGGCTCCATCTGAACTTTTACCAATTTTACAACACATGACCAAAGCCACAATACAAATTTACTTCCCACTGCAGTGACCATGTGGAAGAACAAACTGTACATTCTTCATTTTTATTACGTGCAGCAGAAGAGAAAATGTTCATCAGCTTTGACCAGCGAGTACTATGAAACTTACAAAATGTAGAAATGCATTTGCAACTGTGATGTCTATTGGACTATTCCTCTCTCTTCAACAAAAAAGTGCTTTTAATTTAATTATCTAATAAATCTAAATTTTAAGCCTGTATTTGCAGTTGTGCAATCAATTTTTCTCCTTTCATCAGCTAGACAGCAAGATTTATTTCACTTCTCTGTTGTTGTGTTTGTTCTTTCCGCGGGTTTCTCTGGATCTGGAGCTACACATCTCTGATCTGCAGCTGCTGGCCTCACTGACCTTCAAATGTGCAGTTAAAACTCAGTGATGGACAGCCTGAAGAGCTGCACAATACTGGCAAAAAGCAAAGCAGCAGAGCAAAATGTCAAGCAACACAAAAATACTGTATGAAGAGAAAGGTAAACCACAATTATTGTTAAAAAGAAATCAATAATAAAGGAAAATGAGTGGTTTTGAAACAAAAAGAAATAATCATTATGTTCTCAAAGAAGTGCTATAATTTGTCACTTATCCCAAATAATAAATACTGTAGAGTTTTCGTTGATTACAAAAAATCCCCAAACATACACACACACATTAGTACTAGTCAGGTCCTGCATTTATCATTGTTGACCTCACATAAGCCTTGAAAGAGCTGACAGCTTTACTTCACAGCCTGCACTAAGTCGGAGCTAAAACCCACTCATTGAGCTCTACATACATGGACAATATAAAGGCAAACACAATGCAGCCATACATGCAGACACACAATCCAAGCCCTGTGTGAGCGAGATAACATCGCCGTGCCCGAAACATCCCGAAGCCTCATTCATCCCTCACAAAAGGACGTGTTGTGCATCTTAACAGAATTCGTAGATGGACACATTTTATTTGTGCCCGCCTTTTCTCAGATGAGTGATTTACCTTTTTTTCTGGAGGGTCAAGTGCTGTAATTTATTTCTCCGCTGTGTGTGTTGCTATCAGCTATGGCTCCAGGTGCAGGGGGAGGACGAGGAGGAGGAATGTGTGGGCTGGCCAAGGTGGAGCCATGCAATGAATTATTCAAGCTTTGGCCTTACTTTATCTGAATGTGTGTGCTTTTCTGCAATCAGCGCTTACACACATCACAGTGGAGCACATCCTAAAGTATGTGTGGGGGTGTGTGTTGTACATAATACACAATAGAATGTGTAATGGCAGTTTTTAATTCCCATTTAAGATGTTCAGATCCCTCTTTAGCCTGTGTGTGATTTGGTCACATTTATTACACTTTCACTATGGATCTACTGGAGAAAAAAAAAACACCTTAAATTCCAATCCAATCCTGACATCACCCTTTATTTCCCAGCATTCAACAGTTTTAACAGTTAGGTTTAGGTGGGTTTGTTTAAGATATCTCTCAAATCTTTAAGCAAAAAATGGCTTATAAACAGGAAAGATCTCTGCAGAAACTGTATTTAATACTGCTCATATCACAATAGTTACATGATAACCATTACTTAAAGCAATTATGCAGTACATTTTAACAATGTACATGCACAGAATATAAGAAAAATACATTGCTATGTACAGTTTTCTAAAAAAAAAAAAAAAAAAGATCTGTTAGGTAAAAGAAAAAATGATACAAGATGTGACAAATGAGCCATACAAACTCTTCTTAAATCACCCTCACCCTTAGCTTTCTGTTAGATAGAAATGTAATTTAAAAAGCCATGCCATCTATAAAATCAGTATTTTTTTTCTTAATTTATGCTTAGATGACATATTTAAAGCTTCTGCAACAAAAAACCTTTGGGCTAATGTTCTTTTTTTTTTGCATTGCACACACCTTAATCATTAAAAATGCATGCAGCTGGACAAGTGATATCCCTGGGAGAACGGGAAGTGGAAGTTTTTTTTACAACCCACTGTGGCACCCACATGCACAGCGGAGAGAGAGTACTGTGGATGTTTCAGAGTGGGTCGGTGGGGGAACAGACACTGACCAGCAGTGACAATAGCAGCAGTGACAGGTTCCTGCACCATGGGACATGAGTCACCGCACTTTCCTCTCACTCTCTCAACGCCTGCTGCTGTCCTCACACACATCCACACACTCCAATGACAAAAAAAAAGGGGAAGTCACAAAGTTTCAGGCCTAAAGTAGAAACAGAAGCATGCAGAGTGAATAAAAAATTACCACTAGATGCACGTAAAAGGCAGTCATCTTTAAGCAAGAATATGCAACATCACAATACTATGTATGTTTAACCCTCCTGTTGTCTTCATTTTCAGGCACCAAAAACATTGTTTACTTGTCTGAAAAAAATCCCAAAATTCAGCAAAAAAAATCCCCCAAATTTCTGAAAATTTTCAAAATCTTCAGGAAGAAAATCCCAATAATTCCTCAAAAATTTCTCTTAAAAGTTTTATTTAAAAAAAAACTAATTTGGCAAGAAAATTAAAAAAATTAGTAAAAATCTTCCAAAAAAATCCTAAAAATATCCAAAGTTATTACATGTATATCAGTAAAACTTCTAATGTTTTCTTTAAGAACATTTAGAAAAAAATCAACCAAAATCCAGCGAATTTCACTGTAGATTTTTTTCTGAATGTTCTTAAAGAAACATTTTTTTGAACATTTCTTTTCCACCAAAAACATTTCCCAAAAATGTTGAAAATGTGGAAGTTTTCACTGTGAAAATATAATTTTTTTTCCACATTTTCAAACTTTAAAATGTGTCAATTTCACCCGCAGGACGACACAAGGGTTAAAGTTAACTTTTGATTATAAAAATAAAAACTTTATTAGTATAGAACCTTTCAAAAACAAAATTACAAAGTGCTTTACATTACAACAACGTCGAATTAGAAGACTAATGAAAACAAATTCAACAAATAAGTAAGATAGTAAACAGGCAAAAGTAACAAGACAACATATTATATCAAGAAAACATTTTCATGTAGCACATCTAAAACAACAGCTGCTGTGCCAAAGTACCCTACAGTATAGAAAAAAAGACATGCAAAAGTTAACAAAACTAAAAATTGCAATTAAGACCCTATAGTGTTATTTAAGGTGTGATTTTACCTGGATAGTTTACAAGTTTGAGATTAAACCCTTCAAAAACTATATAAAATACTACTTTACTCAAAGTGAGGACCTACAGTGTTATTGATTATGGAACTTATTTAATATTAATTTTGGAGACAGATTGGACTATTCAGAGGTAATACTTTGTTTTGTTTTTAATAGCCTACCTGAGCAACAAGCTGTTCTATAAAATACTGATTTTTCTAATTTGCTACAATGTTATTTCTTTCCAAACTGTCTCTTTTCTGAATTTATCCAATCAGAAATACCATAATAAATGAAAGACCATGGTTAACACCTTCCCTGAAGCTTTCACCGATGCACAGTTGAGAGCAGCACGAGGCTTAATTAAGGAGAGACCAATCCATCCATCCCAGTCACATCCCAGGAATATTACATTCAACTTAAGAGTCTCAGGGGATCCTGACATTAGGAATTCTGTTTGACAGCATTAAGGCTCTACAGTTAACTAGCAGCATAAGGAAACTGCAGCCAAGATATATTTCTAGTTTATAGTAAGGTATATTTATTCATGGAGACCTGAAACAGAGACAAATAGCCTGCTGTATGCATAGCGCTGAATGGGTTACTTCGAAATATTTGCATGTTCGAGGAACAAAATGGAAAACGAAGGCTTTGAATGTTGGGATAATGATATGTTGCATGCAATTGTGAATGTTTCTTTTTCATTTTTGCAAAAAATTGTATGTATTCTACTGTTGAGTTCTAAAACAGGGCAAAACAGAAGGATATTCATAAGACCTAAAAGACACTTGAAACCCTACAACTGCACTTCAGTACATTCTCCAACACAGGCACAAATCATGCAGGTTCTTGCTACTAATGCTACACCAGTTCACTGGTTCAGGTGTTTGTGCAGAAAAAAATCATGTTTGACTCACAATAAAAAAAAAAAAAAAACAAACAAAAAAAAACTGTCACTTCTTCTTTTTCAAACCAATTTGCATTTTGAAAACTTGCACATCTGTCTTATTTAAGTGATCACAGAACAGTAATTAAATCTAACCATCTGTTTATACATTCAACTACTTAAAAAAAAGAATCCATATCCATTTATTCGATTAATTCCCCCTTCATCTTTATGTGCAGTCACAATGGGCTGTCTGTGTTGTACGTCCATCTTCCCTGCTGACAGAATTAGGATTCAGTCTGTGGTTTACCTGAGTTGGACGTCCTTTATGTGCCTCATCGATCCAGTCAAGTGAGACCATTGACTTTTCCCTCTAATAAGAGGAGGTCAACAGCTTGCAAAGCTGCTTCAGAGGTATATACGCCACATACAAACACACCAAGTCTTGCTTGCCTGGCGTACACACATAACATACACAAAGAATCGTGCAAACACACTAGCACACACGAGACATTATGGCAGACAAACTGGAGCCAACATAAAGTTTACATCTCATCATTACAGTGGGAGGTTCGGTCTCAAGAGAAGCCAAATGTATTTGCGCTTTTGTGATAATGTTTGACATCTTGTTCTTGTTCTAACACTATCTCAATATTCTTCTTTCTTTTCTAAATTAGGAGAAGATTTCCTTTATTTTCAGTCCAGTTAAAACAAAACTTTGAAAAAAAAAAACGCCTGCTTATCAGTCTGACTCATGCCATTATCCACACAGCAATTATTGAAGTGGAAGATGCAATTTTCCAATCAAAGAACAAAACTGTTGCAAAGATGCTGGACAACATAATATTCTCCAGGCAGTGTGCACAAATACGGTCCAGATGGGAAATCCATGACTCACAGTATAGATTATTTTCGCATGAGAGCCTGAGTCAGTGTGACCACAATGATCTGAAAATATGAGAAGCAATATGAGAGAGATATGAGAGATTTCACACCAGGACGAGATGAAGACAGCATCTTTCTTTTACCTCACTTTTCCTTTCATTCAATATTGGGATGACGTCTGACCAGAGCGCTTCCAAACATCATTAAGTTCATATTAAAACAATATAAATTAATAAATGGATTTACGGTGAACTCTTGTCTGAATAGCATGCTAATAAGTCTTAATAGATCTGCTATTCAAGACTAGCGTTTTATTGGCTGTGCACTGATGGCCTGCTGTGTAATGGGGTGTGTTGTGCCATTACTGCCTGTGATTGTATGATAGTGTGTGTGTGTGTGTGTGAGCACAGATGTTTACTGTGTATTAGTGTGATGAGGGCTTGATGAGGTGTGTGGTGTAATTAGTTAGGTGTGTGTGCGTTTCCAGCAGCGATCCATATTATTGCTGAAAACTGTAAATTTTCATCTCTCCTTGGGGAGGATGTAAACCTTCTGGCTCGGCTGTAAACTGATTCTTCCCCTTCAGCTTCGCATTACTGTTTATCTCTGCCAACTTCATGACAGCAGAGGATAAAAAAAAAACCCAAAAAAACCCCATGAAAACTTGAACATTGCAGGTTACTGGCCTACCTTACCTGTACCTGGACTGTATGGCTACTTTAAACAGGTTACTATTTTATTTTTCTTGCTGTTGTTTTTAAAAAGAAACTATATAACTGACTATATAACAGTCCTGGCAACTGAGGCATCCTAAGATTTTGTGGTTATGTTTATAGCTACTGTTAAAGGGGATGTATATATATATATGTAAATATATATATATATATATACATATTTGTGTAAATGTCCATAGTCTTAATGGCTTTACTTGTTCAACAGTTTAATCTAGTCATGTAGTCAAAGGTTCACGTATCCAGTGAAATAAAACAAAATCTACAAGATGGAATGGCACAAAGCTCTCCTGTTTTTTAACATTTCTGAATGTTTCTCGCTTAGTGGACAGTATTAACTCTGGTGCCCCTTCTATTTATCCCTTCAGCACAAAATAATTTGTCCAATCTGTTAGTTTTTGACTAAAAAAACAACATAACAAAAGCTTAGTTGTTCTTTTCATCCTCGTTTAGTAATTTTTAAAGGTATCAGCATGTCAATACGCTGAAGTAAGAAAGTCAATGTACCTGCTAAACATCAAGAATGGCTGCATGTGTCTTTTTTAGAAGTCCATTTCTAAGCATACACAGGACACAAGACACAACCATCCGATGCCAAAATGCTGCATAAACAAAAGAAGTGGGAAAGCAGATATCTGAAAGCATGCATGTGTGTGTGTGTGTCTTTTAGGAGTCTGGGTTGTTGCTTGTTTCCCTCTCACAAGAGAAAAAATACAGTTAAACTGGGAGAAAAGGGCGACAGTAACATGCTGACACTTTGACAGACAGAGACAGGTAGATGGGATGATTTATAAAGAGGAGTCGGTGAAGGCTCGGAACGATAAAATATGGAGGGGCAGAGTTGATTGAATAGAGTGAATTATAGTGAGACAGTGAGTTATGAAAGAGGGGTGGCGGGAGACACAAATAGAATGAGATGAAAAGAGAGATGGTAAGGCGGGGTGGAGGGTGAGGAGAGGGGAGGAGGAGGAGGAGGAGGAGGAGGCGCAGGGTAAAAGGCAGACGTAGGGAAAGAGATGGGTGAGAGCACAGAGATTAGGGTGAGTAATCCTGGCAGGTCTAAAAGCTGAGCTTTTAAAAATTTGGGTTAATACTTCAAAACCTTTGTTTTGTCCTCATGGTCCATGTATTGTGTTGGTGTGTTAGTGTGAGTGTTTGTGTGCTGGGGGGAAATGCAGTCATGATGCGAAACAACTGAGGCTCCTAACTGCATCCACTCAAGTAAAGACCCACCACTAGATCTCCTCTAACTTTGTCCTCCTCTAATGTGTTCAAGTCAGTCTAATGTGATTTATAATATTCAGCAACTGTGGACTTTGTGTCACTGTCTTTCTCCTGGTGACTGAATTGATCATCTCTTCATCTTTTGTTTCCCCTCAGTCTCTGAATGTCCATCTCTCACTAGAGCATGCAAACGCAATGCAATTAGTTGTTATGAGGGGAAAAAAACAACTGGCCTACATCTTTAATTGACCTGAGAAAGCCTCGTACAGCAGCATGTAGAGCATATAATACAGTGGATAAGCAAACAGCACCCGCCTGACCTGAACTGCAAAATGCAATGAGCTCGCTCAAGCTCATTTATGACAATAAGAACTTTGACCTCAGCCATTACTGTATGTTTCCCTAATTAATATATTTTATAAAACTGTTATTTTTGTTTTAATGTAAGGGGAAGAATACTCAAAGCATTCTGATATAAATGGCTCTTTATTAGCTTTCATTTTTCTCATTGATTGTCCAGATCAGATTTCCACCAATCTACATTTTCAGAAGTCGGTGATGAGTTGAGAAAGTCGAGATATTGTCAATGGATCATCATGAAAGGAGTGGGAAATCATTTCTAACATTTTTATTCTGTCCAAAGAAGCAAAATCAAATGCCAGAATAGTTTCTCTCTTACTTATTTTTTATCCTAAGAAAAATATAATTGTGCCATTTTCAAGCTCTATTCTATAAGGGCACATTTCCATCAGTGGAAAGTGCAGCGGATTTTGTAAGTTTCCTCTTGTCTGTGTCACTGATTTGTATTTGACTCTGTGTGATTGTTTGTCACGTTGGCTTAAACTAACCCTGATACCGCATATTGGTTTGTGGAGATTAAACATTGGATTTAATTTTTTAAAAAAAAGTGGAGGCAAACATAAAGGATTACATTGATATTTGATTCACTCTTGTAGAAATTATGTCTCTGACAGGTGTGCTTATTTGCTACGGAGAACTGACAATGTCAGAATGCAGCACGTATCTTATCACCAAGATAAATAGGGGGAAAAACATTTCAAAAGAAAACATAAAGGTCACAAACTTTTCAGCTTAGGTTTGGCTGTGATGAGCAGGAAGAGGCAGCTCTGACCTGTTGTACAGGAGGATGTCAGGCGTCCAGATCTGGTCTGAAGGGAATCGAAGGTTCTGGACTCCAGGGTATTTTTCTGGATTCCAGCTCAAGTAGATGTCTGTCCAGTACTGAGAGAAAAAGAGACATTTTCAAACTTTGAGATGATGCAACTCTGCAAAACCTCTAACTTGCAAAAGCTATAATCTAAGTGAACCTTCCCAGTCAAATGAGAAGTAACTGATTCTAGTATCATTGAAGTTTTCAAAATTACATGGTAATGCCAAGCTTATCTAGGAGGGAAAAACAGGCTTTTCCTGAATGTTTCTAAGCAAGAAGATATTACCAAATGCCTTTAAAAATGTAGCAGTCTATCATCATTTTCAAAAGTTGCATTTAAAGGGAGACAGCAGCTGTTTATGGGACTTTCATTTGAAGCCTGAATAAAAAGACCTTTAAATGGCAACACTCTTGGATAAAGTCAGCGATGGCTCTTCTCTCTGCTTCTATAACTCGTCTATTTATTTAAAGCTACGTAGACTTGCTAAAGTATCAGTTGAGTACCGAGCAAACAGTGTCGCTTTTGAAAAAAACTTTTAACTGATGCACAGACTAATTTGCCTGGAGGCTATAAATCTGTCCGTGTCTTTTACCCTTTGCCATTAAGTCCGTTAACAGTCAAGTTGACGGCTTCTTAAATATGCAGCACTCTTCCTCCTTTTCTCCCTCCTGTCCTTCTCTCACTTTCTGCCTGACAAACTGCCTGAACTAAAATCTTGAGGATGCTGATGCCAGCACACAAAAATGCTGCCTCTCATATTTTAAAGGTTTTTCTTGACATTATTGGACAGTTGCATTAGAGCTAGATAAGATAGGATGGGAATGATATGCAGAAAGCGGGAGTTGAATCGAGGGCTCAGCGACTGAAGGCATTTATTCCCATTTATTGTGCAACCGCACCGCCATTAGGTTACCATGCATTCATTCCTTCTCACTCACTCTTACCTGTGTGGTCAAGGTCCAGTACTGAATTTATTAAAATAAGCATTTTAAAAAGTGCCAGGAGTCATGAGCTAGCTGGATGCACAGTAACATTTGGATTCTAAAAAGTGCATCTAAACTGTGAGGAAGTTTAAAGAATGAATTCCAAATAAATAGTGTCTCTGGATGTGCTCAGTTAAAATTCAATCTCATCAGCATGCAACTTAATGTTGTGGCACTCGTAATTTGTCACAGCCTTTCACAGATAATTGTGTAATAAAATTATAAATATAATGAAAGCACATTAAATCGGTGATAATGTGCCTTTCTAAGGCTTTGACTCACCAGCTGCAGCCAGGCGTTGGTCATCAGCACTTGGTTCTTCTCATCCTGAGGACAAAAAAGAAGAAAAGGAAAATATTGTTTTTCTTTTGCCAAAGAGAAAACAATAAAGCTAATTTGCATTTAACAAAGTGGAAAAGGTCTTTGTCATCAGCAAGTCAGTGTAGTTGTTTAACATTTCCAAAGAAGAACAAACCAGACTGTGTTAAACTGTGTAGAAGTTGGTTGTATGTATCCAAATGCAGCTCTGAAGAGCTTCACAGTGACCATTTAACAAACTACACATCCCTTTCAAAACAGTTAAAATACTGTATGTCCTATTGGGCTTAAAGACTCATGAACTGTAAAACGCCATGCTGGCTCATATAGAAATAAGAGAATTCCAATCAAACTGAATTCACAAAACACCACAAAAGTAGGGCTCTTATCGTGTGTGTTTTCTCAGCTCACTGAAGCACAAAAACCACATCTGTAGCAGGTTCATTTATATTTATTCATTGATTTCATTAAGCTGTATTCTAACACTGGCAGTAAACATGCAATGCAGGCATGCATTATCTGAAAAGCACTACTGCAAACACAACAATGAACACAATGGGTTCTGGTTCTTTGTGTATTGTACCGAACACAGTTACACACAGTGAACTGGTGTTTTCTGGTGGTGTACTGCAGTTGTTTGTGTTTCTGCACCATTTTTTCATTAGTTTTTTGCTTGTTTTTGTTCTGTGTGACTTGTCTAACCAAATTCCCATTAGCTATGTTGAAATGACAATAAAGTATAGACAATTAAATCTTGCAATTAAAGGAACATTACAGTCTCCACTCAGATTTGGCGATATTTGATCTTATGCAAAAAAAAAAAAAATTAGTAAAAGTTGATGGAAGCACACAATGAGAAATAAGTAATCATTACTTATTATAAATAATCCTTGTGTATCATTACAAATATATCATTGTCCACACTGCTAATCAAAGCCTGTGTCTTTACCAAATCATGAGCTTTTGGGAAATGATGTTGCTCATATTCCAGCTACTGAGAGAAATTAGCATTTCTGCAAGCTTCAGACTTTCTGCTCCCAGCGCGGAGAAAAAAGTGTGTGGATTCTTTGATTAAAAGAAGAGGAGAGGAGCACTGGATGGGATCAAAGAAATGACCCCTTTTTCAAACACAGTGTATCTATACGTACATTTCTCTGTCTCTTTTTTTGTCCTTGGGCACGTATTGCAAAATAATGTCCTTCCTGGAAGCACCCAGATGATCGAGCAAAAGTCACAGCTGAAAATAATGATTGGAAATGTGTGTCTCTTCAGAGATTCCAAATCCCCCAGTGGTTTGTGTGTGTGTATATCAGCAATTCAATGATTCAATGAAATGATGAAAACAGAATTGTGGGTCATGTAAAATACATATCTTGGAAATCTGAACTCCGCTCATCTATTCAAGGTCAAAACAACGCAATGTCTGCAGCATTCTGTGCATGGCTAACACATACATAGTATACTGACTGACTGAATCCTTTAAAGCTAATGGAAATGTAATATTTTATGGTCCATTATTATCCCGTGTAAAGGCCAAGCTTGTAACTCTTCTCCATAAATTATAGTAATGGTCATAGCTTTGGCTTTGGTGTGGATGTGACTGTTAATGTTATGTGTGTCACTGGTGTATGTGATAGAAATGCAGTTCTGACAGGCTCTATTTAGACATTAAGGTAAACCCATAACATAAAATGACCCAGATGGTGGGCATTTTTCTGGAGTAAATGGTATATTTTGCTGGAAAAGCTACATTCAAACCTCAAATGGACCCATACGAAGGTCAAGTCAGGCAAGTCTGGGACATTTTAAACCTGATGTTGGGTGTACACAGTAAATCAATTCCTGCTGTATTTAAAGCTCCAGTTAAGAGCTTGGTGTGCTGTCATAGAAGATCTCAGTGAAGCAAACCAAGGTCCTTAAGACAATCAACTAAGCTTTTCCGGCAGAATTTCTCCCTAGAGTGTCGTGATAGTGATAACATTTGAGGTTCCCATCACTCAAGTTGAAAAACTGGAGAGCCTGGTCAATTTCTTTATTAAAAAGTGTCTGAGACTGCCAAGATCTCTAAATGACATCTATTTGTGTAACAAAGGAACTCCGGAACTGACTTTCTCAGGAATGACTAAAGAAATGATGTCTGGATGAGACCTTTCAGCAGGTAAAAGCTCTACTTAAGTCTGCCAACATTGTTGGGTAGGTTCAATATGGACAATAGGATCCAGGCACAGGTTCATAGGACAACAATATGGTGATTTACGCCAAAGCAGTGTCTCATGCGAAAAAGAGACTGCTGACAAGGAAGAAAATACTGATTTAAAACAGGAAAATCAGCCAACCGGCAGACCAGCCAGAAATGCAATCGAACATGCAAAGTTCGTCTCAAGATTGGAATGTGGTTGTTAACCTTGACAAATGGTTATTATTCGAAGCAGAAATAGCAACCACTCAAACCAGACTTAGTCTTATAGTCTAGTAGTCTGAAGAGCACAGAAATCGCTGAATTTAATGTGTCCTGAGAAGATGTGCTTTGTGAAACACGTGACTGGAAACAACTAAAATAAGATGCTAAACAGTCTGCGTGAGAAGAGCAACTATGGCGAGTGGAGGTTGGTTTTGTGGCTGCATTGCTGCAGAGGTTGTTAGCTGGAGGTCAAACACAACTCCGAGTCTCAGAGACAGCCAACCGAACAGCCAGTGGTGGCGAAGAAGAGCTGTGTTGCATGTGTACAGGATCTGTCCTTTCCATGCTTTCCATTCACTGTTTATGCATGTGGTCGTGCAATGCATTTTGGTAGAATTGTGGAGCATATGAAGAGTTAGGGTGTCATGTTGCATGAAGTTCATCTGGAGAAAAATCAGGTCTAAGTTACTTTTTGCAAATCTGAGGCATCCACAGAGACTTACTTCTCCTGGAAACTTTTAAAGTAAAAGTTTTCTATCTAAAATGAAGGCAGACTGTGTAGCTGCAGTTTATTCTCACCTACAATCTTTTCAGAAACGTATTTCGATGAACTATGTCTGCAGTATAAGAGAACATTTCCAAACAGGGAGCAGACAGCCCATGAGTGAAACGTTCATCCAATCAGGTGTGATGTGTATACACAGTTGTAGAGTGTAGAGCTTGTACTGGTTTCATGTTGGAGAGCACCTGTCAATCATCAGTCATGACACTGACTAGTCATGCATCCATCAAGCATCCAAAGCCTGGAAGAGGTGAAACCTTTGCATCCAAAAATGTCCCTGTGAATATATACCATCATTTCTATGTGCTTGAATTGGACTGATTGCCACTAAAGATAAAGTAAAACTGGTAATGCAGTTCCCTCTGTATGAAATCACATAAACACAAATGAGGCTTTGTAGTTATCTCTGTAACATGCAGACTATTTCCTAAGTTGCTCTACATCTTTTGTTGTGTGCAATCAGTGAATGATCTGCACACACCTCTTTCTAAACGCCGCTTCACTGTAAATATTTTTGTGAACAGATGTCTGCCTCTTACAATATGTCTGCGTATTCCTGTGAGTCTCTGTTTACACAAAATTACCCAGCGACAGCTCGATTCCGACCTAGAAACAAGCAAGTACCTGTCAGTCAACACAGTTTACTCTAAATCTGATGAATAAATCAGCTCAGTGGGCACCGGGGTTCTTGTGAACAATAAACTTGCAGTGTACTAGCACACCTCTGGGTCTCAGCACATCAATTTCTGTTACACAATCCAAATCAATCCCATATATCCGATAACTTTTTTATTTTGTTGATGGAAAAATATCATCACCTGCTAATCTTGAGCAGCAAATTAGTCTAGAAGCTCTGGGGGAGAAATGGTTGAATGGTGATGGACTGAAAGAAGTGTAGTTTTAACTGAAACTCATGAGCATCACTGCTGTTCTCCACAAATCGTTAGATTCATCCACTACAGGGATCTAGTTTATCCTTTTTAAGCATCTAAACTGCAGGTTCGACTGAATCTGCAAATAGGCTGGAGTGTCTTGCTCAAAGACTCACAGTAAAATTCTTTCATTTTAATTGTGACCATATTTTCACAGCCACGCAAGGGATGTGCAAACATCCTCCTCATTCAGTGTAATGACCACATAACCACAGTTTGTAAATTACAACTGCAGGAGCTCGAGAGAATCAGAGTAAAACATGCATCTCTCCTTCATTCTCAGACAGATGAGATAACAACAACTACCAGGAACACAGACAAACAATCCAAAAATTACTCCTCTGTGAAAAACATGAAACCCCTGTGGGTAGAACACACACTCACAAACTGCCGTGTGACAAACGAGGGCAGACATCTGGCTGGTATAAAACTCAGCGCTTTTCCCACACTAACACAACTCTAAAAGGTCTCCTCTCTGTGGACAAGCTGCCCGACAAATGTCCATACAGCCTGTATAGTGTCTCTGAGGTTTTCAATATTCTCTGGAGGTTAATGAGTAGCCCTCTGCTACTCTGAGATAATTTCTTACAATTTGAAAGGCTATTAAAATCAGTAGACCTGGAGTGATTTCTGGGTTGCTGGAGGAAGGAATAATAATTTTCATAAATAACAGAGAATGTGTCAGGTGTATCAACCTCCCATAAACACAAAAACACTATCAGGACAGCAGCTTTTGTTGAGAGTTTGACATCTCTTATCTACAGTCTAGACAACTTGGAAAAATATGCATGAGGGAAGTAAATAAGCTCCCACAGCAGCTGCTCCTGCGAAGCAACACACTGAACCCCAAACTGCCTCAGAGGAGCTGTAAGGAGACATGCATGAGAAAAATTCAGACTCATACAGAAACAATGAAACATTAAAGAGGAAGGAGTCAAAGCTTCAATTAAGTGCTGTCTTTATGTAATAGAAGTCAAACAGCAGAAGTGCACTACTTGTGGCACCATTTAACACAGTATCATGAGAATGAACGTGCTGCAGGATGCACTCTATGACTCTGGATATCTGGATATCAAAGCGACTCAGGTTTTCATTAGACAATCATATTCAAAGAATTATTTTAAAATATAATTGTGCTGTTAGTAAGTATAAAATGATGATTTCATTTTTTGTTTTTACATCGTTTGGTCCTAAATGTATGTTTTTTTTTCTTTAAAATGGTTGCAAAAATCTTCAAAATCCCAATCACATGGGCTGATTGAATTATTGCATTATGAAATAATTTTACACTCCAAGAAAATTCTAAATACATATCAAAACTTCACAAAACATTAAGAATCTCAAACTGTTAACTGTTTAAAATTTCAAAAATTATAAACATTTTATTTGCAACGCACACACTGCCAACTTCATATCTTGCCAGCCTTTTTTCATTCTACACTTGCCCCAACTTGTCATCATGTAACACACAGAATGAAAACAAATGCAGCTTCCTCACCACGTCTATGATCTGCAGCAGCGTGAGGCCGAGCTCCACCAGGATGGCAGCTGAGTCATTGACCACAGGTCGCTCTAATCGATTGTAGTTAGCCAGCAGCTCCTTGTACAGCCTCCTCTGGTGCTCTCCTTGCAAGGACCCTGGAGGAAAGTTTTATGGGATAATTATAAAGAAGCATCAACTGTTGCATTTAAAATATGTTCAAAACAAACCACCAATATTTGAGTGTGGAGGTTAAATAGCCCTGTAAAGCAGGTATGGAGGTCCTTGAGGTTACTGTGTCACACATAAGCACCAGCACATCTGTCAGAGTGGATAGTAAACCCCTGCAGGCACTAGTTTCTGAAGGTCACTCCTTGATTTACAGATTGCGTTTGGAGTTTTTTTGCATTTTAAAACCATAAATCTACGGCTGGATTAATGATGCTCCACAGAAGGCATTTTTTAAAAACACCATCACTTTTTTGGCTTCACTTTCCTTGGAACATATTCTTGTGTACTGAGGCTGAATTCTAATCTAGAAAGTAGCTTTAATGGCCTCTCAAACCTTTTACCCTTCCTGTGCTGGAAGCAGCCTGCAACCAGATTAGAATTCACCTGGTAGAGTTTCAAAAACGCTGCCACATCCTGTACCTGTTCCCTCTGCTGAAACTGTGCCAAGATGTTCCCGATTCCTACACTTATTTCTGTAAACTTAACTTCGAACAGCATATAAGAAGAAGGTCTGTAGGTGTTGAATCGAAGGTTTTGATGAATAATGAATGAATAAACACGTGCTGACACCCGCATATACATCTGCTGACTGTAACACACACAGTTAAAGGCAGGACTATGAGTCGGTGGAGTCTTAAGGTGATTAGGATGATGTGCATGTTGGCTCGACTCATCACCATTATTGATTCTCCCCAGCTCACTTTCAGTACACATTTAGCACCGTTTCAGCCAAAAATAAAGACACATACATAAACAACCATCTCTCACTCTCACACACACACATTCATACCACATCCTTAATGACCTTGAAGCCACAGATCTGACTATAGGTAGTTTTAAAAACACTGTTAAAAGTTACAACCATAATCTGTCTTTACAAGTCTCCTGTTTCTTTCACATGCCTGTTGATTTTGTGGTTAGTAAACTTTGCTTCATAAACAGTAGACAGCTTATTAGTATACTGATATAGAGGGGATTAGGCAAAGAAAATCCAGTATCATATGTTAAGTATTGTCTGTTAGTTGTAAAACACAAAGGCAGAACATATATTAATGCGACTGTAGTGGAAACTGAAGCTTATGTCACTTGGTGGCCTGTGATGGAAACCTGCATGTAAAAATGATTAACTCTCAGCTACATGTTTAAATCGAGATGGAAGGAATGTTGATATATGGCAGTTATTAATCATCACTGCATCACTGCGTGCAACGGTCATTTTACCTTTGTCAGAAACATCATAGCACAGCAAAGAACAGCCAAACATGTAAGGTAAATGAACTCTGAACTATAAAGCAGCACACAAAAAACAACAATATCACTCATTATATACTGTGCACACACAAACTATCACTGTCAGTCAGATACAAGATGTAAGCAGCAGGTCACCTTCATGCAAACAGTACAATGATTCCCTCAAATAAACATTCAGCAGACAGTCCACTGAAATCGTGTAAGCCGAAGTGCAAACCAAAGAAATACATATTAGAGACAAACATAAAGTATAAGCAAGAAATAAGAGGAGAGGATTGCAGACACATGCTTGTAAAGCTGTGAAGAGCTGCATCATGCCTTTGGCCTCGCATGGTGCTGATTGGCCCATTAAGGCTGTAATGAGGAGAGTTATAGCAGGGCCGAGCCTGAGGTCGGAGACGGAGGAGCTACAAGAAGCTGCTCAGCAAAGCAAAATCCCTCAAACTGCTGCTATGGAGCCACACAGACTCTGATTAATTCATCAGACCTCATCCACCAACACCAGCTACCTTCTGTAGAAGCTGGATTCAAACACATTCACACCGACAGGCATAGATACAGATGCATTTATGCACAATATTGTTTTTCTGCCTTTCTGTCAGTAAACACGATCAAACGGATGACAAAGCAGCTGTTCTAAAGGCAGTTTTTCTTATGGGTTTTACAAAGACAAAAACACAATTTCAATAAATAAATAGACAGAACAACAAAGCCATAAATCTGCTCACATATGTACACTAAAATGTCCATAGGCATGTGCACAAAAGTTTAAATACTGCTTCATGTACAACTGCTATCCTTCTTCCAACCTCCCTCCTGTGTCATTCCTGTGTTCTATTACTGTGAAATGTGAGCTGAAGGCCAAACAAACATAACTAAACTAATAAAGTCAGTGAAGAAGAATTGAAAGCTCAGTCTCTGTTGTTGCTCGTCTCATAAAACCGTGTTCAGAAGGAATTAAATGATCAAATAAATAAAACCACGGTGCCAACTTTAATTCACAAACAAACTATGCACAGAGTACACTGGGGATGAAGGGATATAGCTATGTGTTTTTGTGGGGGTTTTTGTTTTTCTGTTTTTTGTTTGTTTTTAATCATCTCACTAATGAGCTGATATGAGAAGCTGGCATGAAGACATGATTTTCTGAACACAGCAAGAGGTGTCATCAGAAAACTCCAGCAGTGAAACGAGAGAGGGAGGCGAAGGGAGCAGGGTGAATGAAAGATTTGTCGTTTGTTCAGCGCCTTCGCCATTTATCTCCCTGTACTCGACCATTGTATTTAAAGAGCATAATGGAAAACAGTCAGGAGAGGCGTTCCTCAGAGCAGCCATGAAAGAAATGTCAATCATCAAGAAAACTCTAAAAAGTCTGATTCATTCTCATGTTATCTTTTAATCAAGTGTTTTCTTTCAGACAGATAAAGGCTGTACAGTGTCATTAATATTGCTGTTTTCTTGCATAATGCATTTGTGTATGTCATTTTGTACAACTGTGGTTGTGGAGGTGTCACCAAATATAACTTAATGCAGACTTGTCAACTGACACTGTTGCTAAATATATTTGTAAAAATCTTTTTTAATACCCTTATTCCCTATTCACTTTACTAGCACCAGAAAACAGAGGATCATGGTTGGTTTGATTTCTCTCTCTCACCCCACAGCTGTCACTAAATCTTTAGCCAGAAAATTTCGAGGAGTACATGATGCTCAAATGACATTGTGAATGATGTGGTACAACTCATTCTTCATAAATGTTTGTCTTGCTGGCAAAACATGAGAGGTCAGAAGTTTGATACTTAACTTTACTAAAAAATAAATTATTTTATGAAAACAAGTCACCTTTGTATCTCGTTAGGGAAGTGCAAGGACAATTAAGGTCACTAGCAGAAATACAAAAATGTGTAACTGAATTTAAATTCTATTTTGCAGAAACACACAATAACAAATAAACATGAAATGACAGTTAGCCCAAGATGTAGTCAGAGTCAAATAGGATTAGTTTTTACTGGGAACTAGTCTGAGTCTTCTCATGAAGTTGCAAAGTTGGGTCTGTGCAAAAGTTCTGATGAAGTTTTGTTGTGCCACCACCATGGAAAAAAAAGTCTGAAGGCACAATAAGATTAAAGTTTGGCTGTGTTTAATCTCTGTAGATTATGATAGGAAATGGAGAGTTATTTATATTTTTAAAGCCCCTTTTCAGTAGCTGGTTTGACCTTTACTTACAAAGACAACATTTGCTATTATTACTTACCTGGTAAAGAGAAGAAAATGGCTATTTATAACAAAACTACATTTGTAAGTGTTGGCTAAACTCAGACATGGCAATGATAAACAACAAACGTGTTAGTCCTCCATCATTCATGGGTCATTACAGGAAATGTCAGGCTGTGTCCAGATCAAGTCTACGAGAAGGTTAATGATAGGTGGATTTATCCAACTTATTGATCGTCAGCAAAACAGTACAACAGAGGATGTGTCTGTTATTCATAAATCTCAATATGTTAAGATCAAACCATTTAAAGCCATTATCATTGGAAGTAGGTCAGGAAACAATCCTCTATGTCTGGGGATAAAAACTCATAGTCCAAATGTTACTAAATGTCTCTGCTGGCAGTGTCATTGTGATGAAATAGCTCCTTCATGAAGGTCACAAATGTATTTTATATATACAGCCCCATAGCCAAAATCCACACACTGCTAAATGCAGATTATTGCAGATGACAGCAATGACAGTTTTCAGTCATTCTGACCAAGACGAATGATAACTTATGGTTCATGTGACTAATAACATAACCTTGAAAGAAAAATATCTATTCATATTCATAGCAAGGTGTGGGTGATTAACACAAACATAAGCATTGAACATACCTAAACATTAAAAAATACTATAGCACATGAGAGAATGCTGGGTTGGTAGAAGAAGGCATATTTGGATAACCAACCACTAAAACATGCTCTTTCTACACTGTGCACAGCTGACAAGGGGACCTTAACACCCACCCACCAGCAAACACACATATGTAGTGGCAGAGTGGACATCAGGGGGACCTGGACTTTTCCCAGTGGGCTGCTGTACAAATTGGGAAAATGAAAGAGATGGATGGCTGTGTTGTGGTGATCATCAAGCAGGCTGCAGCCCACTGTGGCACTAACCTGCCCTGCTAATTGTGTTCAGTTCAGTCCTGTGGATTCAACCACCTGCTCAAAGTGTTTGTGTCTTTGTCACCATTTAAACGCTGAGGCATCCAGGAGGGGACTGCTGCTGACTTTACATAGATGACATGTTAGAAAAAAAGTGGTTTCAATTCAGAAACATCCAAATGCTTCAAATTGTTGTGCATCTGTGTAACAGACAACAGAAAGGATGAGCGGATCGGCGTCAGACACTCATGCACAGACTTGCCAGAGTTACTGCCAACCAGGAAATATCTCATTAAAGATAAGTAAGGTTATAAGTTTTGTCCTTTAAACTCCATGACAACCCAGTGCTTAAAAAACAATCAGTAGAATCATATCACAGGTCATTAAAAGCCCCATTAAATCCTATTTTTGCATTTTCGCAGATAGGACATGTTGCCCTACAGTCAGCTGGAACACAGACACATTTCCCTGTTACTTTTCTTTGTCTTCATTTGTCCTTAATTTCCCTTTAGACAGCCATTTAACAGAATGAGGTGGTTCATGTCTTAGACACTGACTCTGAGGACATCATCACCCAAGACGGCAAAAATTAATGCATTTCAACTATTCACAAAGACTCTGTTAAGACAAAGCCGTGTGTTTCCTTGACATCATTATTCACTGGGAGAGTATTGGATATGAGCACTATCTTACAGGTCATTGTCAAAGGAAATGAAAAATGTGAGCCAGACACATAGAGATGTAAATTCAGTCTTCATATCCTTATATGCTTCATGTACTCTGTGGTGGTGAGGCAACCTGCCCAGTAATGTGTCACCCAGCCTCTCCATCAATCTGAGAAGCTCCAGCTCCAGAGGGTAAAACTTCAGAGCAGTTCTGAAGACATAAATAATGATGTGGGTGTTTGAGGAATGAGAGTCACTGATTTGAATTGAAAGGAATACTTTAAGACACCATCGTGACAGAAATTAATCAAGACAACAACGGCTACTTCTGACTTAGAATGAGGCAACTACAGCTGTGAGACTACGAGAATAAAAAATATAGGACAATTTTTTAGAAACTTTTCTAGTGTGTGCAAAGCAAAAGAAATAAATCTGAGGCACATTTGAGCTTTATTCAAATGTGACAAAGAGAAGACTCCTCCTGCATTTGAACATACTGTTGACCGCATTTGTTAAAAATGAACTATACAAGAAGTTACCCAGTTACCCCCTCCTTTAATTAGTTTCAAGCCAACCAACTCAAGACCAGCTTTCTATAATCAACTTTTAAGTATAACAGATCAAACTCAGCCCCCTGAGAAAAACAGTGAGGCGTTCTTTAAAAGCTGCCCCCCAAAAAAGCCTTTCAGTAGACCTTGAGTTATGTTTTTGCCAGGTTGCAAAGAGTATATGCTTGTACAGCAGGGTGGCCCAAAGGATAAATGAAGTGATCGCTCACCTTGAATTATTAAGCAGTAACCTGAATGTACGAACTTCTTAACCTTAATATACTAATACATGTTTCACACCTAGAGTCATCATCTGTGTAATGTAACCCTTCATTCACTGTTAAGTTGACTTAAGAATGCGACACTATTAACTGTGAGATAATGCAGCGATGAATGGATGATAAATGGATGAGAAACAGTCATTGTTGGCGAGAGATAAAATTGTCTACACATATATTCATAAATAAACATTGCAGGAATATGTGTAGTTTTAAATGCCCTGCGTAAACCTAAAAAGGGAAAATGACATGTACATTATCCCCATCCTTCCTCCTTCTCAAGCTTTCCATCTTTCATCTCATTTTTCCACCTCTTTTTCCTCCTTTACCCCTTACTGTGCTGTTCTCCTGTATATTCATCATTCTTCTGTATCCTGACTGCACCTCTCTTCCTCTCTAGGTACCTTTATCCCTTTACAAGCCTTTCCAAGTCTTGTGATATATTCTAGTCCTCCTTTTCAGTCCCCCTGCTTGTCTTGTACATATTTGTTGCAGCTTTCAACATTTTGGTTCATATTTGCAATGAATGAGGACATTCTAGAGTCGATTACGTTGTACAGAAACAAGCAAAAAAAGCCTCAAAAGTGGTCTAATGATCAGTGTCAACTGTGATTTAGCATCACGTGCAAAGATATCTGAAGCCACTTACGGTAGAGGGCAAGGGAGGCCAAATAAACAGGTAGAAGGTGACCAGTGTAAAATGATCTGTTCCCACTGTGAGGCCAAAAATAGGTTTGGTTGGGGCTGCATCGAAACACATTATTATTCCCTATTTCTGTCACACACTCACCCATTAACATATACTGAGAAATTCAGCTTTGCGATTCCGTCCCATTTGAATATTTTTTACTGGGTCAATGTGTTCAGATGAGGCTTCCAAACACACTCATCAGACATCAGGCTATCCATACACAGACGGCCTGAGGGACTCATTTCCCCTCACACACACACACACACACACACACACACACACACACACACACACACACACACACACACACACACACACTCACACACCTCATAGCCGTACACCCAAACTAGAAAAACAGGAAAGCTATTTTAGGCAGAGCACTAAATGACCACCTCTTACATCAGGGTGTTTAGTGCCCCTGATGTGCCCAACTAAACCCATCCAGGCTGAGCCGCTTTCCAACACACACAACCAGGATGCAGTGAAACGATCATGGCTTTGTTCCTCAAAGCCAGTCTCTTTCTGCCATGTTAATCTGCCATACTTATGTAGATTGGGTAATCTATTATAACATAAAACAGGATTTTAGCATTCTTTTGCTATGGGGAATTCTATAAATTATGTCAACAAATGCCTGATATAGACATTGACCTGAGTAACATAGTTGAGTGGAAATTACTGGAATGATTAGTTGGTTGAAAATGTATCAGTACAATTTTGATGCTGAATATGAATCTGAAGGTTTACATTTCTTCTAGCCTGTCTTAAAACAAGACATGCATATCCCCTCATAATAAAGTTATTTCTTGCTCTAATCATGACTGTTTGTACCACTCATGGAGAGATATTACTGCAAAATGCCTTATTAGGTTAAACCAAATCTTCATGACACTTCAGCGGTCTAAGATCAAATCAAGCAATTATTATCCAAAGACTTTTAAGAAAGGAATTCTTTCTCTGAAACCCTCTACTGTTGCTTGGATAGAAAATGGAAAAATACTTATTATTTCATGAGTAACAAGGTGTTTTTAAGGTTTTCACTTGACTGACAGCTGCCTTTTCTTGTGGCAGCTACAGTGGTTGCTGCTTAACTGCAGGTTTCAAAACACTCCTGCAGAGTGATGTAACAATTGGTATGTCCATGTTTTTTACAGCTAATGTCTAACTGGCTTCACCAACTGTTATTCACACCAGTGATCTTGCTGACAGACAAGACTCAGACAGGGTTAATATGGCCCCTGTGGTGTAGCTCTGTGGTGCAGCTCTGTAGTACAGCTCTGTAGTTTGGCCTCTGAAGTTCCAAATAACGAAACATGAATTCTGATGAAGAAACAACAAAAGCACTACAGAGCAGTCGTGGCAAAAGGGTCAGAGAGATTAGAAATGAAAGAACGTTACATCATTTCACTTCAGTTTAGCTCAACTAAAACACATAGAAAGCAGATAAAACACAAATATAAAACCACATGAAAGTGAAACAAATATCTTAAAGCAAACAAATAACATTCATACCAAAACTGTCAGAAAACGCCAAATCTGTTATCTGGTTCGGAACATAAAGTACTCTCATCTGAAAATGCTCTGGGAAAGAGAGACCGGAGTCATGAACCAGGGAGGAGACAACACAAAGAAACCTCTGACAGACCGCTGCTCCCTGAGGTCTGAAGAGTCAACACCATGTCAAATGCTACATATCTAGAAGCTTTTTGATCCAAATATCGTGTGTTAGTGTATGTGTGAGTGTGTATGTGAGAAACAGATGGGGGAAAATAAATAACATGCATGCACACATCAAATGGTGTTGCAGAGGCTAAAACTCCCACATTTGATGAATATAATTTAAACCTTGCAGATGGTATAATGCACGAAAAAAGAATGAAGAACTCCGGTTAAGTCTTTACGGTTGTTTATAATCATGATTGACATGAAAACTTGAGTAGTTTGACTTTTTTCAAGAGTGAGAAAACAAGACAAAACTGATGCCTTGACTTCATTTGGTCCTCATTTCACAGGAATTTTACATTCACACGTACAGTAACTTTGAAAAAACTCAGGCGCATCATTTGCTAACACTGCTGAAATTTCACTTGCCAGAATGTCACAATCTGTCATAGTTCTTGCAGATATCAAGCCTCTAACACGCTTGATACTAAATGCTAGTGCTGTGACAGCGGATAACTTCACATTACCCAGCCAATGACTCCCTGGGAAACGTGTATTCTGACACTTCTTCAAGCTCGCAAATGTCCGCCCACCTTAACAGAGGCCATCCATCTCTCCTTTAGATTATGGCCAACCTTGAAAAGCCCAATGTGAAGAACTAATGGAATCTAGACACTATTATGTCTGACGGGCTGCAGCAAACAGTCTACAGATAGCTGTTGTGTATGCATGTCTGTGTGCTAAAATGTCTTATCTTGTATTTATGCTTATAGGAAGCAAGTGTCCTCCAAAAGATGAGACACTAAAGAGGTTACTTACCCTTAAGTAAGTATCCTCTTTACTCTGGCTCTCTTGTTATTGTTTCTTTCACAGCCGACACACAGCTCTGCCTCTGACACTAACCAAGTGTGCATTGATTTAAATTAAGGTCACATCAACATTGGCAATGGTCTAGCACCTCATTATTTCACTATCAATCTTTTGGAAGTAAGTCAGTCAGGGGAAGCCGGCGGTGAAGCATCCAGATGTTCAGCAGCTTTAAACCAACATCTTAACCCAGGCGGCCAGGCTATTACCTAATCTGTTTCAAAATACAGATGGAGAGACAGAGGGGGGATGAGAGTCAGTTGAGTTGAGTAGGAGGCACCCAAAAAAAAAAAGAGGGAAGCTGGAATTTTAAAGTGAATCAGAGAAAAAAAAGAATTGGAACTAGATGGAGGTAAAGAGAGGAAATCCAGGGCATCAAAGATCCCTTAAAAGCTTGGAATATTCTGCATACCAAAATGTTGTACAAGTTTCTGATCATGTCTATTTTCAACACCAAAGCAAAACTGCAGACAGATGTTTTCTTGAGATTGTATGTCGTTTGACTTGGAAAGTGATCCCAGTGTTGTGACTTGACTTTTAAACTGAGCGTGTCAGTTTTTAGTTCGTCATTTGTAATTTTGGCACTTTGAGTCAGCCAGTTCAAGACACGTGTGAACAATTCTGATGGAAGATGTCCTGAATATTTTGGGTTTTTTGCCCTTTATCGTAAAACAGTTATTTATAGTCTCACAGCTTGCGTTTTTTAGATGCATGCTGTGTTGCTATATCTTCAATACAGTTTCAGCTGGCAATAATAAAAATAAAAGTTATAAAAATGACTTAAATCATGGTCTTTGAAACCTGCTGGCACTAAAACTGAGCGAGAGGGAAAGGCAGGGTGACTTTGACAAGAAGTAAGGTATAAAATCAGTAATGAGGGTAAAAGTGAAGACAGAAGGCGAGGGTGAAACGAGGACAGACAAGGGACAGTAAAAGAGACTATGGAGACAAAAATAACAGAAAAAAATCTATTTAATATAAGAGATTTCCTCTGTCTACACTGAGACTGAAAGCAGCTGTTTCCAAAGTGCATGCACACATGCTCATTATCATTTCATGTGTGGGATGTTTAAATCAACTGACCAGCCATTGACTCATCCATTAACATCATTTCCAGCATCATGTGACTGGCTGCAGTCGTGAGCAGGGATCAGAGTCTATGGCGTTGTATGTTAATGGAGTTTTGCGTGGATAGAATCATATAGGAGAGATTTATAATCTATGGACGAGTGTTGAGAGTCCTAAAACCAATGGGATTTTAATCCTAATCCAGGGGCTAAGACCTTTGCTGTGGTGCAACACTGATTGCACGACCACCACATCTCAAACATGTTAAGAGCACAACCTACTGGGCTTCACAGTCCTAGAACTAAAAGAGCACAAAGAGAGGCTCATGTTTTATCATAATGTTAGAGTTTTAAAACTGTTAGAATCAGTATATTAGTTTCAAGTATCCATATAATGTTTTACACTCTTAAACTTCAAAATTAAATCTAAGACTTGGAACTAGATGGAGGTAAAATGAGGGGGGAAAAAATCCTCAATTAGCCTTTCAACACCATTAGTTAACACAATGTAGCATTCGAACACAGGAGTGTTGGTAGCTGGACATGGGCCTCTGTACCCCTATGTAGATATTCCATTAAAAATCAGATAGTCGTTTACCACATTAACAATGTCTAGACTGTATTTCTGATTCACTTAATGTTACCTTCATTTAAAAAAAAAGGTTTTCTTTCAAAAAAAAGGGCAGTTCTAAGTGATATACACATATAAGGTAAATTAAATGCACCGCAACCTGTTAACCACTTAAGCTTCATCGGTGCTTGAACTGCAGATCTTATTTACTTAAACATAATGTTTGCAAAGCCTGATAAGGTAATACCATTTTACATAAATCCCATGATTATAGGACATAGAGAAAAGAGTGGTACGTTTTGTTGATTATGAAAAAAAACAAGAGGACAGCAAACTGTGAAAGACTCTGCTAGAGAGAAAGGGGCTTACGCAAGAGAGACAGAAGAAGAATTGAGGCATTTCATTGAAATCAAGCAGATATTATTGTAACATCTGTGCCAGACAACTTCACTCTCCTTCTTGGAATAAGGGTCAGAACAAGAATTTTATCGGAGGGATATGTTATTGTACTTTCCATGGGTACACTTGAAACCAGTGCTAATAATTTGTTTTAGCACTGGTAATTTTGTTTGTTTAGATTATTTTCACGGGTAAAAAAAAACTTGTAAATATGGAACTTTGAAGAACAAAGATGAGTTTTTCTGGCACTGAATCAATGCCAGCAGAGAAACTTTAAGTCACTGAGGTGGAAATTCAGTCCCACTTGCAACTGCAGATGTTGAGAATTTGGTAGATCAAAGTCACCCTGTCATTCGTCTGCCACTTGTGTCTGGATGTCTGCAGACAAGTTGTTGCAAAATCATGCTTCAGTTTCAAAGAAACTAACATGGCCTATATCTCCTGTTTAGGCTATTGTCTTGTGTTTCCCTTGACAGACTAAAGCTGCTTATCAATGGCACAGTGAATGTGCACACACTAGGCTTACAAGCGGCTAGCTGCGTCTTTAATCCCCACGACCAAAGCCTCATGAGCTTCTATTCTGCTTCCAAACAGTCAAATGTGACACATGGTGACACTAAATCATGAGGAGATCTATGAAGATGCTGCTCGAAAAAACAGACTGTACTATGGGGTAGTCTGTGTTAGACTTTTTGCAGTTTTGTCTATATCTATCTATCTATCTATCTATCTATCTATCTATCTATCTATCTATCTATCTATCTATCTATCTATCTATCTATCTATCTATCTATCTATCTAGTAATTCAGTTAGAAACATTTGTTGTCACCTTGTTGGCAGATTTTTTGTGAATTGGTGAATTGTCTGAGTGATAAAAGTAAGACAGAAAACCTAAATCACATGACATGTGTAGCTTTATATGTGTCATTAAAGTGTCTTTGATAGTAGACAGGATACATACTGAACAATATGTCCCACTATGAGGTAGCAACACTGTCTAGGAAAGATGGCTGAGGCCTCCTGTCATTGATTTCCATCCACTTTATTTCTCTGTTTAAGCTTTGTTCAATCCCCAACACTCATCCCTTTCACCCATTTCCTTCACCAGAAGATGTCCTCTGACTGGATTAGCATGTTGAGGTGGAGGCAGTGGAAGGTGGCAGGTTAGACTGTGAATATGGTGCACACACACACAGACACACAGACACACACACACACACACACACACACACACACACATACACACACACTGAAGTAAAAGGTTTGAATGTAAAGCTTCAGCAAAGCCGCTGTGTCAGAAACTGGTAAGTAAACAACCCAGATGTTACAGATGATGCTGCTGCTGATGATGATGTGATGGAGCTTAGGAGAGAATTATAGAGTCATGCATGCACATCTCATTGCACTTGAATAAGCAAACATTAACGTGTGTATCAGGCACACATAAATGGATGTAGACATGTGAACTGTGTTTAAAAATAACTCTTTGAGAGGTAAATTACCTTTTCATACACATACATACATACGTGTGCAGGGTCAGACTGCTGAGAAATGCCATACACATGCAAGGTGAAGTGTTTTTAAATGATCACATAGGACTTTAAAAGATGCAACCATTACTATGCCACGTTGTGAGCTTCATGAGTTAAAATTGAAAATATCAGAGTTGAATCTCCTAACATGAAATGTAAAGGCAGTTTTTCTTTCTTTCTTTCTTTCTTTCTTTTTTTTACCTTGATGTGAATAAAACAAAGCAGGATAAACTCCGTACAATTCAGTTTAGGTTTTAAGCTTTCCATCAACAGAATAGTTCCCCCCTCCTTTTTTTTAGGAAGTTCCCTAATATCAGAAAAATGCTTCCTCTAAAAAAAAAGCTCAGTAGTCCGTTTAGGAACACAAAATTCACAATCATTCACTCATTTAAAAAACTATGATGTATGAATATTAATTATTTGTCAGTAGACATTCATATCTTTCATTTATCTACATTCACAGAAGATGCTGCAGGAAAAGAAAATTTAACCCTACCTTTGAAGAGGAAGGCTGTCCAGATATAAAATCCAACCGAACACGCTTCCCAAAACTTGTGGCAGCGCATCCTGGCAGTTGGTCCGCCGCTGCCCGGCACCGGGCTCTCAGTGTCAGCTACACGGGGACTCTGTTGGCCGGTGGAATGAACATGAGGCTGGAGAGACACGAAGAGCGACTGTGAGATGAAAAAGGCTGACAGACAAGTGAGCGTGGAGTTCAGACCGGCGCGTTCACGGAGCGCAGCGCTGCTCGGGGACGCGCCTCCCAGCTGGAGTTAAACGTGGCCGCATAACTTCACAGGTAAGCAGGCGGTGATAACAGCCACAGTAAAGTTCCTCTAATAGCTTCTATAATTGAATGGGCCACACGCTGGAAAGTCGTGGCAGAGCAGGTTACACCGTATTTTTAATTTGAATCTGATTACATGAAATTGCCTAAAGGCAAGATTGCATCTGGTGTGATTCTTCAATCCTGAAATTTTTCATGTTTTTGAAGTGTCTATTTAAATTCTGCTTACTTGATAAACTCAATCAATTGTAGGAGTTTTGGTATACATCAGCTGGATCTCTCTTCTCACCTCTCATCCAAGAAGCTTATTCAGTTCTAACTGACTGATGGGGAGTCAAAGATATACACTCATCAGCCACTTTATTAGGTACACCTTGCTAGTAAAAGGTTGGACCCCCTTTGCCTTCAGAACTGCCTTCATTCTTTGTGGCATACTTTCAACAACGTGTTGGAAACATTCCTCGAAGATTTTGGTCCATATTAACATGATGGCATCACACAGTTGCTGCAGATTTGTCGGCTGCACATCCATGATACAAATCTCCTGTTGCAACACATCCCAAAGGTTCTACTGGATTTAAATCTGGTGACTGGAGGCCACTGGGATACAGTGAACCCATTGTCATGTTCAAGAAACCAGTTTGAGATGATTTGAGCTTTGTGACATGGTGCATTTTCCTGCTGGAAGTAGCCATCAGAAGATGAATATACTGTGGTCATAAAGGGATGGACATGGTTAGCAACAATACTCAGGTAGACTGTGGCATTTAAACGATGTTCAGTTGGTACTAAGGGGCCCAAAATGTACCAAGAAAATATCCCCCACACTATTGCACCACCAGCAGCAGCCTGAACCGTTCATACGATGCAGGATGGATCCATGCTTTCATGTTGTTTACGTCAAATTCTGACCCTACCAGCTGAAATGGAGACTCATCGGACCAGGCAATGTTTTCCCAATCTTCTGTTGTCCAAGGTTGGGCGTGCTGGTTCAGAGAGGGTATTCTGCAATCCTTTGTTGTAACAAGTGGTTATTTGAGTTATTGTTGTCTTCCTATCATCTCCAATCAGTCTGCCCATTCTCCTCTACCTCTCACATCAACAAGGCATTACTGTCCACACAACTGCCACTCACTGGATATTTTCTCTTTTTCGGACCATTCTGTGTAAACTCTAGAGATGATTGTTTGTGAAAATCCCAGTAGATCAGCAATTTCTGAAATACTAAGGCCAGCTCATCTGGCACCAACAACCATGCCACATTCAAAGTCACTTAAATCGTTTTCCTTCCACATTCTGATGCTCGGTTTGAAATTCATCAAGTTGTCTTTACCACGTCTGCATACTGAAATGCATTGAGTTGCAGCCATATGATTGGCTGATTAGCTATTTGTGTTAACAAGCAATTGGACAGGTGTACCTAATAAAGTGGCTGGTGAGTGTATGTTGTCACCCCAAAACATGTGGCAGATGGCTCATTAATGACTCACATGCCTCTATGTGTGGATGGTTGTGAAACTGCCAGGTTAGATAGCGCTTGATGTGTTAATGGTGTAGAGACTGTGGAGGGATCTCAAGACTGTCTTATAAGTAACTGAAAAGTGGTGTTGTTGCCACCCTCTTCCATTTAGAGATGATGTTCCAGCTTAATTTCTCGCTCAAACCATCTGTCTTCTTTGTCCAGAACATGAACATTGATGTCTTCAAAGGAGTGTTGTTTATTCTTTAGATGCAGGTGAACTGCTGAGCCCGGTTAGCTGGATCTCCGGTGTTGAGCCATGTGCTTGTGGAACTGGTGTTTCTTTTCCCCATATGAAGGTGTCTGCACTCCTTGCTGCATTAGATTGCATATGCAATACTGGTGAGCTTGTGTTGGGGCATTTTATCCTCAGGTTGAACCGGTTTTTGTGTCAGTGTTGCTGAGTCGAAAGAGCACCACAGTGTTTTCTTCGGAGAAAATCCTTCTAAGTTTCTCAGGGACACCAGCTGCATGCAGGATGAATTTGAAGTAGAACTTAATCAAATCAGATAGATGAGCAATTTTCCTCAATTTGTCTGTTTTCAGTTCTTGTTAGTACAGTGAAAGTTATAACAAGATAAATGTATCTTGGTATAACATGCATATTGTATGGTGTGATAACACATCTACAAACATCTTGTTATGAAAAGAACCTAAAATCATCACAAAATTAGTGTATTTGTGTTTCTCATGTTTCAGGGACACAGTCACATTGTGAGGTCTTACCTCCCTTTTGGAGAATGAAATAAGTCCAAATATCTGAAGACTTGGGTAAAAGTTGGGCAGGTAGAGCAAACCGGGGTAAGATTTCCCTCGAACAACAATGTCTGTTTTGTTTTAAAACATATATTTTGAATGCCTATATTATATGTAAATATGAAGTATCTTGCTTCAGTAAACACATTCAGAGCACAGAGAGAATCTACAACAAAACTGCAATTTTGTCATCACAAGACTAAATGTAAAATCCTGTAAAAGGTAAAAAGACTCTCCCAAGGATAATCCTTCCTCACAAGTCATTTTAAGCAACTGTCATTTGTTACTTAAGCACAAGATTGTCTTTATTTTCAAAATCTGATGTTGCTCTTACTGCACCATAAATCTTAGATTATACATATAGAAATGATTTTAGATTTTTTTTTAATACGGTTTGATTATTGCCTGTTAATTTTGAATATACGGGTAGAAGACAAAGGTTCTAGCTTTACTAATTTTAACTTTATTTTCATTGATATTTAAATCACTGACATATACACATAAATCACCAATCAGCTGGGATGCTTAATGTCAAATTGATGAGGTGGTGTCTTCAGTCTGAAGTCCTATTTCACATATTTAAAAAAATTAAAAACATAATTTTTTAAAATTCAAATTAATGGATAACACTCTAGATGTCTATCTATCAAAAAACGGAAAAAGTTATATGACCCTATAAAAAAACAACAAAAAACCCCCAAAACATAGGCATATTTTGTTCTTTCATGATATAACATTTACCTCAAAACCGCTTTGTCTGATTTCCTCCCACCAGGATTCCATTGCTTTTTAAAGATGAGTAAGGCCACTACCATCCAAGAAAAGATCTGTAATTAAAACAGACTAAATCTTGAGGTCATGAGGGGAATTATGGGAGGTTGGCTTCTTACCTCTGTGGGGCATCTTACCATGTTTTACTCTACTAGTTAAATGTCCCTAATAAAACTTGTAAAATAACTGTATGCATATTTCTGAAAGTTGCTCTAATCAGTATTTATTTTGTTACAAGGATCAAAGAACCACATATAATATGAAATACTTGTTGAGCTGCCTCCAGAGACCAGCTCAACAAGTGACTGCAGGTTTAAATCAAACACAAGGCCTTTGAATTGCCGCTATTGAGGACACACTCATCATTCATCTGCCTGTTTCCCCCTGTGCTGGACGGGAATAATGACTCTGGCCCATGAAGCGAGCACAGATCACCAGTCAGCTCTTCTTCTCCCACAGCTGTACATGATCATTTCTGAATGTGCCATGTGTCACGCTGCAATTTTCCACTTCCTAGTGTTACAAAGAGGTTCATCAACTGCATTTTTGTCATATTTGTCTCCTTTTTGTGCCAGGCTGGCTCATAATCAAATTACCTATTTATCCCAGTCCATAAATAATTTCAGTCGGAAATAGGATCCGACAGGCAATGAGGAGGAACACTGCATTTTTTCTCCAAATGTTCTGGCTCCCTCTCAGCCTCTCTCTCAATGGAACAGGGAAGTATTATCTAAGAGGCAGCATTGCACCAGTGGTATTAGACCTGCTCTTGCCAATTTTTTTTAGATACCTCACATGTGTAGGTCTCATGGCGCTCCATCAGAGGAGATAGATGCCGTTAGATATGATTTGGTACAGCATTCCATATCTGTGTTTGCTGTAGGTGGGCCAGCAGAAACCTCTGATCACCAACTTCGTCCTTCTTCATGCTCTCACTGGGCAAATGTCCAGTCAGTCAGAAGGCAGCGGCATCAAACAAATTTTGCCAAGGAAATATTGAACCACCTGAGAACAGAAAGGCTTAAGATTTTGTTATAAGTGCCACTAACTTTACTGCAGTAAGAAGAAGCACTCTGTAGTTGCAAAATCACCAGCAGTAGCATGTTAAAATATGTCAATGTTGTTTAATAACAATTGTAACATGAAGAAACCAAGATAATCAGTGTCAAATCTATGTCAAACTGAAAAGAGCCTTTGAAGTCTCATAGCATGAAACTTAAAGGGTCCCTGGCATTGTTTGAAGATGCATCACATTTATAATTTTGTATGTTCCATTGCATTATACTTTCTATTGGGTGTGCATGTGATTCAGTATTCAAACACTGTGTGTGTTTGTGCAGTGTTGATCTGTTGCACCATAAGTATTTTTTCTCCTTATGTGTTGCCTCCTTCAACACGCTGCACATGATTTCGTCCCTCGGGGGGGAGGAGCTGTGAACACTTAGTAATGCACACTGTCACACGCTGCAACTGCACAAACACACAATCAACAAGAATCCATCTCGCTTTGTCCCACCTCAGAGTGCCGAGAGTGTCGCCATGAGCAAACTGTTACCTGCTGAGAGTCTTTCAATCCAACATTACAGACACACGGAAACTGAGTGTCTTAAATCTCAGCTCTCAAACTGCTTTTTCGAAAACATTTGACAATCATCGGGCAAACCAGCAAAGCAAAGGCACTTTTTATTGGCCTCAGAGATTTGGCAACCTGAGGATCTATGCAGATGCCAGTCCAACACTTTTATTCAGCAGTTTATTGAAATGTGAAAGATCAAAGAGAAGGTATGCTAATTCTAGATTTGGTTTCAGTATTCTGAGCTGATTTTAAAATTCTCACAACTAAACAGCAATCTAAAGTCTCCATCATTAGTGTATGTTTTTATTGTTTTTTCTTAAATGCACCAATCTAATGATACAAGATGAACAATTGAGAGGAAATGTGAAGCACAAAAAAGAGTGTGAAGACCAGGGGAAGCTGTTAATTCTCTATCTTTTATAAATGAGAAGCACTCTGTTAATGGACCTAATGCAGTGGAGTTACCGTTGCTGCTTTACTTCCTCACCTTTTTTCCCTCTCTACATCCCTATGGTATTTTTCTGCTGCATAAAACAAACCTACCGCACATAATCGCTCACAACAGAATCAGAGCTACGTTATTCCGCTTATATGAGGACGTATGTGAACACTAAAGTACAAGCAAAAGCTCATAAAGTCAGTGATAACGGCGGCAGGTGTGTTCACATCTCAGTCGGCTCTGTTTCGAAAACGCCAAAAGTATATAAGAAATTTTCAGTGATATCGTGTATTTTGTTAAACATCCATCTCATCCTCTGTGTCTAAATTAAATACCTGAATTATTCGTCTGCCCCAGCAGGGAGCATATGTGTGATAGAATGAGGTCAGATGAGTTTTAGTTTTTGTCTCTACCTTTGATGTGTGAAAGATGCCAAGGTGTGTGTGTGTGTGTGTCAAAGCACACTTGTTATGTAGTGTGTCTTCAGAAAGATGTTTTCAGCCAGAACAGGTATGAAGAGAACAATTAATTGTGGATGTTGTGCCTCCAGTATGTGTTGTTTTGAGGTAACCCACATGATGAAGTGCATCTCATCTCCTCCTCTGTTGTCCTGCTGCCAGCTCGCCGTTTGTCTCTCTTACACTGTGCAGGTGGTGACTCGGTTTATCATGGGATGTCACAGAAAGGGAAAACCTCTCACACACACATTGGGGTTTACTGTGGAAAAGGTTAACAATCCAAACAAGAGTGAGGGTCAGAGACACACAGCCTGGAAAACACAGACAAAAAACAGCAAAAAGAGATATCAGAGTTTCTGCATTGTGTGGATGAATGAAAATAATGAACAACTGGGGAAAAAATTCAAATGCTGATACAAGTACATGCAGAAAAAACTGTCACACGTTTATATGCACATACTTGAAAATGCTTAAGTTCCTAAATAGCTTAAATAAATAATGATTTTTGTTCCACTAGAGTTCATGTTATTGTGTCTGTGATTTAACTCGTAGCCTCACTTCAGCTCTTACATGGTCATTTCCATGCGGCTGCATTTGAGCGAGAGTGTAAATATTACATCACACAAAGAAACGCACAAGAAGGCTCTGGCTGACTCTTTAAAGGATGAGACACTTCATGCAGCACCTCAACAAGTAGAAGCCAAGATTATGCCTCCTGGGAGCTGCTTTGAAATTTTTGAAGTCATAGCCAGGAATTCCTTGATTCAAAAACAAGTGTTTAATTACCCTCCCTTTTGCACATGCTACAATGTGTATATGTCATTAACTGAATGACAAAAGTTAGTTAGTTTTTTAATGTCTTGCATTTTTGGCACTTTTATTATTTTGTCCATAACTCACTTCATCATAATGTGCATTTTGGTTTGTTTTGCAGGCTTTTTTTCCCCCATTATTTTCACTTTCTTCTGCAGATTTTTTTAAAATTTAATGACACTGGTTGCATAAATTCTTGATTTTATTTTATTTTTTCTGTACCTACAATACACTACGTGTAAGTGTCTAACAGTAAATGCTCTACGATATAACTGTGGTTAGGACTCCACCCAGTGGAAGAAATGGCAACGTACACCAAATAATTTTATATTGCAATATACTTGCAAGACTACAAACACAGATCATACAGTCACAATCTTACGGTTATTTAAATGCAACATGATTCTGTGTCTGAACAGTAAAAAACTAAGAAATTATTTTCAGTCTGTTACAGCAGATAAAAAAAGGCCCGATAATATAATAAGAAGTGGCTGAACAACAACAATACAATTATATTTTCCTATTGAGGAATCTGTTGTGGAAACAGGTGAGATAATATTGTGTTGAAATTTCTAAAGTGCTTAAAAAAACATTTTAGAGCCGAGAAATAGCCTCAACTTAGTTTACAGTTCAAACCCAGTAGTATTTGTGAGTCCAAATGGTATTTTTTTTAACTAAATAAAGGTTTAAATAACTGATAATGTTACAATAATGACATAAACTTAAAAAACAAAAATACTCTAAACCTGGACTACTCAGCTCAAGACTTCGGCTCTGTATTTTTTTGCTGACTATTAGTCCAAAGAGCATCATCTTTATGCTGAATCTAACAGCCTGACTTTTTCCTACGGGAGGCACTGCAGTGTGTGTTTGTGTGTGTTTTGGATCGTCTGTTGGAGCTCTGGCATCCAGATAAGTGGTTACTTTGAGAGCCTGATGCTTGAGTCCATTCATTCCTCTCAGGCTCCTGGTAGAAAATCATTGAAAGAAACTCTTGTTCACTTTCACATTCAGATGAGAGATTCTGAGCTCTGAAGACACATTCAGCCGACCAGCAGCTCACCGCTCACACTGCAGGTAAATCTCACTTTCTGCTACTTTTAAAAATAGCTTTATGGTGTTTTCTTCTTTTAGTCATCATTTATTTACTGGCCAGAGACAAACATAACCCTGCATACAGTGTTTGCATGTATTTCTATCTGTTTTCTCAGCTTTTTTTTAAAATTGTATTTAACATCTCATAGACATGAAGTTTGTGATCCTGTTGGCTGTTTTCAGTGGTAAGTTATGATTTATCTGCACTGTGCTTTAATTAGTATGTTTAGATGTTTTAGATTTAGAGCCATGATCAAGTGCAACCTAGCACTGACTTTAAATAGATCACATTTGATCAGATTCATATGTGCATTATACACTCATTTTCTGTACCAGTATCATTTTAGATGTAACAAAATGACTTTAATATTTAAAGTGAAAACTCTATTGCCTGTAATTCACTATTTTTGAGCCATGGAAGTGTCATTTTCTCTCTTTTTGAACCCAGTTGACTGCTTTTCCCGTTGTGTTCAGGGATTTTTGCTGCCCCGTTTGTGAAAGAAGAGGAGGCAAAGCGGTTCATCAGACTGAAGAGACAGTCAGGATACTGGGATCCACATCACTCTCAGAACCAGTGGGGTTACACCGTTCAGGAACAGGTAGGACTATGTTGTGTAATGTGAATATATAGAGTAGAATGACCCGCCTTGATTATAACTTCTTGTGAAGGATTGCAAAAGCGATTCTCAACTAAGACAGAGGCTTTTTCTTTATCTTTCCTCCTCAGGCTAATGAGTACTATACAGCCCTCCGAACAGATGCTCAGTACTACATGGACATGAGCAACCTGATGTTTGACCGCTCTGTGGCTACGTGAGTGAGATCACAGTGAACTATTATCCACAGCTACTCAACATACATGACCATGGAATGCTTTATTTAGAAAGTGGAGGCAGTTCAGACTCAAAATTAGTTTTAATCAAACATGTTTAAAAAGGTAATTATAGATTTTTGTTGCCATTTAAAGCTCCTAATGTGCACAAACTGAACACTGCAGCTTTCCTGAGTGCTATAACTTGCTTAGAATATTCATTTAAATTCATCACAACTCATTACAATAGATTGTTTAATGATTTTTCAGTATTTTTTCTTTTATTTGGTTTTGTTGCAGTGAAAACAACAGACTCTATATGGAGATGCTCCGCAATGCACGAGCTCACCTGGACAGTCTGACGGGTCGACAAAGGTAGAAAAAAAGGGGAAGACCGAAGAGGTGCGACATCACAATGTGGGCAAAAAATGATACTTCAGCAAAGCCCCAGCATTTAATTGATTCATAGAAATACATTTTAATTTGTTCTATATTCTGAGGCTCAATCATGAACTACTTTTATAAAAGAATGTATTAGTTTTGTATTTAAATACAACTAAATATCTCTACTGATTGTGCAAGTTATGAACTATTTTTTCAACATCTTTCTTATAAGAATATGAAATGTGCTCATTATTAAGCATATCAATATGAGGGGAAAAAAAGACTATTTTCATATGGGTTGATGCTGCAGTTGTTTAAAATGAATTTCCGTGAGTTTATAGAACAACAATTCAAATTATCACTTAATAATAAAAAAATGCCATTTTTACCACTGCAATAAAGTGCAGTTTTCATTTAATACTGTTATTGTCTTGAAATAAACATTGTTGTGTGCAGTTAATGAAAATGTTCTCACAGTGGAATAAGCACTCAAACAAAAAACTGCCTTTACATGATTTCGGGAGAAATAAATCCTGTATGTTGTACATTTAGTGGTTCAAATCTTGTGAATTCTGATGGAAAGTGAGTTTTGACTTAAAGGCGTGAGATGAAGAAAGAAGCATTTATTTCAAAAAAGACATTTTACAAAAAAAAAATGTTTGTGTTTTGCATTCTTTAACGTCTTTAAGGTTATTGCTCAGGTTTACCACTAGATGGTGCAGTCAGTTGCACATATTCTTTACTTTCTCCACATGCCTTCTCTTGGCCCTTTTTTACAGCATCTGATATCAGTGTGACTTTATCCAATATTGTACAAATTATAAACTACAGTTTTCACTGAATGGAACAGGAGTAGAAATTGATGGCACTGATGGTAACAAATAGAGAATCAGCCTTTATTAGTGTGATAAAGAACACCTGAACAATACAAATGCTGTATTTTGGGGGGAATGTGTAACTTAAATAATTCATTCATTGCATTTTAATTGAATTCTCTGTCTGAAGAAAATGAGGCAGACCAGGAAACTGTATTTAACAGAAAAACAGTGCAAACTATTCAGATAAAGCTGCACAACTTTGAGCTCTGAACAGTGACTTAATGCTTTGTTACACTAATGAATATAATGTCTTTAATGATTTTGAAAACATGTCCAAGGTGGCAGTGTCTGTAATAAATGTGTAAGGTAGTTCAAATGTTGGTATCTTGAGATTGGTACAGAGCTACTAGTCAAGTGTAAGACTTTCAAATATCTAGGGAGTACTGTTTCAGAGAATGCTAAGCTGGAGGACAAAATATCTCTCAGAATGGGAAGACGAGCACTGTGTTCGAAAGCTTGAGGGAGAGACTGTGGAACAATCGACATGTGTCTATCCATGTGAAATGCAAAGTGTTACAGAGCGACAGCACTGGCTACTCTATTGTACGGTGCTGAAACTTAGACTGTCTACAGAGTGCAGATAAAGAAACTCCACACATGCATGATGAGACACCTTTGAGCCATAATGAACATCTCATGGAGAGACAAGATAACCAACATAGAAGTGTTGAACCGAGCTGGTCTACCATTAGTGGAGGACATGTTAATACAGATGAACCTGAGATGGCTTGGACATGTTGAGAGGATGGACCACTAGTGTTTCCCTCAGCAGTTACTCTACTCAGTTATGAGAGGGCAAACGCAATCAGGGTAGACCAAGGCCCAGATTTAAAGACATTGTAAAGAGTAACTTGAAGAAGCTGGGTATAGACAGGAGTTCCTGGCAGTGGAAGGCTAAGGACAGAGCTGCGTGGAGGGATCTGATCAGACCTAAAAGAAACAGTCATTGTCGCTACGACAGACTGCTATGATGAATGAGTTTGCAAACATGTACAAGGTGGCAGCATCTGTAATAAATGTGTAAGGTAGTTCAAATGTTGGTATCTTGAGATTTTTCATGCAGTACACTACTAATAAGTAGTTACAGCAAGAGGCATTTTGTGCTTCAGGTACAGTAAGTAATAGTTAAAGCCAGAATAATTACACTGAGCAGCCACATTGTTGAAACCAGGTGAAGTGAATGACATTGATCTTCTTGTTACAATGCAGTGTTTCACTGCATCTATTTAAATACTGTTCTAGACCCAGAACAAACTGTTCGTCAGTGGCAGCAGCTTCCCCCAGCAGGACAATGCACCCTGCCACACTGGAAAAACTGCTCACGAACAGTTCAAGGAGCACGACACAGAGCCCAAGGAGTTGGCTCGCTCTCCAAACTCCCCAGATCCCAACGCAATCAAGCATCCATGGGAAGTGCCAGAACAAACCCAATCCAGGAAGGTCCCAATCCACAACCCACAGGACCCAAAGGATCTGATGAAACATCCTGCTGCCAAACACCGCAGGACACCCACAGAGGTCCTGTGTCCATATACCGACAATTCAGAGCTGTATTAGGGGCTTTAATGGGTTTTTCACAATATCAGGCATAATATTAGGTTTTAATGTTGGGCTGAATGGTGTCTGTATAAAAGAAACTGCAGAGATTTTACAAGGTTGTTTTTTTTTTTTTTAAATTGTTCTGTGGTGGTGTGGAAACTTGTTTTGTTGCCAAGTGAAAACTGACACATTTCAAGAAAACCAGCATGCATCACGAGTGGTAATGCCATTTACAAACAGAAATAATAAGGAAGTCAGCTAAGCCCAGAATAAAGTGAAAAGTAAAATTTTCAGTGCATTTATTTGTTTGTTTAGCTGTAAGCTGAATTCGTTGGGTTTCCACTTCAATACCTTTTTAAAATGGCAAGCATGTGTAATCTTTGACACTGAAACTGGAGTCTACATCATTATGTAGAATCCAAAATGTACATATTTTTGTATTTGGCATTTTACAGACTAAAATGTAGCATAGGTGGCACTAACTTTAAGACTGTCTTATGTATCTCCAAGCAGATTGTTATGCTATCATAGTAATTTGACATGTAATGATATGCACGAAAGTATACACATACTGGCCTGAAGACTTAATGACACATACACAAGATTTTACTCAGTGAATCAAAAGAAGAAGAGTCCTGCTCTAAAATGTACGTTTGATGGCTTCTTGCTGCTCAGTGGTAACATGTTTTACAGATACTTAAAGGCAGCTCCTCAGCTGCCTGTGAAAGTACTGGATTATTGTGCCTAGTTTGAAGGTGGCTCCTCGCTTGGAGTTGGAGGAGGGATTTTCATGAACTTCTGCAGAGCTGGAGTGAAGATGAGGATGGTGCCCAGTACTGAGACAGTGAGGAAAGCCCACAGGAAGATCCTGTCCAACACCTGGGCCACAAACTTCCAGTCTTGTACCACCTGCGAAAAAGCAGAAAAATTGAATCCTTTCAACAATTAGATTTACAACTTGTTAATATTTCTTGATTGATACTATACACACCTCGCGGATGAAGTGCTCTTTGCGGATGTGTCTGCTGATGTAGCGCACTGAATAGATGGCTTTCTCCAGCATGGTGGCCCACGCCTCGTCCTCCTTCCCGTCAGAATTCGTTTGTCCGTGCATTCCACCGTTTGTCCTCTGGCCTCCTCTCCGACCTCCAGATCGACACTTCAGCTCAGGGCTTTCCGGAGCCAGCTCTGGGTAGTGGTAGCGGTCAGTGTGTCCTCGCATGCACAGCAGCCTGGGAAGCTTCTGCAGGAAGAGGTTCCGCACCCACGGCGACATGGGGTGGTAGGTGGCCGAGGAGCGGTGGTGTACGTTGATGACAAAAACAGTGACAATGATGGAGAGGGTGACGAAGATCATGATGAAGAGCAGGTACTCTCCGATGAGCGGGATCACCTTGGAGGACGAGGGAATGATTTCCTCTATGACCAGGAGGAACACAGTGAGCGACACGAGGACGGAGGTGGAGAGTGACAGTTTCTCTCCTTCGTCTGAGGGGAGGTAAAACACCAGGACAGTCAGGAAGGACAAACCCAAACAAGGGATGATGAGGAAGAGAGTGTAGAACAGTGGCAGCCTCTTTAGGATGAAGGAATATGTGATGAAGGGGTAAGAATACAAGCCGTCCTTCCTGTTTCCTCTAGCACCAGTGGCACTGAGGATCTCCCACTCCCCATTATCGAAGAAGTCTTTCCGATCAACCTGGTTGTCCATCAGAACCAGGTCTACCATGTTGCCATCGTACGTCCAGGAGCCAAACTTCATGGTGCAGTTCTGGCGGTCGAAGGGGAAGAAGGTGACATCCATGGTGCAGGCAGACTTATAACTGGCAGGTGGTGTCCAGGTGATGGCACCGTTGAACTTCACAATGGCTTTAGTCATCAGAGAGCCTTCAAACCGCCCGTCAGCACTGAGGACATATGAAAGCAAAGTCAGAAAGTACCTGCTGTTCTAATCAGAATCACATTCATAGATTATTTGCATTTAAATTTATTGATTATATTGAGTTTTTTTATGCATCTTTCATAGTTTAAATGTATTGCAAAGCATTCTATAGCATTATAGTTATGGAAGGAATTTTTATATTCTCATTACTAGAAACACGTTTATGTTCCAGAGGTTTATTGTCATATGCACTGAAACTAGATACTGTACAGTGAAATTCTTATTTTCCTGAACCAAATATACACGCTAATAATACACAATAATCAAATCAAATGAAAACTGAAAGTTAATGGAAAATGTGCCTAGCGTTAGATAACCTTTGTTTTAGTGTGTTAGATTAAAGGTAAGATTAGAGTATTAAACTACCACTACATCTTTAAAATTTAAATCAATTCTAAACACTACACTACTAGTCAAAAGCTTGGACACACCTTCTCATTCAATTCTTTTTACTTATTTGTATTGTTCTCTACATTGTAGATTAATACTGAAGACCAGTACTTCTTTGTTTACAATATAATTCCATATGTATTCTTTTGTAGTTTTGATGTCTTCAGTATTAATCTATGATGTATAAAATAATTAAATAAAAACCACTGAATGAGAAGGTGTGTCCAAACTTTTGACTGTTAGTGTACATGAACAAAATTCAGTTGTTGTTCATGCTGTTTTCATGCTGGTGAAGTGTTTAAATTTTACATGAAGTGACATCAGTCAGCTGATTAGTGGAGCTTCAGCTCCGTCTTACTTCTCATACAGGACGATGTCTGGCAGCCAGATGTTTTCTGAGGGAACTCTGATGGATGTGATTCCTCCATATTTTTCTGGATTCCATCGCAGCTTGTAATCAATCCACTCCTGGTGGTGGTAAAATGCAAAACACGGGATGTCATATCATTTGGCTTATGCAAAACAGTTAACAGTAGTTTTCATTTGCATTATTTAGGGATCAAAATCAACTAAATATATCAATATGGATCATTCACCAGGTAAACGTTTGTCTCCTCTGTCTTCCCTGTCTATTACCTATCAGCAGGTTTATGAATAACAACAAATGAACCCTAAACTTGAACCACCTGCCCATATAGTTTGGTTATAAAGAAATCAAGGTTGTAAACATTAAATTATTGTACAAATGCTGCAAATGACAAAAAAATCATTTGCATTTACATTTTTCTGAAAGAGTAAATAAATGTGTACTTTAGTTTACAATAGTTAGACTGACATCCATATTGATATTTTTGTAAAGACACCACTAAATCCATATCATGCACTATTAACTGTCATCATTATCCTGCTCCTGTCCAGCAAAGTAATGTAATTTACCAGTTTCAGCTACTGAATCACAAAACAAAGAAAACAAAGAAAAATACAAAAATATTTTTCTCTGACTTTCTGATCTGGGTGTAAAATCATGACATTACTACAAAAAACAACAAACAAATATAGAGCCTAAGGCTTGTTTCAGTCAATAATGAAAGTGGACCATTCAAGCAGAAATTTTTTCTTGGTCTCCTTGAAAAAAATATTATAACAAATAAGAGTTTTTATATTGATTTGTTATGATTCCGCTCCTGCTCCTGTTCCTTCTCCCTCTTTCTCCCTCTTTCTTTCTTCCTCCTTGATTTTCTGCATCTATTTTGACCTGTCCCTTTGGCTCCCTCTGTCTGTCATCTCTTTCCCTCTTGTCTCTCTCGTCCCTGTCTCACTTTCCCTTCTCACCTGTCTCCACTCACCTGATTACTACACCTGACTCACATTGCAGTAATCAGCTCACCTGCCCACAATATCTCCTGTTCACTATTTAAACCCTGCTCATTCATTCACTCCCTGCTGGATCATCGACCCACATACCCTCAAAGATTCACATCTTGTCACAGACTCAAGACACTCCGTTTTCCCCCCTCCTGGATTTTCTCACGCATGGACTCAGTTTTCCTCCCGGTTTCTCGTCAGCTCTGCTTCAGTCTCCAGCCAGTTGTTCCTTCCTCTTCCCCATTTGCCCCTGGATTACCTCAGCCTGTTTTCCCCTCTGTATTCAGTTCCCCATCTAGTGAGTACTCCTCCTTAATTTAGTTTTGTAAATTCAGTTTAGTTTTGGTTGACTTCCATTTTGGTGTTCATCGTGTTTGTTGTTGAGCTTTGAGTTGTTTGGTTTTATTCTGTTCTCTCAGTTCAGTTCTCCATTTATGTATTGGTTTAGTTTTTTGGATTAAATAAATCTATAGCCTTCATTCAGCTGTCTGTCAGTTTCTGTGAGTCTGCGCTTGGGTTCCCCTGCTAACCGCGTAACATGATTTATGGATGCAATTGATAAGATTCACTGTGACCATGTGGCCTCAGTTCATTTTTGTGTCTCACCTGACGGAGCCAAACATTAGTTGTCATTAGCTGGTTTTTCTCATCCTAAAACAGAAAAAAGAAAACAGGCAAGGAGACTGATATTTAAAAAGGAGGGAATAACCAAAAGGCAGTATAACAAAATGTAGGTTAAGATGATGTTTTGTGATCAAAAATGCACATCTTGATATTTATGGAGCACACAAGACCAAAACAAAGTCAAAATAATGTGTTTTCTTATAATATAAAGGTTGTGTTCATATAAATTGTGTTTTATTTTATTTGCATTTTATTTATAGGCATGTGTACACTTAGCCTCACAAGTGTCAGCTTCCATGGCATGTTGGGAGTTTAAGATAATCTAACGTCATTTTACACAAAGATTTCATTCCCTACTTTTGTTATCTAAAATGTTCACAGCTCAAATATTTTCTGAAATTACTAATCTGTGTGTTTCAAAACAACAATAGATCTGATTAGCAGACTATATGAGAAGCTTAGTTAAAGGTGAACAAAACCATGCTTTCCATAGAGTCCAATAGAATCTCATTTACTTCCTTAGCAAGCAAAACGCATAAAACTAAAGGTAGGTGCAGTAGACCAAGCTGGAGCAATATAAATACATCAAGATAAATAGAAGAAGACAGGAGCGGAGGGATGGAGAGCAGTTAACTCCGGCTTATTTCTGCATCACTGGAGGTAAGTTTGAGATAGCAAAGGAAGACTGAGTAGAAAAGGCTTTAGAGAAAATAAATGTGCCAAAAGTGAAAGAGGCGCATTGAAAGCTGTTCAGGGTATCCAGCCCAGACCTCAGCTGTCAGAGTCAGTTGGATGTTTCACTGATCACATATACCAGAGGTGAACCATAATCTAATACAGAGCCATGCAGCAGCTCAGAGAGACTCGGGGGACATAAACAGTGTGGCCAAGCTGCTGTGTTTATAGTTAGCTCTTTTGCCTTCTCTCAAAATCGAACAGATCAGCCTACATCTTTGAATCCAGAACAAACAAAAAAGATTTATTTCCTTCTTGGTTGTCTTTGTTTGATGGAGGAGGGATGAGGAGTTAAATCTGAACTGGTTGAGATGAATATTTTAAGCCTAGAAGAGTGGTTCCTCCATTAGGATTCTCCATTTTCTCTTTTTGAACACCTAAACCAACTCAGCCTATCACAGCCAGCCTCTGAAATATTAAAGGAACACTCTGGAGAGCAGCTGTGTAGTTGTAGATATGGAGAGAGTGTTCCAGATCTATTTCAGGACCATGGAAAGATCCACAGTGTGCAGCTGCCAGTGGCCTGTTTGGCTTCAGCACCACGGACAGTGACACTGAAGAATAAACCTCAAACTTTAGTTCTCAGCTTGTATATTTGTGCAGATTATCTCATTCTCCTCTTTTTGATTTGCTTTCTCTACAACTCAGGTCTTCAACTTGCTTTTGCGGTTAAAGCATTAAGGCTGGCGTTACTCTATGTTTCTGCTGTTGTCAGCCATATAAAGACGAACTTCAACAATGTGTTGTTCCGTCCCTCAATACTTTCCTACTTTCCATACATGACTGTCTCTCAGCCTTTATAGATTTTTTAAGGGTGGAAATTTTTATATACAGATCCCTAATAAAGTATTGTTCTATAAAAAGGCTAAATGATTTACTAGAAAAGCTCACCAACATAGTTTTCAGCAAAGCAAATATAGACCGAATAGTATTTTGCATCAGAATTAACTACATGCCCATGTTAAGGATTTGTGTTTTGTGGAAAATGTGTCTGCAACATCCAGTTTTTCAGAAATATTGCCAAGATTAACTTAAGGGCACATGCTCAATTGTGCATTACAGTACAGAGATGTGAAGTGCTTCAGTAGGCACATGGTTACATATTGAAACACAGGGTGTCATTATTCTTTACTGTCTGTCCTGTCTGCCTCTTCAAATCACTGTCCAATAAAGACAAAAATGCCAGAAGGGACAGAAGTAAGGTGTTGGAGCCAAATGCAGACAACGTGTTGGGACTTGAAGGTGTCATCTCACCACATCAACCAGCTGAGAGATTTTGAGTCCGAAGCGCACTCTAACGGTGTCATTGGCGCGCTGGATGGGCCTCACCCAGCGCTGGTAGCCTTGGAAAAGGTTCTTGAGGAGGGCATCCTCCATCTCCGCCAAGGACACAAATTCGTTTGGAGCTGGAACAAGGAAAAGACATGTGGATTAACAACTGTGCTCCTGCTATGACCATCATTTACCATCGCCAGACTACGTCTGCCATTTCCAGAGACAGTAGTGGAAAGTACTTAACCCTTTAACGTTCTGCTCAACCATTTGGTAGAGCACATTTTGACTCACTATATCTTATTGAAAAATATGTTTTACTTAATTCCACCTGTTTCAGCCATCTCTACCATTCAGTTGAAGTACATTATACTAAAAAAAGTCCAGCAGATGTCACTGTGTTTTGAAATAGCATGCAGAGCAAGTTAGTCTGCTCACAGGAAGTTAGCACGAGCAAAATCACTCCTCACACGAGGCCTCTGTTTGCTGTGATTTTCAAAGGTAAAGTAATACTATTGGCATATTATAGTGCCTAAGGAGTTGCTGAACACAACTGTGTCTCATTTGAAATGCAAAAAAAAAAAAAAATTAAAAGGGTTAAATAATTTTTCTCAATCATTTGGTAGAGGTCAATATTTTAAAAATCGCTGGGTCTCTTCACAAAAAAAAACACTGATTGTTGTTATTAGTGCCCCAAAGAGATAAGAAATATAAAGAAATACTTTTTTCATTGTCTTTTTCTTGGTGAGGATGTTAAAGGATTAATGTCTTTCTGATGACAGCAGCTGAGTACTTGCTTCATGTATTGTATTATCTTGATCACACTTTCAACCGAGTAATACCACTCTCTTTAAAGTAGCTGTTTGTACACTTACATTTTGTTGGCAGCATCCTATGTTAATTTAAAAGAATTCCACTTTGAACATTTTTCGTATATCTTTGGACAATATCAGTGAACCAGACGCTTGTAGACAGCTACCAAAAGCACCTAGTTGAAGTGAAAATGACCAAGGGACATTTAGCCAGATATTAGCATTGCTGTATGCATATCTTCGACCAAGTAGATTTGATCATATTTCTAGAAAACTCCAATGATAAATCTATGAAAGAACCAAAATGCTTGATTGTTTTGTGTGACAAAGATGCAAGGGCTTCCACAACAGAAAACTCAAAGTTATACAAGTCATTGCAAACTAAAGACAACCATGATATACATGGTCTTTACAAGTGTGTGTAAAGGTTTGTTCACAGCTCTAAGTGTAGACATGTAACATAATGTGCAAAATCACAGCAGTCAGACAGTGTCAAGAGGTAGGTGCTGTCCTAGAAAAGTAGAAAGAGGAATAATGATGCAGCTCTGCACAGTTACAAACTGAGTTGGATGGATAACTGTGATCGCTGTGTCTCGAAGCAGTCAGCACATTAGTCAGCCTGAGTGATGTGAAGTCTCTGGAGGGACAGAAAGTGTAATATTGATAGCAGATGGCTATAATGTCAGACACAGGGGAGATCTAATGGGTTTGCCGAGGTAGAGGGAGGAAGAGTGTTTACCTCTAACCTGCTGCTGGTTTCTAATCTGGCTTCACATCTGTCTGACATCATCAGATTGGACTCATGGATAAATAAATATGATGTATCCACCAGGCGAACGTTTAAAAAAGCCCACATTTAATCCCATAAGCTCTGTCTGTACTTTCAAGGACAGGTGCAGAGATGGACACTGATACCTGACACCTATGTTCCCTTTTGTCTGATGACCAATCAAGTTCAGCAGAAACAGAGATGGAGGCGAGCATGACAGCCTCCTCCTGACTTCTACTAGCTCCAAAAAGAACATTTCTGTTTCATTACTCTCAGTATAATTATAAATACAGAACAATGTGATTCCCTTCATGGCACTTTCTCTAAGTGTAGCACTAAGGCTGAACAGAACTCTTTAAATCTGCGCCTTCTTACTGAGTTTTCATGAGACATGGGGATAGTAGCAAGCAGAAACTGTAAAAACTGTAGACCCTAACATGCTTTTAGACACATAACCTGATAAGTGAAAAGGCTATAGGTGGTATTTTTTTGTTTGGCGAGGTCATCAGAGGTTGTCTTTATACGCGGATGTTGCACCACATGGTCTGTTCTCAGAATAGAAACAACACAGTAAGGAAATGTTTAGAAAAACGCATCAAGAGTTTGCTCACCAGCGATGGAGTCCACGGGCAGCGGAAAGGACACCGACACGAGCAGGAGAAGCAGCATCGCCAACTTCATGGTGTTTTTGTCCCGGTCCGACCGTGCGCTCCTGCAGCCTCCCGTTCCAAACAACTGGAGCGGACTGCACACAGCGATGAAACAAACGCACCGAGGTTCCTTCTCATCAGCGGTGGCACTCGACACCATGCAGGGAGTAGTAATAAACCCACTGCTGCCGGCATCCAGGGGGCAGAGACCCGATGTGAGGGCGCATGTGGCCGGTGTCCGTTTATTGTGATTCCGGTCGAGGCGTCACGGGAAGCGGCGGGCAGCGGGGAAGCTGGTGGAGGAGGAGGGAAGCAGGGAGGAAGGGAGGGAAGAGGAGGTGGAGGAGGAGGGAGGGATGCCCGGGTGGGGCCGAGAGAGACGATCTTAACCACAAAACAAGTGTTATCTTTACCTCTGTGGCGCTGCGCTGTAAACTGTACTGCGCGTAAAACCGTGTCAGAGCCTCCCTGATCGGAAAGGATGGAAAGAAGTTGTGAGGCTGCATTCAAATAATGTAAATTTGCACATTTTACAAAAGTCCTACAGGAACCTGTCGATATAGCTTACAGTGACTTGGATATTACGTAACATTTCTATTGTTTACTTATTAGAAATGTCGTGTTTAATGTGTTGTAGATGCAGTGGCGCGTGGGGACGGCTGCATGTTGTGTGACATATCCGAAGGTTACACTACTTAATTCCCTGCGGAGAGCTGTGTACCCTGCAGTAACAGAGTAATAGCTCACAATCTAATTTTACAGTGTGCATGTCAGTGTCTCTATTCGTCCACTGGAAAGCTCACAGGGGCATCATGGTAATAGAGGCTAAATGTAGGAAAGGCCTTTTTATTGCTATTTAAAGATCCCTTCCAGATATGTTGTGTACATAAGAATAGTCTGCTTGGAATAAGGTTTCGAGTGATACATGCTTGTTGAACAACAACACTCATGCACGTCTTCTCCTATTTTAAATATTCCTGAACTTAATATGCAATTCCAGATAGTTTCACTGACTTGTAAGTTTATGTGAAGGGAAGGCTTGCAGATGAATGCCTTGCAGCGTCAAATTCTGCAAATGGATCATTTCTGCACAGTAAAGCTCAAGTTTAAAAGTGAAATAACAAAGCATTTCTTTTTAATTCTGAGTAAAGCTTAGGCAAGTAAATTGGAGGTGTAGTCTAATTTAGAATTAGAGCACAGACCTGTAATATTCTGATTGGCAATGTTCTGGGTTTATTCTGATATTTTCATACAATAAGACTATTATTATTTCATGTCCATGTTTGCTGTTACTGATCTTTTGTATATGAAAATACATGATAAATTGTAAACATAAATAAATAATTTAGTTATACATGCAGGTGTGTTTGTGTTTGCCTTCCATTTTAGAGTGTTAAAATGCTTTTTCTGCATGCAAAAAGCCCGAGAAAAGTCTGAGATATATATATATATATATATATATATATATATATATATATATATATATATATATATATATATATATATATATATATATATATATATATATATATATATATATATATGTTTTTTAATTTAAAAAATCACTTGCTTTAGTACAAAAATGTCAATGTGAAACCCATAACTGCTGCTGTGCATCATTCAAGATGAAGGTTGGGTCACAACTGCATGACTCAAACACTTAAGCATTCCTTCTATGTGCCCACGTGGAGATGAAAACACACAAACGCCACTTTTGTGTAGGTGTATTTGTGAGTACAACACACAGTTTGTGGCTCTGAATGGACTCGTGGAGACTCGGACAGCACACGCTCTGTCATGTGTCACTGCCAAATGTTTCCAGTGTCAGATACTCAGTCAGCCAGAAGGGCTTTGACTCTCCCAAGATGTGTTTGTCTTTTCCTGTGTGTGTGTGTGTGTGTGTGTGTGTGTGTGTGTGTGTGTGTGTGTGTGTGTGTGTGTGTGTGTGTGTGTGTGTGTGTGTGTGTGTGTGTGTGTGTGTGTGTGTGTGTGTGTGTGTGTGTTCATGTGTCTTCTCTATGTACACAAAACAAAGGGAGTGAGTTGGTTGGATTTGTTGTATTAATATCTAGTCACCTATAAAGCAGCTGCACTAATTTGTAAAAAATTCAGCATTTGTTAGACATTAATATTGTCATGTTTAATTCTCAACAAAAACTATTGGGAAAGGAAAGGACAGGAAAGGAAAGGAAAGGAAAGGAAAGGAAAGGAAAGGAAAGGAAAGGAAAGGAAAGGAAAGGAAAGGAAAGGAAAGGAAAGGAAAGGAAAGGAAAGGAAAGGAAACAGACTAAACACTGCAGCTAGTCACAGTATAATGAACAAAAAACTGGACAGAAGGTTAGATTCACACACAAAGAACAAGATATGGAAAGAAAAATGAAAAGAAAAGGAACAGAGTGAGAAAAAGTGAGCTACTTGTAACATAAATTCATCGACACCCCCCCCCCCCCCCCCCCCCCGAAACAAATGCACGCTGATGGTGAGATACTTTATAAATCACAGCTGAGAACAACAACACCTTTGATAAAGAAATGTGTGCTGTGAAATCTGTACTGCGCTATACCAGCTGACTTCTGGGAGGGGGTGGAAATGTTTAGTTGAGGTGAGAAATCAGCTGTTGATGGAATAAAGACCAGGGTTGTTGTGCTTGCATAGTTGTACGTCCTGCTGCTTCCCAACAAGCTGATGCTGTGGAGTTTTCAAATTACAGTTATTGTAACTGAGCACCACAACATCTAAATCCATGGTCGTCTCAAATCCTGTGCAAATAAAAACCAGAACTCTCCGTATGGTGAAATTTTGTGATGTTGGTTAAAAAGGCAGTAAAGAAATAAGTGGAGGGATCTAGGAATGAATAAGTATAGCAAACATAGAGACGCCACAGTTTGCTCAGACACACATGCATGTATTCTGCAGTTAACCAAGCATGAAGCACACATTTTCTCTCTTTTGTATTTTTACTCCTTCATCTCCCTCCTTTCTTTACCCCTTTCTATTTTTCTCTCACACACTTCTTCTCCCTTGTGCTTCCCTGCTTTCTCCTTCTCCGTGGGCTGAAGTGACAGGGATAACGGGAGGCTGATTATCACAATGAAATTATCCTGATTTTCTGCTCCACTTGGAGCCGTGGGGCGGGCAGCTGCTGCCTCCAAGATCCTCCTATCCGCCTCGCCTCTAATCATTTGGAAACATAAATTCTCGCGGGCTGGAAACCTGCCGGTCCCTCCCCAGATGACTGTGGGCAGCTGCACAGTGTGCACTTCTGGTTAATGTGTGCGTGCGAAGGGGGAAAAAGTGAAGGCAAAAACCGAAGAGAGAATACAGTTTCTACATCTGTGTGTTCACCAACTGTGAGAGCTTGTTTGTTTGTGTTCTCGTCTTGCCTCTGTTTGGTGTTGTTTTTGCTTTCGCAGCCGTTGTTGAGCTCGTAATTAAAATCTGCATAATTTCGCTGGCTGCAGAAATATTTAATTAATAAGAGGAAACAGTCCTGTCTCCAAAGGCCCGGAGGTTTAATCTTAATCTGTTTGTTATTTTGAGGATTTTAAGAAAATTGATGATAAAGGCGCAGGAGGGGGATGCAGCAAAAGGAAATCAAATCTCACACAGGCTTTAAAGGAAAACACAAAGTCAGTGGTCGCACACATGCTTATACTATTAGCCCATTTATGCCACCAGCACTTTAACTGAAAACCTGATAACCTTATAAGCTTTGGTAGATCAGTGCAGCTCACACTAGCTTTACCCAGATGCAAACTTGGTCAAAATCAGTCATACTTTAAAAGAATCTGATGCAAAATCCAACCCAACTCATCAATAATGTAATAGCTCATTTTTTTAAAAAATATTGTAATCTTCTGAAGAACCAAAGAACTGGACAGAAAACTCGCTATAAAGACTCTGACCAGATCTGAGGGACGAAAATGTTTAAAATTTTGTTACAACTTACAACAGAGAGAAGAAAGGGAAAGAGAAAGTGAGTGAGAGACTGAAACACCCATCGGTTTGGAGGACTTTCAGGCTCCAGTGTCAAACACAACAGTTCAATATCAGCCCGTGCTGGACTGGAAAAAGTTAGTAGCAGACTGAGCTTTCTCTCTTAGCAGACGCACAAAATATTTATTGACCTTGAACATGATACTTCAGTCTAGAAGGCTCACACTGATTTTCCTTTTGTTTTTGTCTGACTGACGTGATAAAAGAAACGAACACTGACCGTTTGAAACTCAAGCCTGTCAGACAGTGTTACCATGCTGTCTCCTTCAGATAACATGTAATGACTGAGGAGCAATAATCACGAGGAAGAGAAAGGTAAAATAATCATGGCTTCTCCATAGTCTGTGTGTGTCTAATTGTGTTGCTATGTTGTGGACATACAAATCTATTTACATAGTCACATTGTGGAGATCTGCCTTCTGTTTGGTGACAAACAATCATGTCCCTTATACATTCATCATTACATTTTATGGTGAGGCCTTAGTTAAAGGTGAGATTAAGGATAAGTGTTAGGGAAACAGAAGTTTACAGTACCTTCAGAGGAAATTAATTTCCAGGAATGTATTCTAAAATGAGGGATACATAACTGTATGTGTTCATGCTATGAGTGCAACAATATGGGCTTCAGTTGACTCTCCAAGAGATTTTAGATTTTTTTTTTAATCAAAGAAACAAACTATGACAGCAGCTACTTTTCTCCCACGTTTATCAGATGTGTAAATATGGTGCCCTGTGGTGTTTGGTCATTTGATCCACCACTATTTTATATTGAAATATCTCCTAAGCGATTGGATGTTGACCATTTGATACAAAAATCTATGGTCCCGGTGGATAAATCCTAATGTTTTCGTGCCACATTTCTAGCATCATCATATGATTGACAATTTTTTACTTGAATCAAACACCTCAACACGTGTTGCATGGATTGCAATGAAATTTGAAGCAGATATTCAAGACCCTCAAAGTCTGGGTCCTGAATCTGACTCTGGTGATCATGTAACTTTTCATCAAGTGTCACCATGAGGCTATTCAGGCTTTAAATAGAATGTTAAATTTAGTTCATTTTTATCGTTTTCACTAACCCTGAACCTAATCAAGCAAGCACTGCCCTAAAGCAACAGTGCTAAGGAAAAACCTTCAGCAGAACGTGGCAAATAGGGTGAGGGGGACTCATCTGCTTGTGGCTGACAGTGTGGTGAGATGGAAAAAGATGGGAGGCAGAAGAGACAGACGGATACACATGATACATGTAGATAGTGCATGATACATACCTAATTGACAGTAGATAAAGAATGGATAAAATGAAGGGAGTCTACAGTCAAAGTTAATTATTGAACAGCTTCAGGGTTTGATTGAACAGTCAGAGGTTAACAAAATGTCTTTATATCCGTTAGTCATACCTGGTTTATCCTGTAGAGGGTTGCAGGGAGCTGAACCTCATTCTAGCTGACACTAGGCGAGAGGCAGGGTATACCATGAACCGGACACCATCACAGAACCAATACCAGTTAACCCATCAGGCATGTTTTTAAACTGTGGGGGGTAGCCAGAGCGCCAAGTGGAAACCCATACAGGCATTGCCATATTGCTACAACTGCTGCACCACCAGGCTGTATTTAAATAGAGTTAAAACACTAATGTTTTGACAAGGAAAATGCTGCTTAGATCAGAATATTCCTTTTATGAATGAAAGCAAAAGGAATCATTATTTTTCAGGTAACAATCGAGACCTCATACTTGTGGCACTCTGTTTACTTCATGACTTGCCTCGCTGTAGACCCTTGTGTTCTCCAAGTGTTGATGCATGCAATTAAAAAAGAATGTTCACAATTTTGATGTGATGTTCAGAGCTCAAACACTTAAAACAGAATGTACAGAGTTTAAAAATATTTAACAGTGTATGCAGACTTTAAACGGAATTCAAAATTATTGATCAGTGCATCTCCACAGCATGGAGATTACTAACAGTTACTTATGAGTGTGAAACTTGTAAACTTACACAACTTCGGCAGAAAGATTAGGAATTCTATAACTGGACGGACACCTGGATGTCAGGGTCACTTCTAGTGCATAACTGTCCACAAACAGTGAAAGCAAGAGGGGGCTTGTCCTGTGTCACGTGACTAAATCACCACAGATCATTAATGGAGCACTGGGCTACAGTGTGGAGTGTCACAGAGTGGATGACATCAGATGGGGTGGACAGGTTCAGGGTTTTAATCTGTTTAATCACTGTACAGAGTCTGAATAAAGTTTAAAACGAATGTCAGGAGTTTGGATTAAACATGCACGAGTGTAGATGGCTCAAAAGAGGCTAGAGTTTGAGAGAGAGAATTGAGAGATTGGATAAAATGTTCAGTGTTTTAAAAAGATGTTCAGATTTTAAACAGAATGCTATTCGAAATGGAAATTGCTTCACCAAAACGCTAAGAGATTTTAAAGGATATTCAGAGTTTAACTGCAGGTTCAGATTTAAACAGTTTAAACAGAATTTCCAGAACTGAAGCAAGAATGTTTACATTTCCAAAAGAAAGTAAAGAATGAATAAAAATTCCTTGGGCTGGAAAATATCTCTTGCATTGAATAGAAAAGACTTGACCTCTAACACCATTCAGTGCTGATGTGTGTTTTTTGTTCGTCTTCTCTGGCATTTATTGTATGTTTGTACCATGAATTTTGTCCTTGGGAGGCATAATTTGTCAAGCATACATTTATCAAGTCATTCATTTTCAGTTTTACTGTGCACTCCAATTGTGTTTGTATGACTGTGGTTGTGTATATGTTTGTGTGTGTGTTTTTGTGTCAGAGTACTGCATCCAGAGCCAGTTGGCAAAGAGTGAACGAAATCTGGCACGCTAAAGTCATCAGATGTGAGTCAGCTGTGCTTTGTGTATCATCTGTACTTGTGCACACAAGTATGAGTGTGTTCATGTACATGTGAATGTTTCTGTGTTGGTGCAAGTGTGAGTGAATATAGATGCATGATGTGTATGTATGCGAAACTGTGTCTGCCCACCTGTGCTGGTGCATGTGCCAATATGTATGTATGTATGTAAATCCACATTTGCATATTTTCGTCTGTGTAGCTTTATCAGCCTGCACATGCTGGTTGTGTTTGAGGAAGTTTTTTTTCTCTCAAATCTGCTAACTGTGTGTGTGTACAGTATGTACATGTATACATGTGCTCTCTACTGATGCAGTTATTCCTCCGGACTCTGCACCTTGGGGTGTCAACAGAGAGGACGGCTGCGTTTCATTTGTGTGTCTTTTTCTGAGTGTCAGAGCCCCCTGAGGAGCTTATAGTGCTTGCTGTCCTGCAAAAAATCAGTCTACATTTCTCAGAAGAGTCGCAAAAATCTTCAGTTGCCTCTGGACAAGACAGACAAATAATGAGGCATCTTCTGTCACGCTCCCACATATGCAGTGTGTCACATTTAAATAAACCCTATGCGACGGCATCACAGACGCTCTGACTTGTTTGAGCTCCTGGCAGAAGATTTCATGTTGTATGTACATTCGCATATTTGTTCGTAGCATAGAATTTTGTGAGGAAATTAATAGTAAAATGACACCAAACTGAAAATTGTTACAACAATGCAACAAGAAGCCTTACAAACCATGTTTTCAAATCATTCGCCACTTCCAGTTTACAATGGTTATCCTTGGCCAGTAAGATGAAAAGATTGCAAGCTTCAGTTACTGATATATGGGAGACTTTGCATACAATAACTGCTGCCTGGGTAATTCACCAGCCAAAACATTATGGGAAAGTGGCAAAGAGAAAGAGACTGCTGAAAAAAACTCATATTGACTAGCAAGGACCACACCATCAATTTGACGCTTGATCACTTATTGGATGCGTATGAGTGTCATGCTGATGAAGACTGAGCTGAATTGTAGCATTTTGGGCAAAGGTTTAGCCAGGGATCAACAGCAGACCCTGGGTCAGCAGACCCCCCCCCCCAAAAAAATGTCTGGTTTATATACGGTGTTCTAGAGATCTGAAACAACCGAGCGGTTTGAATCTAGTTTGAAGTACATGAGAGGCATTGCATTTTCCACTTTACAGGTTTGGTTTCTTTTGAGTGAATAGACAAGACATTCTTCAGAGAAGGAGGGTGGTCGGATAAAGGATATGGTAGGGCTACAGTAGGATGGTGACGCAAATTGAACTCGGTCAATGATGCAATGAACTGCACTGAATGAAGGAGGGTCAACAAAACATGGATTCTAGAGTGCAAGATAGAGGTTGAGACGTGATTGGGATAGGAGGACAGATGTCAGTGGAAAATGATCATAATTAATAAATTATGTTGAGGAGGTATCATGGGTATTTGGAGCCCCAGATGGAGGTGAGCAATATGAGATGGAGCTGGACAATGTAGCTAACTTGAGTGGTAGAAAAGAGGGAATCTACTATAGAGGGAGTGAAGGGAGTCAGCAATAGAGTTGCAGTAGCACAGGAAGTGTTCGGCATGGAGGATGACCTGGCTGGTGACTAGCCACCACATGAAGCACTGCACAAGAGGCATGACCGCAGGAGAGTAGCTTCAACCTAACTTAATATGATGATGAGTGTGAGGTTATCAGAGTGAAAGAGGATTGATTTTTACTTGACTATTTATGGCTCCATGAGATAGTGAAAGTAATGATTTCCACCAGAGCGCTAGAGATGATGCTTGATGTTTTGGAGCTGGGGATATGTTGATGTAGGAAATGAGGAAAGGAATGGAGCAAACCTGGCGACCTTAGTGGAGCAGCAGGAAGCGTGGTGACGTCATACTTGGTAGGACTGTTGCAGTTCATCATGTGTTGAAAGCTCCAGGAGTTGTTCAAATGTTGAAATAGTTTAGCTTTCCGATTGGAGATTTCGTGTTGAGGGAGATCTGTCGGAGTCTTGGAGCGTGAAGAGCTTTTCCGGGGGCGTTGAGAGAGTGATAGCACATATCCAGAGATCATATCCCAATACTATATATAGTGGGTGTGACGACAGGCACTTACCTTCACCAGAAACTAGTCCAGCCATGTTGCCTGGTGGCTCAGTCGCAAACTTTCTCTTTTATAACGAAAACATTTCAATGAAAAGTGTTTCTCAAAACATTTGAGGTGAGAAATAATCTATGCAGATGCTAAATCTGTCCTGACTTTAGTTTAATAACAGCTAGTTAAGAGGTTCAATGAAAGTTTGATGAGGCATCTAACCTCCACTTGACAGACCTAGCATAAAGTAGTCGAAACATCAAATTTATGCAAATGAGGCATGGGCAACTGACTGGAAACACTACGGCTCATCGCTCAAAACACACCACACAATGCTACCAGAATGCAAAGCGGGACGTTTCACATAGGCGATGAATGTAAAGCGTCCTGTGGACAAGTACCATGAGTTCATTTCACTGGACACTTGCCTGCTTCAGACTTCAATGTTTTTTCTCTTTTTAAATCTTTTTCAAACTGGGCGGAGCTATGGGTAGCGTGGTGACGTCATGATCTGCCGCACAGCAGGAGTCAGCTGGAGCGAAGATTGTTGTGGTTTATCAGGTGATCTAAACTCCAGAAGTTTGCCAGAAGTTGAAAAATTTTGCCTTTGTTGTCGGCGCTGTGGCAGGTGAAGACTTTCTCTTAGTCCTCTCTGAAGACCCACGAAGGTCCCGTGGGAGATTTCGTGTGGAGGGACATGGCCTGGAGATCTGAGAGGAAGCGCGCCGATCGTTTCTGGATGCGGCGACTTCTCTGGAGGTTCGCCTGCTTCAGACGTCAACACTGGACCGAGTGGAAGTTGAGGAGGAAGTAATTGCATTTTGGACTTAACTGAGAAGAGTCTCCATGGTTGTACCTGCTAGATGAGGGCGAGCGATCGGATGAGGACTTCTGACTGGACTCGTCTCTTCGGGACAGGTGGACGCAGTTAACAGCATTTCTGGCGATCTCCTCGTCTTCCGGGCCTCGATGTGGATTAGGCTGATGGACATGGAGAACATCTGGGCGGACGTTCCCTCATCGAAAGGGGCAGGCGGGAGAGAGATCCATGGTAAGTCAAAGTTTTCTAAAACTTTCAGACTGGCAACGTGGCTTAGCAGTGCTGTGTGTTTCTCTATGCAGGGAGAATGGACTTGTCAGAAGGAGCAGTGGTTTATGTAGACATTAACAGGAAGTGGAGTGATTGAAGTGAAGGTGTGGTTCTGCTCTTGAACTTCAGCGGAAGATTTTTTTTTTTTTTCATTTAAGAAAGTACTATGGTGTGGTAAAACCAAAATGTAGCTTTTTGTCCATCAGACTTAGATGCTATGTTTGGCAAACATCAACAATCAAAACAATCATTGGACTGCAAGTTGCTGTGAAGCATGGCGGTGGCAGCATCATGATGATAGGATGTTTCTTAGCAGCAGGCCCAGGAAGGCTTATGATAGCAGAGGGTGAAATGATTGCACCAAAGTATAGGGAAAACCCGGCTGGAGGACACCCTGATATAGTCTGCAAGAGAACTGCAATTTGAGGGAGCGTTGTCTTCCAGCAAGACAATGATGAAGCATACAGCCAAAGCTACACAGAAATGGTTTAAAGACAACAAAGTGAATGTTCTGGAGTGGTTGAGTCAGAGCCCAGATCTCAGTTCAATTAAGAATTTGTAGCTGGACTTAAAATAGGTTGTTTTTTCACCATGGCTGTGTAACCTGACAGAGTTTGATCAGTTTCACAAAGAAAAATGTGGTAAAATTGCAGTGTCCAGATGTGCAAAGCTGATTGAGATCTACAGTATCCACACAACCCAGTGCTGTAATTGGAGCAAGAAGTGCTTCTAGTAAATACTGAATTGAAGGGTTTGAGTGCTTATGCTGCTTAAGATAATGGATGGATGTTTAAAATGGCATTACTTTGTCAAAATCTGTTCTCACTTTTAAACGAAATACAATTTTTTTTGTACATTTTTGTCACTAAACTAAATGAATCATAATACAATTCTGAAAAGCAATAAAGGGGGAAAACATTTAAAGGGGGTGAATACTTTTTTGGCACTGTACAAAGCTGATGCTCACTACATGTTGTTCAATGTTAACTACCCTGCTTTTGAGTGTTAATTTTTGTTAGTAATTTATTGCTGGGCAAAGCTGAGTTTTGTTTTGCTTTTACAGGATACATTTGTCACTATATGTAGGAAATTATATTAAAGACAATATCTTGTGCTGGAGTGCTATTGGGGCAACACACATGTACATACACAAAGGACTCAGATGTATTATAGTTGCTGCATTTATGAGTATGTCTCTCTCTTACTGGTGTGTCATGAAGCGTGGACCAGCTTGCTGCCCCCAGCTGCTCTAGAACGTTCCTTGTATGATGCAAAAGTCCACTTTCTGATGGTCTGACGTTGTGACACACCTCTCGCAGGTGACATGAGATTTCAGGGTTTGGATCGTTGCTATGTTTCACTTCCTGCTTGAGTTGCTCCGGCAGGGTTCACTGTCCAAGGTGCTGAATCTTTTCCCTTAAGCTGTCCAATCTGATTTCATTTTTTTAATTTATCGAGTCTTTAATTTTCTACCCTTTCCTCTGCAAATTTTTTTTTTTTTACCACACATCAAATATCTTAGCTAATAGGTGTGTGTTAAGCTTGTTGTCTGATTATATTTAGCAGGTTCATCTCTCGGCAGGTAGTTTCACTCGACCAGCTTTAGCTCTGCATGAAGGAACTTCTTTGAAGTCATAGAAATCAGTACAGGTCAAAATTGTGTTTCATCAGGTAGTTTTGCTTTGTTTCTGCTTCTATTTTATGTTGTCCCAATCTGCAAAGCATTAGCAAAAAACAGAATAAACACCAAGCAAACCAATATTTTGATGAATTGATGGAAGAAAAAAAAATCCTATAGAATTCTCTCAATGTCCAGGCAAGAAATACCTCCTTTATTTAAATGCAAAATTATTAGGCAACATAGAAGTGCAAATGCTTTCTTGATTTATCAAAGTATTGTGTGCATTTTGTTAAAAGGTAATTTTTTTCAGTGTTTGCTCATGAACCCAAGACGCTCCAGAATTTTTTCCCCCCACCAAAATGTTTTTTTTTTCTTAATTCCAAAACAATGTTTCCTCATCCATCTATAAATATTCATCACAGAGTAAAATTAGAAAAGTGCTCTTTGTGAGCGTATGCGAGTGTGTGTTTGATGTGAGCAATATTCTACTTCAAGAAACAGCCATTGGTGTGTGAGAGAGGACCCTGCGTGTGTGTGTGTGTTCAGAAGGCTCTCATTGGAATGAATTATTTAACGGAGAGTCTCCTTTACTTATCCACGGTCCACTGGCCGCAGGCATGTACCGTTCTGCTCCCAACGACACAAGAGACTACCCTAATTCACCCTCCACCCTTCTGCAGTATGCCCCCCATCTCACCCTATAACCCCACCCTAACATTTCCCAGCAAGCTCAAGTGGTCCACTGCAGATGTCCTCTCTTCAAATCTTTGCTTTTTGTCACACAGGATCCCCATAACTACTGATCATAGCCCAGCAAGGAAGAAGACAGCAGAATCTGAAGAGAGATTTATGTTGGGCAAGAAAGGTCAGAAACCAAATTATGTAACAGAGCTATGTTTATATTTTCCCAAAATTGAAAAGAAGCATGAAATGATTTCCTGTAGACACAAAAGCTGTGACAAGTCTGTCGTCCTGCTATCCAGGAGTTGGATGCTAACATTTGGCGTCAACAGTGAAGAATCATGTAAAATATTCATCCATGTGGCAGGCTTAATAATGTATTATCCCACAATTTACCACCCAGAGCTTTGCTGCACTCCGCTTTGCTCTGACTGCCTCCAAGCACTTGAAGTCCAATCATTCAAGAAAGATCCACAGCTTTAAAATGTCAAACTTGCACCATTACAAATTCAGATTAAAGTGGCTGCAGCTTTTCTAGAAGCACCCAATTTGGGAGTTTTTGTGAATCCCATTACGTCAAAGGAAACATCTTTGTTTAGGAGGAATGAGAAGTTTAACATGAACCAGATTATAGAAGAACGCAGTGTTGTCAGGCTTGTTTACTACTTCATTCCCTGGTAAAAGTTTGAAGGGCAATTCAATAAGTTGGGGTAGAGCCTGTTAGGAAAATTACATGCATCACACAAATACAGCCCAAATATAGCTGGAGTAGCTGGTAGATCACAGGCTGATCTCTTCATTCTGTGACTGCCAGGCACTGATGTGACCCTGTCAGGCTGCAGACTGAAACTGATGGGATACTGTGTGTGTCTGTGGTTCGGCTGCTGCTGCTGCATCTCTATATTTATAGCCCATCCATCCTATAATCCGCATGTAGTGAGATCCGGGCTGCTAAGTGCATATATGAACTCACATAAACATGCTCACACTTTGTCGCTATCTCAGCCTCTCTCTTTCTCTGTTTCATGCTCTCACTTCCTCAGGTTGCAGGTGTAATCTTCCTCTCCTCCTCTCGAACACACACACACACACACACACACACACACACACACACACACACACACACACACACACTCATGCACACACTAATGTGTATTTGCTCATTGAGTATACACAGATAGGGATTAAGTGTGAGCAGCTGAGTTGTTGGGAGCCACAGGGTGGGCCAACTCACAGCCATAGTCACACGCCAATGTGACTCTAGGGCGAAAGGGCTGTGTGATGCGCCTTCACCACCCTGAACTTTCAGTGAGTGTGTGTTTGAGTGGGAGAGCTGACAGGCACATTCAGACTCACCCATGACCTTTAATCAACGGAGGGGAAAAGGGAGACATCACAAAAAGTGAGGAGCATCAAAAGAACATGCTGGGCTTTTGCAGTGAACATGAAGTTTGTGCCATTTGGAGTTTTATTGCACCTGGTTTACGTCTGTGGCATGATTCTGTGTACTCATTGTTTTTTAAAATCAGATTTCAGACTGATGCCTGTTGGAGCAAATGATACACTGAACTTACCTTATGTCCTCACTGGCTTGAAATAATCATTTTCCAATGAAATGATAGTTGATAAATGCATCCACAGATATACTGCTGTCAGCCTAGTTGCCACACCTGCACAGCAAATAATCAAAATGTTTAACAAAGTACTACTCCCAACAGAATTATAAAGAGCTTCACAATTAAGAGACATAAAAGACCAAGTCAGCAACACAGAATGAATAAATCCATACAAATGAATATCTTCTGTGGGTAATGTTTGTACTTTGTCAGATATAAATCAGTCATTCAAATATCAACGTGACAGTATCCACATGTATCAAACACTAACCTTGACTTACAGTCCATATGTATATTTGCAGTGAATCTAAGAGTTTTATGGGCCGACTCACATCAAGACCCCAACAAAAAGAGAATCACCATCTGGTACTTTCCCAACAGCCACATAACTCCTCTGACACCACGTATTTTCAAGTTACAATTTATGCATTGTTAGTTGCACTGATACCATTGTTTAAGAAACGCACACGTGTTAATAGAGGCTACTATACAGCACTTATGTCAAAACAACAGAGACAGCAGACTCATCCATTTATCACATATCTGAAAATCACTGTTTTGGAAGCAGGAGCTCAAGAAAAGCTCAATAAAAAGGCCATCGATTAAGCAGCACTGAATTAAAATTCCCCTCCTATTTTCTTGTTTTTTGATTCTTACTGGATGATAATAACAGCTCATCTTTAACTAGACCAGTTCTGAGCTGCTACACTAGATGGAAAATGACAACAGAGTGCAGTTGTTTATACAGTACTGGGTGTTTTTGATTATGTTGTGCTGAACAAAGAGGTCCTCTAAAGTTTAATCTTTGCATTTGCTGCAATATTCTTTGCAGCTGTTATTTGTTTTCAGTGGCTTGGGGTAATTGTCATGTCTAGATATTGCAGTACAAAATTGGACTATATATGTCTATAAGTTCTTGACATTGCAGTTTATGACTTCCAATGATTTGAAACTGCTTTATTTGTGCTCATAAGCTGCCAGTGCCCATTTCTCCAGATGTATTCTGTTAATGTAGGGTGATTTTGTAGATTTTTCCGTTTTCCATCCGTTCTCTCTTGTTCTTCTCTGTCTTTTCACCCTGTGAAATCTCCATTTGTGCTTTTAAATCCTGTCCTTTTCTCTTATTTTTTACTCAGCAGCTGCTTATTTTTTACTTGTCAGCTTAAAAACATGTGTCACTATACACTGATCATCTACAATAGAAAAACCACCTGCCTAATACTGTATAGGCTGTCCTCATGAGGCACAATAACCCTGACCAGTCACCACATGGAGTTGGGCCTTCTGAGGTGTCTTATGGTGTCTTTCACCAGGATTGGGGCTGATCTGACACTAATCAGATTGGGATCCAGGGAGTTTGTAGGCCGAGTCAACACCTTTGGCTCTTTTTTCATGTTCTTCGAGTCAGTACAGTCATACTTGGGGAAACTGCTAGTGTCTGCAATATGGAAGATGCTTGTTCTGCAGAAATGGTTATCTACATGTCAACATCTACATGCATAGCTGGATCTAAGGTTTCCCAGGAAAACATTGCAATGTTACAGGATGATCAATGTCCATTCACTTCAGCCGTGAAGGCTTTACGTGTTGTGGCTGATCGGTGTATGTTTACCGCTGATATACAGAATTCACACAGACACACAACAGTGAAGTCATACACCTTTTAAAGTCCATAAGTCGTCAAACAGAACTTCAACAATTATCATCTTAGAAATTACTTGAGGCATTTCTTTATTTTAAATCTTTTTACAAGTTTAATCTACATTGTGCATTTTAAAGTGTTTTTATACATTGCAAGTTTGCGCTGATGTCATCCGTGTGTGTGTGTGTGTGTGTGTGTGTGGTGCATGATTAGAACACACATCATCATTAAAAGTGTACAGCCACAGTCAGTGTCCTTCTCAGAAGCCATGCATGACTCACTTATATCTTATAAAGGTATTTACAGGGAAATGTACTTGCAGCTTCAACAAGAAAAGACTAAATTAATACCAGCTGTCAAAAAACAGTTAAGTAACAGTTAATCATATTTAAATTTAAGCGTATATACTGTACCATAGTTCTCAATAGTGTATTGTCTTTATTGCACTGGCTTTACAATGACAACGTGCTATTGCAAAGTTATTCAGGTTATTTTTTTTAGCGATTCATGTCTTAATAGGTTCTTCTACAGTCATTTAAATAATAATTCCTTAAATAATTACCTGACCATGTTAGACATTGTACAAGACTGTACAATAAAAATGACTTAGTGCACATTTTTTAGTAAAACACAGAATGGAAATGCAGCCACAATGGGAGACTGAAGACGAATGTGAAAAGATGAGCAGTCAGCGGTGGCAGGTCAAAGCACGGCACAGGAGACGAGAAAAACAAAGAAAGGAGAGACGATGTGATAATAAGTTTTGAAAAAAACTGTGATGGGAAGAAGGAGACTGGATAACATGACAGTGCCTGCACATTGACAGGGCATAAACACTGAAGAATGTGGAAATCTGAATAAGTCATGCGAGAAAACAGAAAGCGGAGGGCTGTAAGTCACATATGACGATGGATTCCCAGAGAAGAGCTAGAGACAGATTCAGGAGAAACAAAAAAAAAAACAGAAAAGGAGGACAAATGTACTCTAGTGTTTGATGTGAAAGAACTGCAAGGGGGATAATTCAAGTTGGGCATAAAGACAGAGAGAAGGAGACCGAGAGAGTGAAAAGGGAGGGCGATGACAGAGACAAGCGTCTCATTTTAGGAAGCTGATGAGCGGCTGGAGGAAGAGTCCCAGTGTCCCCAGCACACACACTGTCACAAAAACCCACAGGAAAATCCTGTCGATGACCATGGCAACGTACTTCCAGTCGTCCTCCACCTGAGGAGAGAAAAGAAAGAAATTTAGGTGTGTGCATAAGCAGCAAAATAAAAATAAATAAATAAATACAGTACAGTAGCACTGTGCTCTCTCTCTCTCAGTTTCCCAAACACTCCCGGTGACCTTTGCCTAATGGTAATTGTGAACTTTATAGCAATGGTGCAGATTGTCACATTCACTGCATGTCAACGGGTCAACACTACAGCTGTGTGGCTTTGAGGGAAATATGTGTGCGTTTTTATATTTCTGTGTAAGAGACACTGAGAGAGAGCCATCAGCGTTTACTATTATGTACCTGTTGTTCATGTTGTTTTGTTGGAATAGTTTCTACGGTGTGTGTGGAGTACTGTGCAAATGTTGAAGGCATGTTTTCAAATCACAAAGTGCAGTCAGGAAAGTGTCTGATCAGTCCCGCCTTCAACCTGCAGCATGACAATGACTGCAAACAGACAGTCAGAGTCATTTGCCTTTGCCTTTAGCAAAAAGAAGAAAAAAAATCTACAATGAAGAGCCCTGATCTCAACATTATGGAGGGAATCTGGGGTTGCATAAAGAGACAGAAGACATTGAGGCAGCTTAAATCCACGCAGGAACTATGGCAAGTTTCCAAAGATGTTGAAAAACCTACCTACCAAATACCTGGAAAACCTAATAGCCAGTGTAGCGATGAGATCTGTGGTCACACCAAATATAGATTATTCTTTGTTTTTTTTTAGCTTAGATTTACTGATCTATGCAAGAAGTTAACTGATTGTTGTTGAAAGCATCCTTACACGCATTTAGTGTCTAAAACATTTGCACAGCACTGTTTATAGCATCCCTCCATCAGTCAGGTGTGGACAATAAGATCATAACTGCAATGACCGTGGTGCTATTGTGTGTTTAGAGGAGGCAATTCCGCAAGCATCAAGAAAGATCCGAGCACTGCTGGAAAAAGATGGAGCCGAAGCAACAAACATATCAGGACCATCCAGAGCGTGAGAGAGGCACGCACAAAGCCCTCCATCTGTAGCAAACAAGCGGCTTTACACTCCCATTATAGCGTCATGTAAATGGTCTCTGTGCCATTTACTAAGCTAGGTAGAAATTCACCTACTATGCAGAGATGGCACCACATGCAGCAGAGCTTTGTCATGTGAGTGTGTGTATTTTTGTGCTGTGAATAAATCTGTTTACATTATTCTTTAAAAAAAATGTCTAAAAATAAATTAAAATGATTAATCAAGACTTTGCTTTAAGGCCAGGTCATGATTAAGACAAAGCTGCAGGGTAAGCATTTCGAATTTATAGTTAAGGTTTACATATGCCTCTGTGGTGGGATTCTGGCTTTGTCATGGCCTTAAGGAGTTATTTTCTCCTATTTTTGTGCTTGCATTTGCATCTCCCTTGAGGTGCTTGTAAGCAGATCACATATTAGCGATACTGGGTGCCCCTGGTCACACCATCCACGACTGACCCCGCAAAGTTTAGCTGTTCTACTGCCTCCATCTGTTTTGATTAGCTTTAATTTACCCCAAAACACCATATACTCATACATTTATTTGCAAAAAACACTTAATTTTGGGGGGATCAAAAAAAGCCAGATTCTGCAATTTTCTGAGTAATATGAGCGTGAGTCTGTACAATGTCCTCACAAGTGTAGCAGCTCAAGGTTTTGTGTGTCTTCTCCGCTACTCTAACATTCCTGTACGTATTTGTAGCACCATTTCAGGGCTGTGAAAGCAGCAGTTTATGAGAACAAGTGCTGCACACAGCTGCATGCAAGATGCTACTACAGTAATGTAAAAAAAAAAAATAACGATGTGAGCAGGTTTGACACCGTTGCACACAGAATGCGGACAGATTATTATAATTATGAATGTTGTTATTGTTGTGTACTCTACCGACAGAAAATTGCTCTTATGCCTGTATAACATTATCGGACTCCTGACAGCCAATTAAAAATGAAGAAGGATGAAGACCAATGCAGGAGAACCAGAGATATTGTGTTTTATATTCCACACTGTATTCCTCCTTGTAGAAAATCTGCTGACTATTTTAGCAACTATGTAGGACAACCACTGACAAAGTGTTCAGAGACCCAGTGCGTGCTATGCTAGTAGTGACGAATACAGCCTCAAGCCTCAAGCCTCGAGCAGACTGAAGTCCTGGTAAGCTTCCTTTTTTTAACTCCAAACCCTAGACTATTTTCGTTTTCAAACCTGCTCTGGCAAAATCTCCTCAAGTAATGTCACTTAAAGGACTTTATGAGATTGTCTCTCTCTGAGGCTACAGAAGGCTTTACAGAATTCTTTGCAGAACTTCAGTTGTATTCCCCATGGCCTGTAGACAGACTGATGTGTAAAATTCAATGGATTGGCCCTTCAAGACTCAAATGTTATTTTCTTTATTACATATAAAAACAGTATGTGTTTGGAAGAGTCCTGCTTTTCTGTGTTAGTATTATGGTTATCAGTGCAGCTCCAGTTTGTCAAGCAGCATCTTCAAACTATGCAGCGAGACTCTTTCTCTCTATAAACCTCAAGATTTTCAGTGTCATACTCAATCATGATTTCACATTATTAGATCTTCTCCTGACAAATACCAGAAATCTTAATGGAAGATGCAAACTAGTGCTGACATTCCAAGTCATTGGATTTGTTGGTTTTCTCTCTGTAATACAATAATAGTATAAGGTCTTGGCTGTGTGAAGTGCCATGAAAGGACTCATATTATGAATTTGTGCCATAAAAATTAATTAAATTAAACTAAATCTCCACGGAGACTGCCCCTCATGATCTTCCCTAGTTATTATACAGACAGCAACACACACAACTCAAACTCTACATACCTCTTTGGCTTTGTTGCGTGTCCTCATGTTCTCTGCGATGTACTTCACGCTCTCAATGGCCTGCTTGATCTCTGGCGACACCACAGAAAACGCGACGACAGCATTGACTGGCGACGGAGCACTTAGGGGCCTCGGCACCTTGGGCAGCTCCGACTCCTGGGGCCCCTGGTTGGGAGGTGCCTGGGGGGGAGGAGGAGGAGGAGGCGGGGGCACCATCGGGGGTGGAACAGGAGTCGGCACCTCTTTGCCTCTGTAGGGGCACCTCCTGTTTAAATCCCGGTTCAAGTCACGGTTTAAATCGCGATTTAAATCACGGTTCAAGCCTTGATTTAAGTCACGATTCAGGTCGCGGTTCATGTCGCCATACTCCACACAGTTCATGGAGCCGCCAGCTGACGAGGTTCCTCCTCCTCCTGCGCCACTATCTAGCGGTTGACATGCTACACCCCCAGTTATACCTCCAACACTTACACTTCCCGATCCACTTCCGATGCTGTTCTTTCTCTTCTTGTTTCCTCCACTGCTTCCTGGCATCCCTCCGGTAATACTGGCAGGCGAGGAGCAGCCCTGGTCAATAGGCCGCCTCATGAGCATCACCTTGGGCAGCACCCCGAGGAACACCGCCCTCACCCACTCCGGCATCGTGTGAGTCATTGGGGTGCGGTAGTGGACATTCAGCACAAAGACAGTGATGACGATGCTTAGCGTGACGAAAATCATGGTGAAGAGGAGGTACTCGCCGATCAGAGGGATGACCAGAGATGTTGAAGGGATGGTCTCAGTGATGACGAGCAGGAACACAGTGAGGGAAAGGAGGACGGAGATGCACAGAGTGACCTTCTCTCCACAATCAGATGGGAGGTAGAAGACCAGCACGGTGAGGAAGGAGATGAGGAGGCAGGGGATGATGAGGTTGATGGTGTAGAAGAGAGGCAGGCGGCGGATGTAGAAGGAGTAGGTGATGTCCGGGTAGATCTCCTCACAGCAGTTATACTTGATGTCATGCTTGTATCCTGGCGCATCGATGATTTCCCACTCCCCACTTTCCCAGAAGTCTTTAAGGTTCACCTGGTGAAGTAAGGGCAAATATGGAAAGTAAGTTTTAGAAAAAAATACATCTTGGAAAACTAAACAAAGTCAGACAAAAAGATGTTCAAAATCCACTTCATAGGTGTCTGTTTTTAAAAAAAAAAAAGTCAGGTTTTGTGACACTAAAAAATTCTCAAAAATGTTAAACACAAATCCAATAAATAAAGGATTAAAGGATGACATGTACAGTAACATTTCTAGACCAGATGTCTTCCATGTGACCCCAGATGATTCCTCTGACCTTTGAGCCAATGAGCACCAGGTCAATCTTGGCCTTGTCGTAGGTCCAGGAGCCAAACTTCATGGAGCAGTTCTGGTAGTCAAAAGGGAAGTAGGTAATGTCCATGGGGCAGGAAGATTTGAAAATTGCTGGAGGGACCCATGTGATTGTGCCGTCAAACTTTAGCAGAGCCTTGGTCTTGTCCTCCACGAGGAAATCACCTACAGCACTGTGAGGGAGCATTTTCAAGGCCATTACAGCATTTAACTTTAAAGGTCAGGGGACAGAGAACGTACATGAATATCATTAGCAAGCATGACGAATAGAAATAGAGTAAATATGCTATTTTTGAAAAATTAAAGGGCGAGATGTCAGTCGGGGTGACGTCACACTATTAGTCCTACTGCCAAGTGAAAGAACATGCATATATAATGCTTGTGGTTGTCTATGACGTAAGATGTTTATTTAAAATGCAGCTGCAGCAGCTTCTCTGGCAAAGACAGGACAGAAAATGACACACACTCAGATTTTTACAGATGTGAAATTGTAAGGAAATGATCACTGAAAAAAGCTTGATAACAGTTATGTTTCTCAGCATGGCACTAGATAAGCTGACAAGAGAGACCTTTACCGTTTAGCATTTGTGCGCTAAAACTTACTTGTGGGCGCTCCAGTAGGTCAACTGGTTGATCAGGCAACTCATAAATGGGGGCTATAGACCCCTACTCTTCTCCCCATGTTTCCTGTCTCTCTTTCCACTTTCAACTATAATAAAGGCTAAAAAGCCCACAATAATAATAATAATAATAATAATAATAATAATAATAATAATAATAATATATATATATATATATTTTTTTTAAACATACTTGTTGTACAGGACAATGTCTGGCCTCCAAATCTTATTGGATGGAACTCGTATGAACTCAATCCCATCATATTCAACGGGGGTCCATCTCAACTTGTAGTCGTTCCAAACCTGAAAGACAAGCAAACCTAGAAATAGTCAGATCTTAACATAATTCTCTGTGAACAAATGAAACAACGCAGCTCGTGAAGGATTAGACATGACCAGCACTCACATGTCTCAGCCACAAGTTGGTTTCCATGATTTGATTCACCTCATCCTGAAAGAACAAACAGGACAAATCGGTTCAATGCATGGATTGGTCACAGCCTTTTTGAAACGTGATTTTTTATTGAAAGACAGATCTTACCACTTTAACAAGCTGAGATATGGACACCTCAAACTCCACAGTAACTGGATCAGATACATTCTCTACCGGCCGGATGAACTGGTTGTACCTTCGGAATAGCCTTCGGAATAATCTGTCCTCCGCTTTCGATGAAAAGCTGCCTAATAAAACAAAAGAAGATGAGCAGTTACAATGACATAAATAACATGGAGAGGAGGGAAAACACTGTCACTTTACATTGAGTGAAATTAAAGTGAAATGTAAACTTTGTGGAGCCAACCAAGGTGATAACAGCTGGCAAATTGAACTTGACTCCGATATCCTAAAAAGGTCAATCACTCAAAAAGGTTTAACATTAGTGTCTGCTGAAACACATATTAAAAAGATGTGTAGATGAATGTTATGCTGTCATCAAGGATTAAGTTCACCAGCAAATGAGAAAGTAAGAAAAGACACAAAGAAAATAACACACATAAGGAGTCACACTCAATCTACATTATTCAGAACAGCTCCTATAGGATTATTATTAGTTTTATTTTTCAATGTGATCGTCAGCAGGCAGCTGATGTAGCGTTCACTTGTTGTCATAGTTACAGTGACGCTGTGCCACTATCTCGCAATGATAGAGAAATCTTTAACAAATCTGTGGATCCAGACTATAAGCCGCATCACTGCCAAAGTCTAATGAGGTGGTCCTTGTGTCATTTCTGACCTTCCCTGAAAATTTCATCCAAATCCGTTTTTGAGTAATGTTGCGCACAGACAGTAGGATTCACAGATTCACAGAAGGACAAACGCATGGTAATCATCACACAACTTCGCTGTTTTCCTTGGCAGAGTAACGATCAAGTCAGAAGTCCAAAGTGTCCCTGCACCACACAGTATGTTATTCTGAAGAGAAACATTACTTTTCTTTGACTGTAATTTGTTAACTTTGCCTACAATAGAGACCAATTTTGTCAAAAAAGTTGAATGATCTTTAAGCTATTTATCTATCTCTCCATCTGTCTGGCTATCTATCTAATACTTTATCACTTTCATTTAGTATCTACCATAGACAACCTAAGCAACACACTTGTCTACATTATTTAAAAAGTCACTCATAGACATGCCTTGTAGATATACTGTAAGTTTACTCTAGAATGCGGTAAAGGTGAATGGAATCTTGTTTGTGGTCACCTCCATCATGCCTCAGACCTGACAGTGGATATTCTGATCAAATAGTCACACCTTTCCACACAGTATTCACAGTACTTCAATTTTATATAGGCAAAGTCATATTTGAACCGTTTAATCGGTGAGACCGCTATGATCAATCAAAGTGTGTTGTAAATGCTATTTTATTTGTGCGTTCACACAATGAAAGCAAAGCTTTAACAAAGTTTTCAAACATGAAAAGCTCTAAGAATCACGTGTCTTGGTCGGAGTGTCTGCAGAAGTGTTAGTGTGTGTCTGAGGCTGCAACTGAAGGTCATCCTGTGGAAAACTGCCACTAGTAACACTGGTGCTAGGATGGCACATAGACCCACGCCTGTCCAAGCAGAAAATGTTGCCTCACTTGGGACGGCACACACTCAAGCCACATCACACCCTCAGAAACGCTGTTCAAGTGGCCTCAACAAGCTCCACTCTATCTCCTTTATACATCACGTCATAAATGCACATAATCTTCTTTTAAATTCCTCATTGTCTTCATCCCATTTTCCTTTTGTTCTATGTTCACTTTCTTCTTCTGCTGTGGCCATTTCTTTGTCCTTCGATTCTGGACTGGCTGATTCATTTTCTTGAAGCACAAATAACAACAAAAGAAAAAGGACACGCCAACCTTTTCCATCACGGCTTTCAAGTCAAGAAGTGAAGCACGCATGATTCAGCGCCGTCTCACATCATCAAATCAGCACTTACCGAGCTGCATGAACCGTTTTAGGAGGTGAAAGTGTTTCACCAAAAGGGCATCTGGGGCACAACCCATATACACACAAATAGCCATGTTCACTGGAAAGGTTTGTTTCCTTGACAACAACTAAATAAAACATGGATCTTTACTGGGACACTTTCTGTTAAAGTCAGTTCACGCTCTACAAGCCAAAACGCATGGAAAACTGGCTACCTGTCTTACTTTATTCTTCATTCTTTTATCATCTTTTTATCTCGGGGATGTTTTAATATTGAAACTAGGAAGAATAACAACTGAAATTCTATGTTACAGGAAGTACATACAAGATGTATAAATTTGTACCAATAAATTTGACCTTGGGAGAATTTTTTTGCAGAAAATATAGCAATCAAGCCCATATAAAGGAGAAACTATAAATACACATTAAAATATATATAAACTGTAACTTAGCTAGCATGACTGGAATGTAAGATTGGTGTGGTTGGATGCTCTTTTTTGTTGATCAAAAATAAGACAAGAGCCCCTTTCCCATGGGTGTTAACTCTGTTCCTATTAATATTATTTTTATATAGCTGTTATGTACCTTACTTCAGTATTAGAATGTATTTAGATGTCACAAGATGCTGTACCAAAGACAATGACCTTCTGTAAACTGACTTTCAGCCGGGTTGATACTTTAATATAGCATTTGTTTTCATATTCACTGTGCTTACAGTAAAGTCATAAAGCCACTCTTCCATTTATTGCCATTGGGAGTACACTTGGATGAATATCTTCCAGACGTTTCAGCTCACAGTCTGTCTGAACCTTAATTTTACGAGACTAGTTCACTTGCTCATGTTTAACTGTAACTTGCCAGAGCCACACAAGTATCACTGAATTGTATGCCAGCTTACTTTATTTGAGGGTCTTTATGAATCAGACAAATGCCAGATAATGTCAGAGTTTGATAACAGTAGCACAGAAACACAGTGAACAAACTTCTTAAGCCTTTTACAGGTTTTAATACTATTCAGTTTAATCCTCAGAGAAGCTCAGAGGGAAACTCAGCTGACTGAGCTCAAAATTTCAATCATTAAAACAAGACACTTACGTAATCGCAACATCTGGTGCACAGACAACGACTACACTGAGAAGACTCCACACAATATTTAGTTCACCGTAAAGGTCAAAATACTGACACGAACAGCATGCTGCAGCAAAAAAATGCAACGCAAAATTTTTCAGGCTCAGAATAGGAATTTGGGAGGTGATGATGCACAACAGTAAAGGCAATGATTCTGTATTACCTTATTAGAGAGAAAGTTGTGATATATCCTCTTCTTTCTGACCAGTTGATTAATGAAAATGTTTATTTTTCTCAATTCTTGTAATTTTGTTGTTGACGCTATCTGAAACCTGTTTGGGGGGGACCAAAATATCTCTATGCAGAAAACTCCTGCAATGATTTGATACATCTGAATAATTTATATGCACAACATTCCTTTAAAATGATGCTGAAGTAATCGTCTCGCTAAATATTAGACTTAGATGAAGCACACACAGCTGTGCATACTAGAGGAGGCAGAAGTCAATCATGTCCAGTGTAATAAATGAGGACTAGACTCTGTTTTTTCAGATGTTTTCAGCTGCTTTGCCTTCATTAAACTCATCATCCTGGTCATAATCACTACACTGGTAAAAATAAATAAATAAATAAATTAGGCAGGGAAGTGGAAAAAATAGAAGCTGATTTTCTTTTCGTGGAGTTGTTAGTAACAAAAAAAAACAAAACCTTAAATATACTAACTGAAAACTAAATTGCATCCATCCAGTTGGTAAGAACCTGCATTATATAGTGACTTTAAAACTCCAAAGAAGTTTTCTGAGGTCACTTGAAGAGGCAAGTTGAGTCTTAAAGCTTAATGAAAACGCCTTTCTCTAGAGACACTTGTGTTATTTCAGCTCTTGGTACCTGTGGTAAACTGCCCACTGCTCCCTGATTCGCTGTACTGTCAGAACCTTGTTTAAGCCTCTAATTGGGTGAGGGAAAACCAAGGCAATTATAATCAGTCAATTAATTGGACCTTTTGTTCATTGTGACAGAAAAAAATGAAGCCAGTCTTTTTTTCCACCCTCTGTTGGTTCAGTCGCTCCCTTGATTCCCTTTATTTATTCTGCCACTGAAGATCTTAAGCAGCCTTACTTTAAAGGAAGTTAATTATAACCTTTGCACTTTCACCTCAGCCGATTATACACTGCTTTTACTGCTCACCACGCTCCCTGGCATTTAACGTGAGGTACAGCAGTTAATTTGTGAGTGTGTATGTGAAAATAGCAGGCACAGGAGGAATAAAGCATTGGTGGTTCAGGATGATTTACTTGTTTCATGAGTAAATATATCCCCCTTGCAGAAATCAAGTTATATTGAAATCTAGAGCACATGTACGCTGAAGAAATATATATTCTTTCCTCTTTTGTCCCTCTCAACCCGCCGGCCAGCGGCAGATGGGTCAAGGTTTCTTCCCATTAAAAGGGAGTTTTTTCTTGCCACTGTCCCCTTAGGGCTTGCTCTAGGGGTTCAGGCATATATATGGGTTCTGTAAAGTGTCTTGAGACAATTTTTGGTACTGTAATCGGCATTGTGTGCATATATATATATATAAATATATAAATATATAAATATATATATATATATATATATATATATATATATATATATATATATATATATATATATATATATACATTGAGTGGACATTCTGTTGATAAACAGGAATGTGTGCATATGCAGGAACATGTTTGTACGGTGAGACCTCATTCACAAAGACATACACATAAGTTATATACCATATGCTTAGTAGGATGGCCACAGCAAATGCAGTAGTCACTGTGGACCCTTTAATGCGTCATTCAACATGTCAGGCCATAAAAAAAAAAAAAATATATATATATATATATATATATATATATATATATATATATATATATATATATATATATATATATATATATATATAGTGTAATTTGATGGTTAAATGTTCAAAAAAAACAACTTTTCAATTATAAAAATCTGTGTTTTTTTAAATATGGAAATTATATATATATATATGGCCTTTTTTGGCATTTCCAGCTTCTGCTACACCAAGGGACCGCTATAAATAACTATTTTTCATTGAAACGTGAGAGTTCCATCTTTTAATGAGCTTAAGGTCATAATCAGTCATATGAATACACATGGGTGCATCTTTCATTATATTTTTCTTTTGAATGACTGAGTATTGAGTTCTCTCACCTTTTCCATCCCATCTACTTACATGGATAATTAGCTGCTGACTGATGAGTGATGAATGAATGCTTCTTTCCTGTAATTTTAGTTGGATCTGTTGGATCAGTTATCTGTAATACAACCAAATAGGGAATATCTGTAAAATAATCTATAAATGGTTTTAAAATAACTACTGTTAAAATTTTTTTGAAAATGTTCCTTTCATTTTTACAACGTAGATCCAACTGATGCAGCTGTGGAATTATATTTACAGTATTTTAGGCCTGATCTCCTACCCGTAGATTATGGTAACTTTATAGCTTTCAGGTGAAGAAAAACAGCACATTAGACTGACACTACAGCAGCACAACTTTGACTGTTCTTTGGCACAATGTTGCTTTAGCTAAAGTCACCGTACCAACAATGTAGACATACTAATGATTTATATCAGATATAATGTTTGCCATTTCCACCTTCTCAGTTTATGTGTATTTTAGCATTCTAAGATTTGCTAGCTAGCACTAAATACAAAGAACAACCAGAAAATACATTTGTTCTGCAGGTATTTGATCACAAACTTGACATGGAGTATTTTTGACTTTGAATGTTTTTATTTTGACAATCAAAATGTCACTGGAATACTTCATCTTTTTAAACAAATGTCTGAAGAAAAATTGCAATACATCTAACAAACAATCTATTCTAGCATTATAAAATAAATTTGTTTGGATTGCCTAAGATTTTTCCAGGAGTCATCCCCATTCAAATAAGTCCTCTTTTATCAGCTCTCACATCTCCAGCTTCAGAGCAAAGTTGTTAATCAGAACTGTCTCTGTCTCTGATGATAAAAATCATATCGAATCAGCTTGACATTCACGTCTCACGTTACCAGACGCGTGGCTCTTTACTTCACAAGCCTTTGTGATGTGATATCAAAGTGACAAGCCTTTGTACTGACACAAGTGAAGTCAAGTGAAGCAGTCATGCATTTCACCCTTAAAAAGCCACATTGATGCAGAATTAGCAAACCAAACAGTGAGTGTGTCTTTGTCTCTCGGGGCTACAGGAGCCTGAAGCTGCAGAAGGACCAGCGGCCTGTTGGAGGCTCTTTGATCAGACGTGCTTAACAGGATGAGTCTGGGAGCCAGTGGTGGACACTCTGAAGGAACTAATTACCCTCCAGAAACACACCGCTGACAGTGTGTGAGTGCATAGAGAAGAGATACAAAGAGCGAGACAGTGGAGAGAAGAGATAGGAGGAGAAAACTGACAGCAAGAGCAGGCAGAGAAGAGCTAGATAGCATGTCTCTGCTCTCCAGGGTTTTTGATGGCCCAACTGTGACACGCTGAATGACGCATAAAAGGATCCGCAGTGATTACTGCGTTTGCTTTTGCCATCCTATTAAGCATATGGTATCTAACTTATGTGTGTGTGTCTTCGTGAATGAGGTCTCGCCGTACAAACATGTAGCTGTATGTTCCTGCATATGCACACATTGCTATTTATGAACAGAATGTCCATTCACCTTTGATTTGACTCACTTTGAACAGCGTATGATTTTTCTTTCACTGAGGCATGAAATTCCGTAGCTCCACTCCTGCATGCTTTCATCTGAGAAGATGTGGGAGTTTTGAGAACAGATTTTCTGCATATGTTATAATATGTTTCAACTAAACTCTCATTTTACAACGTAGAAGATATTTCTGTGTAAAGTTGATAGAGTGAGCCAACATTGTATTTAAGTGAACTAATCCAATTATTTGTTAATTTTAAAAACCGAAAACAAGTAAGTTTCCTGGTCCTGCTAACAGACACAAGGCGTTGGCAACAAATGAGCTTCAGGCGCAGCAACTGCTCACTGTATCTTGTGTATTGTATCATAGTGGAAGGAAACTGTGACAGCATCTGGGACACGTCAGGATTTCCTGACGAAAAGATCAGCGTATCGGTTATTTTTGATTTTCTGTCAACATTTTTTTTTTGACAACATATGACAGTTCAGGATGAGGAGCTTGGAAGACTTTTCCTCACTAATAGGTGAAAGTGATGAAGCACCAGAAAAACGATGCTGCTGATTGACCTTTTTAAGTGAACCAGGTATCGACCAGATGTGAATGATCTTAACCTCCAGATGAATGTTGAAGTCAGTCCTTAGAACTTCTTTTGACTAACCATGACTGATCCATTTCTATCACATTTCTGATTCTATGGCCATCTCAAAAACAACTGAAATAATGTGCTGTAATCATAAAGAGATGAGCGTTTTTTTCAAAACAATGAACACAGGCAGCTGCATAAGTCCCAAGAAACGTACTGACATAAAACAAAAGAAAAACAATTAAAACTGTTGTCATTTATAACTCAGAGAACGGTGAAATTATCCTGAGCACTTATGACAGAGCTGACCAGACAGACGGCTAATTATCCATGTAAGTAGAGGGGATGTGGAAAAGGAGGTGAGAGAACTCAATACTCAGTCATTCAAAAGAAAAATCTAATGAAAGATTCATCCATGTGTATTCACATGACTGATTATGACCTTATACTCATTAAAAGATGGAACTCTCACATTTTTCATTGAAAAATAGTTATTTATAGCAGCCCCTTGTCGCAGAACCTGGAAATATAACAATGCACTATTCAGAAATACACTTTGGGAACGTTTTCTGTCTGTAGCGGTGGGTTGTGGTGGTTTTTGACAGTCACAGCTGCAGGTAGTCAGTACTGGTGTCTTATCTCTCCCGCAGTGAAGCCAGAGCGTTCCTGTCTATCATGCATGTCGGCCGCATTTATTCCATCAGTATTCAGTAAAGACTGTAAACTTCTGTGCCCCAAATCCATAGCAAATCTTAAAGTTTCTCTCTTTTTCAATCCTTTGGGGGGAAAAAATGTCCTTCCTACAACATAACACTTAGATTAACATAACAGAATTTTTTCCCAGCAGACTTGTCATATTATGAAAAACAGTGTGTTTCCCAGAAGAGGGTTTTTCATCAATATACTTTTTACTGCTTAGGATTAACCATCTGATTCTGCAGTCAACAAGCATTTTAGGTTTTCTTAGAGACCTCAGGTGTTGTGAAAATGTGTTAATCTTGGGTGTGCCTGGAGAGCTGCTGCAAGAATCTGAATCAATTCAAATGGCAAATTCTGTTTCCATTCTAGGTCAAACCACGAAGAACCACAAAAAAGTCTGAGATATTCAGGGAAGACGGGAAAAGTCTCAACCACAGCTTCAAATGTTGAGTAGTGAGAAAGCAACAAGATAATTGATACAAGTAGGTCAAATGACTGGATGGCTGTAATTATTCTTTGAGGCAGTGTGGAGAATTGAGGCTGCAGGAGCGCCTCAATGTCCAGCTCCCACTCTTCCATAGAGACAAGAGTCACTCAAAACAGCAATAAAAATGATGAAGAGTTTCATCCATTTGTAGAAGAGATTACGCACAATAATAATGTGAATTCTCATGATTCATCAAGATGAAGGAAATTCTTAAATAAATTATACTGAGCTACATTGTTTTTTACAACCTACCCATGTATAAGAGAATGGAAGATGGATGAATAACTCAATAGAGGGCTAAATAACGAGCCACACTGATGGATTCTGAGCATGAAGCTGCAACTAAGACCGTTTTTTTTAGTAAACAGCAGCTATTTTTCGCCATCATGATTGTGGAATTTATTGGAGCGTGGAAGGTGACTGCAAGCAAGAACTATGATGAAACATGAGGACAAATCAGTGCAGGCAAATGGGCAACATGGCAAAGCTTAATCTGGTGACACTGGAGACTTTATAGCAAAGTTGCAGAGTCATTTCGAGAATGCAGAGATTGAGTTTAAAGTGAATTTGATTAGATGCCTTACTGCACACATCCTAAAGACTGTGGTTGTCATCAATCGTGAAAATGACAAAGACTCCTCAACATTCAAGATGCAAAAATGAAAGCAAAATGTACCATTGATGACATTGTAGTTGTGGTAAGACTTGTTTCTTGTCTGTTAACCATGAAAGTTGTTAAGCCTGTATGTCTGTTCAAGACTAGGAATGTGCTGAGCCTTTATGAAACATATCAGTAAGAAAGATATGACATATTTTAAAATCCCAGTTTAAGTGATAACAGCTTGTGGTAGCTACTAAATAAATAATGAATGCCCAGACATGCATTGCTGTGACCTCTACTAGCTTGCAATAAGTGTGTTCCCATCTTGAACAACACAACATACTTTGGAAAAACATTTTTTAAAATGCCAGATCACAAGAGACACAGCGGCCTGTCACTACAGAAAAGAGCGAATGGTCGTAGAGTGAAATGGGACAAGAAATGTGGAGAGATAAAAACAAGCCTAACCTCCATCTGACGCATCTTGCTCAACCTCATCTCTAGCTTTCTATTTCTCACCTTCCCTCCTTCCATCCCAAAGCGTGACTCAGTTCATTGCCAGCACAGAAGACCAGGATGTCCCAGAGGAGTCAGCAGCAGGACTGTCTGGAGGAGGATGTGTGTTTGTGTGTGTGTGTGCTTTTGTTGGAGAGGAATGTGATGATGGTTTTAACCAATCCTTAGAGGGTGTGGAATAAGGCCTCTCCGCCTGTGGTGGTTACACAGTATGTGTGCGCGGGAAGGAGCAAGAGTTTGGTTGCAGAAATCACATGACAATCGCGTTAAGAAGATGCTCAAGCCGCCACACAGTCCTTAAGCCACACATGAACACACACACACACACACACACACACACACACACACACACACACACCGATTGCCTGTCAGACTTTAATGCAACTATATTGCTTCTGGGAGGGAAACCAGAGAGCTGCTCTGTAGTTCCAAGCGAAGCTCAGATGAGCATTTAAGTCTGGCAGAGGAGCAAATATGCTTGATGATGCTGTGATGCATGCAGACGACTCAACACAAGCAGGCTTAGATAAGAGCTACAGAAGCTTAATACAAACCATTTCTAAAGCTGCTGACAGAAAAAAAGAAAATGCCTGATTGTTGCCACACTGCAACTTCTGTTGAGATGAGACGATCATTCGCGATGACAGTATTTTTTACATTATTAGCAGCCTGCCTGCATTTTCTGCTCTCTTGTGCTGGACTACTTTGGAGGCACCGTCCACTTACAGCTGCAGCCTTTTTACATGCACAGTAAAGTGAGATAAAGGGTCAAGCCTGAAACATAATGCGGATCAGATCAGCACAGTGCAGGCATGGCTGGACATCTATCTCAGCTATTTCTGCTGGAGATGGTGCTGCAAGGAAATGCATCGCACAATCTCCCTCACTCAAACCTTAAGGAAAACATCCTGTCCTAAAATATGCTGATGTGGACCCCAGTTTTATTCCACCGGCTGTCACTGTATTTTGAAAGTCATAACTCCAACTAGCCACCCCACGCTGAACAAATCACTCCTTCCTTACCTCCAAGCTACTTCAACCAGATTCTATTTTTGACTCCCCCAATCCTATGAACTGCAGGATCAGCATCTCCTCTGTTATGGGGACAAATCACTCAATCCTGGATGGCAGGAGACAATACCTTCTGTAGGCCACTAATCGGACCCCCACTGGGACTGTGTGTGGCAATGTGTGTTTTTCAGGCTCTTATCTGCACACACAGCCCCTGTTGAATATCGTACAAAAGCCCACACAGTCAATGAGGGATTGACGAAACGGGGACAGGAGAGATGGAGACCAGAATGGGAGAGAGAGAGGAAGGTGAGGGCAAAATTCTCTTTTTTCCCCCCTCCTCCTTAGAGCCGAGTTAACCACCTCTAACTAGCAAGGACATGGAGGGAATTTCCTCTCACTTGAGCAAAATCTGTTCTGCGCTGACACTGTCATCCTTTCAAAGCACGGTCTTCTTTTGAAATTCTCTCAGTTCAAGGGCAAAGCGACAAAGCGGCTGGCTGTAGCAAATCTCTCCAGCTGAAGAGAATGAAAGAGAGAGGCATAAAGAGAGAGAGAACGGAGGAGTGTTGATCCCATGTGTCATACAGAAACACATCCCTTCTCCTCCGCTTCAAGTCTGCGTCAGGTTGCAGGAAGTGTAAAGCCGGTGTCTTTCACATGATGACTGGAGCGTGGCAATACAAAGGCACTTAGTGCTGCTCCCACAGGAGGAGCTCCAGGTAGCACATCTGGGATAAACTCACTGGTGCACTCAGGGCTTTAAAGTAAAACACAGTATTGATCAAATCTGCAGCTCCACCTACAGTCTCTATCCAAATTACATGGTGCCTGCTGGGACTTTCCCAAGAAAACATTTAGGTTTGTTTGGGATAAAGGAGCAACGACATCCGTCATAGAAGAACAAACCAAGAAACATGTCACCTATGAGGCTCCAAACACAACACCTACATACACCGGTCAGCCACAAGATTGAAACCACTGATGGATAAATTAAGTAACATTGATTTACTCATTAGAATGCAATGTTGTGCTGGGAAACCTTGGGTCCTGGAATTCATGCGGTTGCTACTTTAGCACAAACCATCCACTTAAACAACAGATTGAGGAACGTGACCAAGAGCTCCAAATTTGATTGAGCTTCCATTGGATATGCTGGGAAAAAGCCTGATCCACGGAGGCCCCACCCTGCAGCCCAGACTGCTCAGAACTGCTTTGGTGGCACAAGTGGGACCAACGCAGTATTAGGCAGGTGCTGTAACAGCGTGTGTTCACAGGGTTTTTGTTTTGTTTTTTTTCACAAGTGAGGCAACGTGTTGTTTCTCATCACTGATGACAGGCACTTACCTTCACCGGAAGCCAGTCTTGTAGAGGCTTCAGACCAACCAGTGGATGGTTATCTTGTTTTATGAAAACTCTTCAAGGAAATGTGTTTCTGAAAACATTTGAGGTGAGGAATAAGCTATGCAGCTGCTGAATCTGTCCTGATTTTAGTTTAACAACGGTTAGTTTAGAGGTTTTACCAAAGTTTTGTGAAGTGTTGGACCTCCGTTTGACGCGCCTCGTTTGCATAAAGTAGGCGAGACCTCACCTTTATGCAAATGAGATGCAGGCAGCTAGCCTGGGCAATGTGACGCCCTGTTGCTTGAAACGTGGCGCGACGCTACCAGAATGTATTTCACATAGAAAATGAATGGAACGTTCCCCCTGTGGACACGTCCCATTAATGCTGTGGCTGATCGATGTGTTATTGTTCAAGAGAGAGTCACTCTGACTGACTCCTCACACCTGTTTTTCGATATAAAAAATGCTTCTGATATTTTCTGTGAAAGTAGTTTTTTACGTTTACAGAGAAAACCAGCAGCAAATGTGTTTGTCTTTTTCGCCACTATCCATAATTGAAATATAATAATTAAATAAGTGAATATCTTGATATTTCAGCTTGTTATCCCACATAAAATGTAATTAAATGAGGAGGGAATGAGGAATGTAACTCTGATTAATGGCAACTTCCTTATCTGCTATGTTAGTTTTTGACTAAAGGCAATTTAGTGAGCTAAACTACCTTAATATTACATATGTAAGTGTGACAATAGTAAATTGATTCATAACCAGACAATAACCTAGCAAAGCGACAACACTTTTATTTCTGCTGAACTATCTTCTGTAAATGAAACCACTAAAACTGACAGGTAAAATGGACGTTTCACAGCTCGGTGTAGTTTAAGTCTATGTGTATCATTATATATTTGGCAGTGATTTTCGTGTGGGCTGAAATAATCAGCGTTGAGTCATTCAATGAAGACATTACAACAGGTTCTATATGCTGCACAGTTTGTCCTTCAGCCTGTAAACACCTTCACTGCCTCTGTGGTTTCTGCCCTCACTGAAGGGAGGGGTGGAAACTTTAACTTCCGCAACAGAAAATGCTCAAAAAAAAAAAAAGACACTTAAGCACATCTCACTCTGTTCAACTGGCAGGTGTTAAAGCAGCATAAAGACAGCACTGAGCATTTAGAACAAAGTCGCTGCCAAAAATACATAGCTGTTGCCACTTTAAAGTGAGTTATTTCATCCTCCACATAGATCCCCATTATGCTGGCTGTTCCCATCGGTGAAGACGCTCTCCCAAGAAACCTGTGTTTGTGGAGGCGAACACAGGTGAAATTCAGGATTAAAATAACCCATTCAGCTACACGGGAACACAAGTTTTGCTTTAAAGCGTTTTATCTACTTGTTGTTTTGCCCCAGATCCCCGAGGAGACACTCAAAGACCCCAATTCACAATCTGCTGTTTTAAGGCAGCACTGAAAATTGGCTGCAAAGGCAGAAGGAAATGGAAGATATGTGTGGAAGTAACCTTATAATATTAGAGAAAAGAAAGAAGCAGAAAACACAAAGAGCAAAACTAAACATAGACAACCTGCCAGTTTGTTTCAGTGCAGCCCAAACCATGAGGGAAATTAATTTCCTTTATCATTTCTACTCATGTTTTCATGAGGATGACCTATAGGGGGTAAACCCTGTGCAGTAATTACCACCATCAACCATCTGCTTGATGATTTTCCCTCCAGCAAGACACTGAGACCACACAGCTCCAGGGCTATACTGTGATTTACACCACCTAACCCTGACCTCTGACCTCAGCGGAAAGAGGAAGCCTCTGAGCTCTGCACATCTGGAGAAATCATGGATGAAATCAAATTTGACAGTTATTGAGTTTCCTGCCATAGAAACGTATGCCATCCATGTGTTGGCTCCTTTTTTGTTTTTTGTTTTTGTTTTTGCATGGATGGCTGCTTCCCAGTAACTGCAGGAACTGAGATATCAGCTGTAATGAGACATGTCATGATCCAGATCATCATCTTCTTGGTGAAATAAACCCAGTGTGCATGTTTAAAATAGCATATTCAATTATTCCCTGCGCATGGAGCCCACTGGGGCCCCAGAATTTCTGACTCCACAAGTTTGAAGGTGGGATATTAGGCTTTATTTCACAAACACGTGGGGTTTGTTTTGAGTGGAAATACCCAGAGTGGAATATACTGAGTCCCTGGTTGCAAAGCGGTGCAGGACGCACACAGAGTAATCTTAGATTAAACGTGGAGAGCAGCTCTTGTGTCGCTGCGGGGTGTGCGCAGCTCAACTCCCAGAATAATTTGAGAAGAATGCGTTAATATTTTAAAAACTGCCATTCCTGCTATTTGTCATTATCAATATGCATCAGCGCACAAACAGAATCCAGCTAAATTTAAGGAAAGTTTAACTTGTTCTCTTTATAAATGAAATGATCCCGACTGGGTTTTACCGAGCTGAGCTGGAAATAAAAGCCACTTAAAAGCGCACAAGAGAGTTTACTGGAGACGATGTAGGTGCACAAAAGATGTGTAAAACTAACGTGACAAGCGAGATAAATAGACAAAGTGGTGGTCCGGTGTAACAGAAACGGTACTTTGCGCGTTGCGACCGAGCCACGGCGCGCCGTCTTACCTTGCGCTGCGAGGAGCACCAGCAGGAGGACGTGTGTTAGTTTCCCGGAGAAATTCATCGATACATCAGCGCTTGGCGATGCTTTTTGTGGGTTAAAAAGGTTTTGCCAGAGCGAGCAGTTGTCGTCAGTGACCTGCGGCAGACGTCTGCGAAGCCTCCGGATTAGAACAACATTTTCCTTTTGCGCTCCGGAGCGTGGAGAGGTTGGACTCGGCGGTGCGCTCAGCCGACATGGACAACTTCTGCACGTCCCGCCTCCCCCCCTCTCCTCTCTGCCTCCCCCCACCCCTCCAGTCCCACACACCCACTCACCCAAGGGCCAAACCTAGCGACATGACTCACCGTGACTCAGAGGTGATAGGTTTGGAATAATGAAATGGGCTTCAAATATGGCTCAGAGAGGTTCTGCAAGTCTCACTGCAAAAATATTCATCTTAAGAAGTAATTTACTGTCACACTCATCTATCTATCTATCTATCTATCTATCTATCTATCTATCTATCTATCTATCTATCTATCTATCTATCTATCTATCTATCTATCTATCTATCTATCTATCTATCTATCTATCTATCTACATAAAACTACATTATCTTCATCCTTATGAATTATTATCCTCACATCTCCTCAGTCCAGCTCTATTGAAAGATGCAGCACAGACACACACCTACACACACAAAAGATCACATATTTTCAGTACTGAGCTGTAAATGACCTATTTAGTCACTTAATTGATTTTGTACGCATAACAATGCTCATGCAGCTTAAAGCATTAGCTGCTCTATAATAGAGTCTTGAAGGCTGCAGACTCTGCCCAATCCGAATAATGGAAAGCCATTAATGCACGGCAGCGCTGCGTTGGAACTGCACTGCGATGATTCTAGAGCACGCAAGTCCAGACTGACTACTGACTCATCTTTAAAGGAAAATGCACTAGTGGATGGTTTTAGAAACCATACACTGACGTAGTCATTGGGATTTATTTACTTTATCCTTAATTCACATTTTAGCTCTGTGCAGCAGAAAGTAAAAGTAAGATTAAAGTCAACTACAACTCTTATATTGTTCATCCTATCATTGTAAACAACATAACAAAATATGCCTCAAAAGTATATTCTTTTTCCTACATTCGTCTTTTGTTAAACTCGTGTTCTACCTGCAGGTACACGGTGCATTAATGTATGAACTAACAAATAACAGGATGGACAGGAAAAGCTTTTAGTTGATTTGTTCCTTAATATTTTATGAAACTGTGTTCATGTATGCGTACATATAGAACACAAGGAGTCGAGTGTATGTGCTGATATGCTACGTTTTTCTTTCTCAGCAGCGTGAGATGTGTTTGCATCTGCTCCGCTATAAACCCACTTATGTGTCAGGAACTGCTGCTATATCTGCTTCTCAAGTGGAGTTATACATACATATGACGTATTCTGTCGCCTGTATACACACACAGCTGGGCAGGCTATAGCATCTGCACAACAGGGGAGAGTGTTGCAGACGGAATAGCAGGAGACAAACATGGTATTCTGATTTCATTTTATGGAAAACAACTGTTTGTAGTTCAGCTCAGCTTGAAACAAGTCGCCATTCATTTTTAGCTATATATTCAGATGAGACTGGTCTATATTTTGCTTTTCACTCTGCTACCAGTTCAGCAACTTGCTTCACAGCAGTTTAATATGAGGGCAGGATCAGTGAATCTGATGCATGTGTGTTGTTTACTGTAAGGGCTGTGCAGGTTAAAAGCTGACAGGTTGAAGCCAAGAGGTTAAAGACAAGTGGAACTGCTCAGTCCTCAATTTTAAGCTCAATTAGTTTTGTCGTTTGGAAGTGAAGTCGACTGAGGTTGTTGCTGGGCGTCCGAGGGGGGAAAGCTGCAGTGATTAATGCCTTACATGGGTCAGTAAGGAAGGAAGGAAGGAAGGAAGGAAGGCTAGTGTGAAGAAGGGTTTTAAGGAGAGAGACACATAGAGGGTATTATCAGTGAAATTAAAGGGCTGTGGGCACATCAGCTGACCAGAAAATGTAAAAAAAAAAAAAAAAAAGCTCAAAAAAATGCAGCGTAGTGAGGAAGAGAAGAGAAGAGAAGAGAAGAGAAGAGAAGAGAAGAGAAGAGAAGAGAAGAGAAGAGAAGAGAAGCTGCTTGATGTGCTTCAGTGTGACAGACTCAGTGGTTCTATTTGCAGAAATGTATTTTTTGAATTAGCAAGAAGCAGAGAAAAGCTGAGGAGGAGTCTCCACCCACTGGCCCTGAGAGGAGAGAAACAGGAACGCTTTCTTATTCTCCTGCATTCACACCTGCTTGTTGCTTTTCTCGGGTTTTTTTTTCCCTTTTCTGTCTCTTTTCCTGTTGCAGGATCCAGCAGCTTTCTGCAGTAGGTTCAGTGACACGCTGCATGCCAGGTAATGGTTGATTGGCATTTAAAACCTTTTTGATATTGATCAGCAAAGAAACAAACATTTGGGGGTATCATTTTGTGCCATTGAGCCAAAAAGACTAAAGGTCAACTTTTTACATTTTTTTAAACGTCTTAAATGTTTCCTTTGTTACCCATAACTGTACGTTTTCATCAACAGAGTAATGAAGGTGGAGGTAAATCTGATTTGAATAGAAGCATTGATGACAAAAGGACTTTGTAAATGTAGGATTTTCTGGCATCACATCGGTAGTAGAAAGAAATATTTTATTATTTCTAAACTACACTCCACCTGCTTCTTATCTACCTCCCTTTCTTTGAGATTAGTTTCCATTTAATTAAGGAATTCAAAGGGGATTAGGACTTTGCCTGCGTTCACAATCCTCATTAAGGTATTTTGTACACTGATATTATCTACAGGCATCAGGAAACGGTGATAAAGCTGCTGTGTGAACTGTAACAACTGCATTTTAAACAAACAATAACAAGCGCTGAAATACCAAAGGAATTCATGAAGTTTTTTCATTTCTAAGGAACGTAATAGGTTTCATCACTGCATTTCATTTCAAGTCATATCATTTAAAAGCAACCTACCCCTCCTTGTTAAAGAAGTAAAAAACAAACTTGAGTGATCTTCACAAAGGAGTTATGTGCAATAAAATATTTTTGAGTATATGGATGCTTAAATTTACAGGGAGCAACTTAATTCATGTATTAGTGTGCAAATACTGTATGAATAGCAGCGTGAGACTGCACACAGCAGACTCTAAGCGCTAACAAAAGACAGTCGAATGGAGCAAAAATGGGATTAGTTCAGAAAGACACCCATAGCACCTGCAGTGATGCAGGAATTAGTCAGGTTCACAAGAGGAGAATATTGCTCCATAGTGTCACCGTGAGTCGTTTGGTGTTTGGGCACCATCTCAAGAAAAGGTGATGTCCCAGCATGATTCATTCTCCATACGAGCAAGCAAACAGGGAAAACATTCCCCCTGCCTTTTTGCGTGCCGTTTTTTTTGTCACTGTAGGAATTTTCTCTCTTTCTGAAAGAAAAATAGAAAGGCTGAATACAGATGTCCACCCTCCAGAGTTGCAGACTGTTTACTGTCATCCAGCAGTAGATAAACTGAATTAGAGATGCTTCCACGGTGTTTAATTCAGTGTAATTTTCTGATTGGTTCTCAGTTGCAGACCAGTTGATATTGGCAATGTGTGCGCACCACGCAGGCCAGCTTCATTACAGCAGCTAAAACATACATGGACAGAATTCCTTTATGTGATCCACTACAATATTTTACAGTCATTAAACCCTGAGAATCTTCACACAATAGATGGACAAAAACAGCCTTTAGTCATTTAGTTTTGCAGATTCTAACACATCTAAGTTATTCTGAATGTGCAACATGAAAAAGTACTGCATCAATAAACTTACATAGAAAAACTAAAAGAAAACCAAAAAAGCAAATGTCTTGAGAGATAAATATGGTACCTAGCACTGATAGTCTGCAAGTCCAGACATTTGTATTCAGCCAAAAGGAATATGGCAAGTGTAGTTACAGTGTGTGTCAGACAGGACTGTCCTGCTTTATCCACATCAACCTTGCACACGCTTCTTTCTCCCTGGATGAGTGTATCCCTAGCTTTTTTCTTGTGTGCAGCTTTCCTCTCTTCTTATCATGCTTCTCTCTAACTCAGCCTCCCCTCTTATTTGGTTTTTCCCTCTCCAAAGCTAAATGTTTGGAGATTTCCCTAATCTGGCATAATGTCTGTAAGTAATAGTAGTTTGTCACTGCGCAGTTTGACTTGTCAAATTCAGGTGTAACTCATGTTATTATGAATTGCTGGAATGTATTAATTCCTACTACCATGACAATTCAAAATGCTTGCTGTGTAAAGGAGCATTTAGAGAAGAACATAAAGGGAATCTCAGGACAGGCCAGATCTATTATGAGAGGTTACAAGTCAAGGACATAAGAGAAAAGAGCACAAGGTTTAGTCTTTCCACACCTAAATAAATAAAATATTTGTCCTCATTAGTTCCTTTTATCCCCTCAGCTGCTCACTGTCTCATTTCATTACTTGTCAGTCACACTGAAGAGGTGTCTGCTTGTAAACAACCTGTAGTCTGACGTTACAGCAAATCTGAGCCTTCACCTGTATTATTGATCAGGTTGTGTCTGTGGCAAATTGAGCTTCAACTTGGATTACAGTTGACCACCTTGTCACCCAGGCAGTTTTTCATGTTTTCATCCATCAGCCCTACTGAACATTTTGTGTATTTTGGCCTCAGTGTTTTTAGTTTTACACCCTAAAACTTTACTCACAGCTCTTCTTACTATTATTTCTGGCCACAGCAGACACCTGTTTCCATTTTGATAATGCACTATATAAAGACAACGCAACATAGAATTTTTAGCAAAAGCAAATATATGTTAAAGGAAACAAAATGTTGAACAGACTGCATTGTCTATGAATGTAATTAGTCAGTTTTACTGATTAATATATCAGCCATGTCCCAAAAATGCTGATCTAAAGTATCTAGAATATCTTGACCGAGGTTACCCAAGTTCTTTCTGCCAGTAAGTTCAGTCTTGCAATGCAATATCTGCTACTACAATATCTTTCTTTTTTTGGACTTATTGTGCGTTTTGTAATTCTTGTCCTGCTTTTTTCCTGTCTCATTTGCATACAGCTGCTATCTGCTGCTATGATATGCAGATTTCCCTGATGAAGGATCTGTAAAGTGTGTTTTATCTTATCTTATCTTATCTTATCTTATCTTATCTTATCTTATCTTATCTTATCTTATCTTATCTTATCTTATCTTATCTTATCTTATCTTATCTTATCTAGAAATATGACAATATATAAATGCCATTATAAATTTCATCTTCCTTTCCTTCCCCTTCAGCCTTATCTTGAAAAGTTTTGTCTTTTTCCCATAATCCACTGCTTCCTTATGCTCTGTCTAATCCCAGCTCTCCACTACCACCACCCATTTTAAAAGCTCTCAGTAACCCCTTTACTCCCGCAGCTCGTCCTGATCCGCCAGTCACGCTACACTCTGTGACCCCACTCAGCCCTCCAGCACGAACATCCTCACTCCCTCCATCCTCCACCGCTGCTCTCACCACTCCCTACTCTTCCTCCAGACCCATTAACGCCACAGAGATTCCCTCTTCTCCCCCATTCATCCAGTGTCCACTATGCACTGTCTGCTTGGTCATGCCATGGCCACTTCCAGCCACCAGCAACTAATTAAAGCCCCTTCACCGCTCAAATCACAGTGATCTGATTAAAGCCCTTTGCTGCTAATTAAACTGCCATCTCTCTCTGTGCCATATTTTTCCCACGAACTCCCCCCTCCCTCGCCCTGCTGTGCTCTCACAGACACACATATTAATCTACAACAACAACTCATACAGTACACTGAGACAATTTGCTCTGTTCAGCTGTATGTTTTATTACCGTTGTCCTTCTTATTGTCTGAGTAAAAACAGTGTGATTTTCAGTTAAACAGCTGCAGCCTGAGGTGGTCAATCAGAGCAAAGCTTACTGATTATCTGGTCCACTCATGTTTGTCCTTAGATGAAATCCCAACAGTTGTCTGCGCCTCTGATGATGTTCTCATCGTAGCTGCAGGTGATTTTTAATCAGTTTGAAATGTGTTAGGAACATTTCATTAATAGCCCTCCTCAGGGGTCTTAGGGCAAATATCCGAATGAGCCGTCTTATCCCTTATATTATTATGACTCAGACATCTGCTGACAATTTTTTAGCACAAACTTTAGCATTACAACACATTGAGCAACTTACAGTATCTATAGTTTGCACAAGCTGCTGAATTGAAACAGATTAAAGAAATTCTACAAGATGAGAGGTAAATTATAGCTTTTTTTGGCCTTGAGATTTGCATAAGATTCTGTTGCTTTACATGAGACCTGAGGGGAACGTTGAACTCTGCAGTATCTCTTCTGGCCACTAGTGAGCAGCAGCAGGCATCCTGATCCGTCAGCAGGTTACAGACTTGAGGAGATATTTATTTCTCAGGAAAGGACATTACAGAACGAGACCCTTTTACCCCAGTTTAAAACCGTATAAAGTGTTTGGAGCACAGCAGCACTCTGTCCGTCCCTCAGCTCAGCAGAGAGGATCGATGCTTCCCCTGACTGAACTGTGTGGCAGCCACACATTTTGTAATGCAGTAATGTAGTTCATAAATATCGACCACAGAGCTGAAATGGCAGGTATAAATCCTAAAGGGATGCCCTGTGGACGATAATGGGTGAGATGGAGGGCAGCAGCCAACTTCAGGAAACAGACCAAACTGCTGACGCTCATCGGTGCTGCATCACGATGATCACAGCAGGGTAATAGAATAGAATAGAATAGAATAGAATAGAATAGAATAGAATAGAATAGAATAGACCTACAACCTCTGACCTGTAGGTTCCTGCTGTACTTCTTAATTTCTTAAATGCATCACATGAGGTTACACTTCTCAAGCATTTCCTTATCCAACATGTTTAATCATTATTCTACTCGAAAATATATCTCTTCTTAAAAATCTACTATATATTATACAATAAAACAAACCTCATTCAAAAACAGTGTGTTTTATGTGCAGTGCATGTGTTCACCCAATGCACATGTGCACATTATACATGTATGAGAAGAATAAATGCTTATTGATCTCCAACTGCAGAACAAAATGGTCTTTAATGTCGGCTCCTCTGCCGGTCTAACAGACTGCAAAAGTCTTGTGTCTCCTGTTTATGACCGACCTTTATCATCTCTGTCATCCTCCATCATATCTCCTCCCTCCTGTTCTCTCTACCACCCTGCTCGTTACTCCTCCCTCTACCTCCACCCGTCCGCTCTCATCTCTGTAGTCACAGTTTATGGTCTCACCTGGAGAGCAGAACACAGCTCTCCCTGCTTCTCTCTGCTCACTTTCTGTCTGACAATGGCTGACTTCTGGAGAATGGGCCTTTATGCAGTGATGCCGTCACGGAAGGAGTTCACCTCTAAAGGCACACAAGCTTCACTGTATTTAGGAGGCAGTCCTATTGAGGGCTGATTCTACAGAATAAAGCCAGAGAGGCAGGTGGGTAAATCTGAGTACTGCTGAGGGAACGTTCTGTGGATAACCTAGTTTTTTTGTTGTTGTTGTTGTTGTTTTTAGTTATGGAGAGTCAACACATTTGTTAGTTGATACAAGTTACCCACAACAAACCAATTCCCAGGTCAAGAAGCATCGTTGGACTCAAGATAAGCTTGGAAATACTTTCCATTGGTTGTCTCTTTGCATTACTCTTTGTCATAACTTTTTTTTTTTTTAGAGATGTATGTCTTGCACTGGGACAGACATATCGGCAGACCCTTCCATTGTCAAGCAATAGTCAAAATTTATTTAAAGTGCCTCCATGGTCATGATTAAACCCTTAAAAACTTCATCTCTTATGCCTAAAAGTGGCTCAGTTGTAAGTCTACGCTGAAGCCTTCTTTAGAATATGGTCATCTATGTAATTCTCGTCTCTATCTCCACACTCACCCCTCCATCATTTACTGCAACTTCAGCACACCAGCTCACCTCCGCTCAGACCCTGTAAAACTGCTCTATGCTACACAAAGGCAGATTGAGATATACATCCTCAAAATGGAAACCAGTTCTCAAAAAGAATAATTTTAAGGAGAGTCCCACAAAATTGACTAGTTGAAATAACACAAATACACATAAAAGCATGATATACTATCAAAGGACATCATGTAAATGAAGATCAAATGACAGCTAAGACATTTAAAACTGAATTAAAAGTTAAATGGTGTTTAGAGATCAAAATATGATGCAACTCTGCAGCCCCTCAGACCAAGAACAACAACACTCCTCACTGCTCAGTCCCTCCCTACGCTCATTTGGCCGCCCTCCTAATGGAAATTGACGCAGATGTCAAGTATCTAATTTATGTGTCATACGAGGGAAAGATGAGGGCACAAATATGAGCCATAATTGCTGAACCCAATTCCAATTCACTGGCTGTCACTACATCTGTAGGATTATATCACTGTGTGTGTGCGTGTGTGCGTACATGTCAGTTTGTGTGAACAAACTTGACTTATAAACCATCTACTGTGCAGTGTGAGCAGATTTTTACTGTCTGTCACAGTTTCAAAGAGCTGTGTGAGGGTGAAGTCCTGGATCAAGATAGAATCAGTTTAAGGTTAGAGGTGAAATCTATTTACACAGTCATGTTGTAGGGTCTCATTTCCCTTTGAGGGACAATAAACAAATCTCCATGACATAAATCATAAAATGTTAGGATAAACACTTGGTTTAACATTGAGGCAAGTAGTGGTTATGGACAGGGTTACAGTAGGTTTTGAAAAACGTATTCAAGTCAATGCAGTGTCCTCTTGAATGGATAGAAACACAACTGTGTGTGTGTGTGTGTGTGTGTGTGTGTGTGTGTGTGTGTGTGTGTGTGTGTGTGTGTGTGTGTTGTGCGTGCGTGCATGCGTGTATGTGTGAGAGAGAGAGAGAGAGAGCGAGAGAGAGAGAGAGAGAGTGTGTGGCTGACATGATGTTTGCTGGAAAATTATTATGACTCTGTATTATCTGCTGGGAGCATCAGCAGTTCCTGGAAAACAGAGGCTTGTTTTCTTGTCAGTTGTGGAAGAACAGATCATCAGAGACCTTAAAATGTCCATACAGACTCTTGTAGAAACTGTAAGTAATCTGGAAAATCATCATAATAAAATCTTAACTAATGTTATTATTGCTGAAGGTTAATCTGAATCTTTAATTGTATCTCAGGAGTATTATGAATAGGACAACAGTAAATTGGCTCCAAACTTAAAGCTAGATTGTGTAAAATGTGATTACATCGCATGGCTTCTGCCCCTTTTGTAGGTCTATGTGGCACATTTTGGTAAGTAGTTGCCATGTTATAAAGAAGGGGAGAGAATTATAACACAGACTTTCCAGATTTAAGACTGTGGGCATGTCTGTATTCATTCACAGCCATACAACCTCACTGCCATCTTTAGCTAACAGAAGGTGAGGCTGCACGCCCTGAGGATGCTAGACTGTCTAATGAATCTGTGCTCAGCTGACTAATATTTAGCTCTGACTCAGGACAGTTCACACACATGAGCAAAAGAACCAAGCGACAATGAAATGCTAAAGAGATTAATGTAGAACCTGGGGCATGTTTATAATATTATGATGAAAAATTGATGATAGAATGATCAATTAACGTGCATGTGATTCATCCGGTCTGTTTAATGCTTTCATTTCCCTTTATTGATCCACTTAACAAGACATCAGGTCCCATCACAGTTCCGTCCTGCAAGACGAAACTCAACAAGTCGCACAACATGACCGACCAGTGGGAAGAAAAAGAAAAAAAAAAAACACATTTCATTTCACCATCCACTGACAAAACAAAGATGAAGCAAAATCAAAACTGCTGGATTAGTACAGTACACTTTTTCCTGGCTAATTTTGGCAGCGGTGACAGACGAGTGCAATATGATAGTGACATGTTAGAACACCCACTAGAAATAATCACTGGACATGGATTCAAGTAACGTCTCTGCAAACAGACTGCGATTATAAAGCATACAATATGATGGAAGGTAATGCAAGTGAAGACACAAGCTGTTTGGTTATTTTGTTCAACGTCAGTGTGTATAAAATACTGTATAATATTATTGCTGCTGGTTTCCTTGGTGATGGATGCTGACAAACTACGCCAACAAAACCAGCGTACTGTACCTTTAAAAGAAGCACGTTGAGCAGCAACAGCCTTGTGGCCACTAAAGAATTTTTTAAATTGTAACATCCATCCTTCATTTAAAACAAAGCTGCTTTTAAACATCACAACAGCAGATGGTCATAGAATAAAATCAGGCCAGAGTTCGCACAGTGAGTTGTGTGAGCGCAAAAACAGGCTGGGCACTGCCTCACCCCCACCCATCCATTATTATTCAAGCAGTCGGCCGTTTTGTGTCCTCTCAGTCTCATCTTGAAGGCAGATGTAGAAAATTCATACAGTATGTGTGCTACTGGCAAAACGACGCAGGGAGAGTGAGCTTCTTTTTCTGTGTTCCTACACAGATTCATCTTCTTCTCTTCAGGGGTGTGTTATCGATATGAGCCCCGTATCTGCAAACTGAGTTGGTTTGTGAGATTCTGTGGCTTTGTTCATCTTAAGCTCCTTGAGTCAACAAAATGCAAATTTTAAAAAGTCTGTGCCTTCTTCTGCGCATGCTTACCCCAAAAATGTCCCTTCGGTGCCATTAGAACTTCATTTGGACACCGTGGCTCTGTTCACACCTGGCATTAACATGCGTCTTCGGTGATCCAGTCACAAATGGACAACTTGTTTGTGTCAGTTCACACCTCCATGAACATCTCCTGTGACCACATATAATCACATTTCTGCTTGTTACAAAAATAAATACATTGTTTTCATTTGCAAAGACCAAATGCATTGTTCTTTTGAGGAAGAAGAAATCACCATTTTGCCTGTTTTCTTTTTAGTTGTCAGTTGACGCACCTTTCTATGATTCTGCTGGTGCATGAATGAGTCCATACTTCTACTTAGTGAAGACATCAGTTGAGTAGGTGGTCAAATACACTCTACTAAAAGAATGTGGACATACACAGCACAGACCACCTGCAAATGTGGTCATAGTGACTGGATCTTATTTTGTCCTCAAAGGATCATTCACTTCTGTGCTCAGGTGTCCGTTTGTGATCAGATCACCCAAGATATATGTTAATATAAAATGTGAACAGAGACACAGATGCGACGCTAGAAAAGAGAAAAACCAAGTTCATCCTGAACAGAAAAACAAAGTCCTGAGTTGCTGTTGGCCAGTAAACCTTAGTGAACAGTGATAAAGGTCAATATATTTTCAATCTGAGCATTTTAGGTAAAGCTGTTTGAATACTGCTACATGTCAGTCATGGAGAATTGTATCTGTGCTGATTCCCAAGTGACAGCATTGTGGCTGAACGGTGGCTTCACCTCACATTTCAAGATAAAAGATAATTCTGGTAAATTAAACATTGAATCTTGCAGTTTTGGCCATTCTTTCCTTTGATTATGGCACCAAAATATGAAGCAATTGGAACTGCAATTTACACCACAAAAGATATTTGTGTGGTGTAAATGTACTGGTTCTCTTTTTCTTTCTCTGCCAAAAATTGGCTAATGTGTTGGCTTCAGGTTTGCTGAAATAAAAAGCTCCCGGTGTACATGACAGAGCGTGGCGGGACATTTAGATGGGAGGAAGATGGAGTAGGATCAGGTGATGGATGAGGGCTAAAGTGCATCGTTATCAATTCTCAGTCAGGAAGCGGTGAGAGGCAGAAGTGCGACTTTATGTGTTAGGATGTCACCAGAGCTCTGTTTCTGGGAGGATTAAAAGTTTATTTCTGGGTCATGTTGAGATCAAAGTACAGGCTTCAGATTTCAGTTATGCTCCACGTCATCAACAATGGGCGTGTTGTAACTCTGGAACAGAGGCTGCATGAAGAGGCCCAGCGTTCCGACCACACAAACACACACAAAGATCCACAGGAAGAGACGGTCGATCACCATGGCCACGTATTTCCAGTCCTCGATGATCTGCAGAGAGGAAAAGAAGTTAGATGTTAAATGCTGCCACTGTTTGGTTCATAGTCCAGAATTAAAGTGGACTGATATTATTTAGGTGATTTAACTTCTCACATTTGACTGAATTTGATTTAATCGCTAGTTTTTCATTTTCATTTTTGTATCTGGTTATTATTTACTTACTGGTTAAAAGAACAGTATTTGCACATATTTGCAACATTTTTCTGAAAATATACATAGTACAAATTTACTAATCACCGAATTAAAGCTGCTCATTAATGGCGCTGAGCGCACACATTTGGTATTAGAGCTTTTTTTTTTTTCAGTGATGTTGCTAATTTTGGTTTTCTCCAGGTATTCCAACTTCCCCCCACAGTCCATAAATATGCTCAGGATAATTGGTAACTTTAAATCTTCCATAGGTGTGAATGTGAGTGTGCTTGTTTGTCTCTCTATGTAGCCCTGTGATAGACTGGTGACCTGTCCAGGGTGTTCCCTGTCTTCACCCTAAGTCAGCTGGGATAGACTCCAGCTCCCCCGTGACCCTAATGAGGATTAAGCAGTGTACAGATAATGGAGAGATGGATGGATGTCGCTAATTTTCTTCATTATCAAAATCATGCAAAAATGTAATTTAAGAAGTATGAAATATGTACAAACAAACAAAATAAAGTCCAGATTACATAAAGTAATCCTTCACATTGTATAGCCAGTACATACAGTTAAAGCACACAGTAAATAATAAAATCTGTATTTAAAGAATTTAAAATTGGTCAGATTGTGTCATTGCAGTTATAAATAATTAGAAATGTATTTCTAGTATTTCCACAACAATTTCCCCGAGATCCAAAGTGCAACATTTAGGGCTTGGAAGAAAATGCTAACTTGTTGATGTTCAGCAATACACTGTGTAATGTTTGCTATGTTCACCATCTTAGTTTAGCAAATGTTATACTTTTTGCATGTTTTATTAGGTCATTAAACAAAGTACTGGGAAAAGCAGTAATGGGATCAGGAGACTCAGAAAAAATCTACCACTGTCTGTACAAGATCTCATGTCAGTCCTTTCACTATTTTTAAGTCAGTATCAAAGCAACGTACCAACCGACAGGCCATCTTTGCTATTCATAGAGTCATATGACTCTATAAGCATGTGAAAAGGCATATTCTTCACTGCAAAAAGGGTAGCCCAAATGTAAGATATAAATGCTAAATTTGAGAGTAAAATCACTTAAAACTAGTGAAATTATCTGTCCATGCAGCAAGTAAATTTTACTTGATAAGAAATCTTGAAATAAGATTTTTAAATCTAGAAATAAGGTCCCAGAGAAGTATCCCAAAAAATTAAAATGAGCTGAAAATGCTGATTTTCAGGTCAAAATACTTGAAATCATACTTGATATTGACTAATAATAAGTGAAAAATACTAAATATGAGCAAAATATTCTTTTTTTTAAAAATGTTCTTATTTCTAGCAAGACTTGCAGTAAAGAGCCATGAGCTGGAATCAAACTCAGGTCACTGCATTCATGGGTTGCTTAATCAACCAGCTGAGCTATCTTGGCACACATAAACCCAAAAACTTATACAGATATATAAAGATTATACATCCTGACTGACTACTGAAATCACAACAAGGACTGCATGTATGATCAGCATCAATATGTGCACAGAATTAGCACTGCCAATAACATTTATTTGAATTGCTCTCTCAAATATTGCTTTCTACATACAGTGCTAGCAAAGATTACTTGTTGCTTCTCAAAATATAAAGAATTGCTTGAAGCAGTTTAAAAAGCAGTGTTTATGTTTTAACTAAATATAAACTTGGTGATGTCATTGCACTTAAAAACTGAAATGAATAACCAAGATGAAGATGTGGTGATGTGATATGTGCTCTGTTACTGTCTGTGTTGTAATTATGAATTGATACAGCATGTGATGTTACTCTTTAGTACAGCTTTGTAAATAAATGTGTTGATGTTGGTACAACATCAGCGTTTGTAATAATTCTAATAATGTCACCAAAGTCCAAGTGATTCACTTGTTACTAGGAGGTCTTGAAACAATTTTTTATAGCTAAAAATGGTCTGAAAAGATAAACTGTGGCATCAGAATGTCTGACAGTCTTTTTTCTTATTATGCATGTAAAATAACTAATTTTAGGATTTACAAACTAAGTAAGAAATAAAAGACACATAACCTTAAAATAAGATTAATAATCTCAAATTCTGCTCTTGCATAGTAAATTATTCTCAAAACAAGATCAAAAAGACTTTCTGGCTAGATATAAGATTAAGTCTAGGTTAGACAGTTAATTTTGTAGTGTTGAAACAGCAATGCTGCCACAAATGTCATTAAAAGCTGTTTTAAAGGAAAAATAGCTTATATGAGAATGAAATAATGTACCGCATGGGAAAAAAAAACAAGTGGACTCTATATCCATGACAGATACATACACTACCATTCAGAAGTTTGGGGTCACCCAGGCAATTTCATGTTTTCCATGAAAATTCACATTTTTATTCATGTGCAAGGGTTTTCTAATCATCAATGAGCCTTTCAACACCATTAGCTAACACAATGTAGCATTAGAACACAGGAGGGATGGTTTGTGGAAATGGGCCTCAGTACCACTATGTAGATATTCCATTGAAAATCACCCGTTTCCAGCTAGAATAGTCGTTTACCACATTAACAATGTCTAGAATGTATTTCTGATTCATTTAATGTTATCTTTATTGGAAAAGAAATATTTTCTTTCAGAAATAAGGACATTTCTAAGTGACCCCAAACTTTTGAATGGTAATGTATATGCAGATACTTCCTCCAGATACGTACCCCCTCATCATCATCCTCAGTTTTCATCTTGTCAGCGATGTAGCGTACTCCATCCACTGCATCCTCCACATCTATGTTGTACTTGAGCGTCATCCTCCTCCTGAACTCCGTGTTCTCAGACAAGTCACTGATCCTCCAGCCGTAGCGTTTGGCTGAGTCCTCATTGACAAAGAAGGATGAGGAGGAATCTGCCATTCCTGCAGAGCTTCCAACCCCACCATCTGCTCCACACAGCTTCTGGTTTTGTTTCTGGTGTTTTTTCCGGAACCGCTCGCGAATGTTGGACTTTCCGGGTCTCCGCATGAAGAGGAAAGAGGGGAGCCGGTACAGGAAGACTTGCTTGACCCAAGGAGGCATGGTGTGTGTGCTGGGGGACCGATGGTGCACATTGAGAACACAAACGCTGGTGACGATGGAGAAGGTGACCAGCACCATCGTAAACATTAGGTACTTCCCAATCAGAGGCACTGCTAGAGATGTGGGTGGCACAATCTTTGAGATAAGGAGTAAAAACACAGTCAGGGCCAGGAGCACTGAGATACAAAGAGTCATCTTCTCACCACAGTCTGATGGAAGGTAGAAGACCAGAATCGCTAAAGACGTGATCAGAATGCAGGGAATGATCAAGTTGATGGTGTAAAACAGAGGTTTCCTCCTGATAATAAAGTCATAGGTGATATCCAGGTATCGGATATCATTGGGGTCTTCATTCTTGCGTCCGGGTAGTGAAACAATATCCCACTCACCGCTTGGTTTGAAGTCATCACGTGAGGCATAATCGCTGAGGAGGATGAGATCGATCTCTGTGTGGTCATAGGTCCATGAGCGAAACTTGAGGGTGCAGTTCTGCTGGTCAAAGGGGAAATCGCGGACTTCGATTTTGCAGGCCGACTTGTAGATAGCTGGTGGGAGCCAGGCCACTTCACCATTGTTGGAGACCACAGCGTTGGAGTAGAAGGAAACTTCATAGGTCCCGTCAGCACTGAGGAAAAAGTAGGAGATCAAAAGAAAGGACAGAGTAAAGTCAAACACTGACAGACAAACTGATTACTGGAGGGTCTATCAGATTCAACACATCTACTACAACCATGCATGGTATCATGCATACATAAAAGTTTTTAAATGTAGGAACAGAGCAGATCAGAGTAAAACCACAGCTTGTTTGCATTTCAAGGAGTCAGTTCAGGTGCTTCAAACACCCTTTGAGAATGCCCACTGGATATCCTTACGAAGATATTTACGTAATATCCATCTTGGAGGAAACCCTGAGGCAGGAACAGAATACACTGGGGGGATTATACAATATATGCTATCTAGCCTGGGAACACTTTGGGTTTCCCCCAAGGGTAGCTGAAGGAAATGTCTAGTCAAAGCAATCTGATTAATTGGCTTAGATTTCTACCACCAAAACCAAGTGTCAGAAAATCAATAGATAGAAGTTTCAAAGGACACTTGAAATAATACATATTTGTAGTTCAGACAGAGACACTTACGTCAGTAATTGAACCAGATTAACAATGATGATTCTTGTGAGAGAGTTTAACAGGTGGTGTTGAAATGGGGTGAGCTTAGCAGAGTAAGGATGTGATCAGACAACACAGCATGAACAAATGCCCAAACAGAAAGCTCAGGCTAAAATACACCATGTCCAGCAGCAACAGCTTAACCTGATTATATATTTTTTACTTCATCCAACAAAGTGCTGCATCGGCCAGTTAAACACAATTCTGCTTGTACACACAATGCATTTATTTTCCTTACCTCGTCTTCATCACAAAACATTAAATGATTGCTGCTTTAATGAAACACCTGTGTGCCTCCACTCACCTACCTCTGTGGGTCTGTTTTCAATCTGACGAACAGAGTAAAGTGTCAAGTTTAATGTCCACATCACACACTACTTGTTAGTTCATTCTGAAGTATACATGAGGCAGCTAATTAACATTATGCTTCATTATACTGTTAACTGACGGGTTCTTCCAAACCTTCAAGTGTACTTAATGAGAACCACTGTGCTGCATGTCATAGGTTAAAATCTGATACATTTGTTAGATTCATGTTGGGCTTGTGCAAAATCTTTTTTCTGACCGCAGCTGAGACTAAGCTGACAAGACTCAGTGCTGCAATGTTGTTTCAGGAGACAAAGAGTAGATTCATTTGCAGTTCAAGCTGATTGCATGTTGAGAAAATGATTTCATGACTGTCACCGCACATCTGCACAGGTGACAAATGTTGCAGTTTGAATTCAAAGGAATGTGTTTAACATCTCAGGGGAGGAGCTCGGCCTGGGACTCATGTCAGCAACAAGGCAACAACTGACCCCCCCCAAGCTGCAAATCTGCTGAGACTGACTGTTTTTCTTCGTCTCACCAAGGCTGCATGTGATGCATTATAAATAAGTGGCCTATCAATTATAAAGTAGGTCAGGAATCCAACCATCACACTTGGTCTCTAATGGTTTGGGACTGCTGATGTGTATGCAAACTAATTAAAAATGCAGAGACCCCACCTGCTCACTGTGACCTCTGCTCTCCCAGACGTCAACCTGAAGTCTCAAAGTAACGCTGATCATCACCTATCATTTTGCCTCCTAACCCGACGCACTCTTCATGTCTTCTTTAGCTGACCAGCAATCTGTGTTGGTAAAAGTTTAATGCCTACAAGCCCTGTAAACGCTGCGGTGACTCTGCTGACCAAAACACTGAAGCAACAATCCAGGCAATCGTGTGTCTGTCAGAGTTTCTCAATCTCACCAACTAAAGTAAACAATTTTTCTTGGACACAGCAGCTGAGAAAAACAATCAAGTTCAAATTTCACTTTTTCTGAGTTCTTTAGGGGTTTCTCATCCATTTTGGCTTAAAATCTGACATACAAAGTTCCTTCTTGAAACACCATCTGCTGAAGAAAATCATGCGTCATCACTGAAAGCTCTAAAGCAGCTACTAGAGGGATCTTGCAGTTAGACCTGATTCAATGCGACAAATGGTTGCTCTGAATCGGACCATTTCATAAGTTCAGGTGGAACTTTAACAGTGTAAATCTCAGCAGGGACAGGAAAAAAAAAAAACAGCAGCTTGCATCTTGTCTCTCATTATCACTCCTGAGATGCCCTTGAGAAAAAGATCCCAAACCCCAACTGCTCAGCGGCCAGCAGATCAGACTGCAGTTGTAGAGAGCAGCTTTAGATTCGAGTGTGCATTAGTGTGTGTGTTTACTGCAAAAGACAGCCTGACTCTCATTGAAACTTCCCTGAAAGAAAAAGAAAATAACAGAGTTTTTGCTCTTATTGTTTTTGATCTACAGACTAACAGTTTTAACAATGATATATCACAATTTGAATACAAATTCTGACAAATTATTATATTAGATGTGCAATTGTTCTGTGCTGTGACACAACAGAGCAAGGACTCCTGTATGAGACACATTTTCCCGGTGACAATTAAGCGTTAACGCTGTACAAGAAACTAGCAGATGGAAAGGAGGCGCAGGTGTTGATCTCTGTGGGTGACAGATGAGATGAAGTCCAGGAGCCTTCGTGTCTGTCGGCTAACACTCCAGCGAATAGAGGCAATGAGCTAGTTTCTCTTTGACTTCACTTTATACAGCACTGACATTCTGCTGTATTGATTTTGCCCTGCAGTCATTTCATACACTAAGAGGATTTGTTGAACTGCACACAAATATTCTCACGTGAATATTTAGTACATTCCTGCGATATAGCAAAACATCCACGGAACCAAACTCAATCCAAAAATCCGCAATGCAGTGAGACCATGAGAAGTGAACTGCGATATAGTGAGGGACCACTGTACATTTATGTAACAGCTTGAGTTACATTTTAAGATGAAGATTTTACACAATAGATGACATTAAAAGCAATTAAAATACAACACATTGTTTAAAAAAAAAAAACAAAAACACCGGTTTTCAACCTTTTTTGTATCTGATGTCTTACAAACAGCAGTCAAGTTGTTAACAACTCCACCAAAAAATGATTTTCCCTCCAATCTTCTCACGTGGTTTCATTTAAACAAATGTTCAAATGATCTAATATCATGCCAAAAATCAAGGATTTGGGAAAAAGTCCAAAAAGTGAAAACCACGTATTGTCTAAATTTTAATTTTCTTTCCCTTCTGTGTCCCTGTACATATAACTGTAAATAAAGTAGCTCAAACTTGCTCCACCTGCAGCAGCTACACCAATAACCTGCTGCTGACACACTGATGCTTCAGTATTAACAATGTGACGATGTCAGATTTAATAACTCATCGTTCATATGGACCAAACCAGTATTTTTCCTTTAGTATTTTAACTACATTTTGCTTCTTCCACCTCTTCATGTTTGACATTGGGTCTACATTAACCCTGTTTTCTTTTATCCATCTGGTAGATTTTAAATCTCATTTTCTCTCCATCCTGCCTCCTGTAATCTCTCTGACCTTAAAAGATCACTCATTATCCCGAGGCTGTCTGCAGATGCTTCAGACAGTGTTAACAAAACAGTTTTGGTTGTATCCATTATCCCAAAAAGTGACAGGTGGGATAAAAAAGGAGAGAGAGATCAGAGGATGAATGGAATAAGAGGATAGGATGACAAACCTTTTAGGAAAATGGAGCTTTTTGAAACTATTGCTGTGAAATTTCACTGCTTTCATCAGTTGAACACACACACACACACACACACACACACACACGCACACACATTGTGTTTGTCACACATCAGACATACTTGTTATAGAGAACGATGTCTGGCAGCCAGATGTGTTGTGTCGGGAGTCGGATTTTCTTGATTCCTTCATACTCTTCCGGATCCCACATTAATCTGTAGTCATTCCACACCTGAAGAAGAAGTCCACAAATATAGTATTTGTTATGAATCACAAACAAATATGATTACAAGTAAAAAAAATAACGGGCCCAAAATAAAATAGATGCACTCAGAAATCATATATAAAATTGTTGGCTCGTGCATATAAAGATGAACACTGGTTCTGTATTTAAAACTGCAGCACACTGAAGTCTTTCCCTCACATACCATAAGGTGACCTCACCAATGAACTCTGTAAATGTCCTTGCATGTTTTTCTTCAAACTGCTGCACCACTACAAACCTAAATGCATGACCGTGTGTTTTTGCATGTGAATGACAATGATTAATTCAAATCAGCCACTCAGAGGCAGTGTTTTCACATGGCCAGACCTTCACACAGAGACTCACAAAGAATAAATAACAAGAGGATGTTTCTGGACACAAACCTGAGAGAGCCAGCAGTTGGTGGTCATGATCTGCTCCCTCTCATTCTGAAACAAAAACAAGCCATACAGTTTAGGCAGTGACTCCTCTTACAAGCAACAACTACATGCATGTGTAGTTTTACATTCCCGACAACCCAGCTACAGTTTTTTTCTTCTCAATAATGTTCTGATAAAGTTCTGCAAAGTTCTACAAATGTTGTCAGCAAGAAGGTTTCTTCTAGTGGTTTTTAAAGACAGCATAACTAAAGATATTCTAAAACTGTTTTGGTGATATGATTGTTGGATTGTTATGCCCTAACATTCTCAAAATTGAATGCTGCACTGAGAACATTCCTCTTTTGTTGTCATGGAAAACACTGTGGGAAGGTTTTATAGATTCTCAAGATGTGCGCCTCGACAACATCCCCAAAACATCCTCAGAACTTTACAGGCAGAATGTTCCATTTTTGGTAATGTATCACATTACAGGAACATCTTACAAAGAACATTCTGTCATCCGAGGTCTCAAAAGCATCTTGAAAATGTTTCTGAATGTTATATAGATGCTTTCCTTTGAAAACATCTCATAGAAAACAATTCTACAGTCAGGTCCATAAATATTTGGACATTGACACTATTTTCAGTATTTCGGCTCTGTACACCACCACATCACCATCTGCATCACCAGGGACCAAACCCAGCATCTGGTGATGTCTTTGGGTTCCAGACTTCAGGCTGGCATTAACTGCATTGCACTGATTATGTTAGTTTATCCGAGTTGAATTGTAATTCATACACCGTTCACCTGATTTGTATGTAAATACCCTCAAATTAAAGCTGATAGTCTGCACTTAAAGCGCATCTTGATTGTTTAATTTAACTGTGGTGATGTACAGAGCTGAAATGCTAAAAATTGTGTCATTTTCCAAAAATTTATGGACTTGACTGTGTAAAGTGGCCCTTCAAAAAAAGGCAAAATGTTTGACCCTTCATATATATGTGATTACAGGAACATTATGAAACATTCTGTATAAAGACACATTCTGTCATCTGAGGCCTCGATTACATATGAAAAACATTTTTTTGAATGTTGGTTTGAGAACGTTCCTCCTTTGCTATCATGTAACATTGTGGGAAACTTTTATGATGTTGGAACACTTCTTGTCAGATGGGAACAGCATATGTGGTTTTGAATACAGTGTGTTTGCGTGTATGTGTGTGTCTGTGTGTGTGTGTGTGTGTGTGTGTCTGTCTGTCTGTCTGTTTCCTCACCACGTTGATCAGCTGAGCTAGAGACACCTGGATGTAAATGGTGACCTGCTGGCTGTTGTTGACAGCTGGTCTGATCAGCTTATTGTAGCGCTCCGGTGACAACAGGTGACTCACCAGCCGCTCCTCCACCTCCGCACACAAGGCAGCTGCACACACACACAAACACACACGGAAAAAGAACAGCACATTTTGAAATGAACTACATCATGCTCTGCGTCAGAATGTGTATTATGTAATATCCTGTTCGTGTTTGGGGTCAAGTGAGATGGGGTGTGAATGTGTTCCAATCATATCAAAGCTCAAGTCAGGTTTTAGTTTTCCAAGTGTCATTCTACGACTATTTTTAGTCGCTCCTGGCTGAACACGGGCAACTGACATATTGTCGCATTCATGTTATTATAGCACTTTTGGGGGCCTTAAAATCCACTCAAGTCAGCCTTCGAGTTGTAATTCTGGGTCAGAGACACTGGGAGTTTCAGACAGCTGTGATGTCTCAGACAAGCGTCGCTATGATCCAATATTAACACTGGTTCTTTATATTAATACTTCAGTACCTGAGTGTGTACTCTGGTTTCATTTTGTCTCTCTACAGATCTGTAAAATATAATCATATTATATTACTATAAATATTCTGATTAACCCTCTGGACTCAAAGCAGTTTCTGGGCATTTATGCCTCTGTCACATTTTTACTCACATTTTTCACTGCAATATAAAATTTTGTAACTCCACTGAAACTCAAAAATGTTTTTTGTGCCAAATAACACAATCAGGAGGCCATAAATCCTGAAAAAGACAAAACAAGGGTTATATTCCATTATTTATGTCAAAGAATATAAAAGCAAATTAAAATGTAACACATTTTTCCAAGCACTCACAGGTGTTAACAATCATGAAAAAAAATGCTGACTCTTAATACTATTTATATTTAGCTTCTTAAGCTTTTCATTTGTTTCTAGACTCATCTCATATCTGCTCTGTGTAAATACACAGAGCAGAAACACTGAAGTATAGCTGATTTCAGCCAAAAAGTCCCTGCATTTTTGTCAGGTAACTGCTGATTGTAGCTGAGGTACTAATAGCTTCCCAGTTGTGCTAAGATGTGCAGAATTTTTTTGTTTATACAGAAAGTGTTCAGTGCAAATGATTAGTTTTTAATGAATTTTTAAATGAGACGTATAGATTCGATTCTGATGAAATGTCATGACTTTACTCTTAAATTTGGTTAATGTTTTTTTTTTTTTTGGACTGAACAGCACATCACAGATGAATAGTTAGAACAGAAGGACTGTCAGAAAATTGAAAATCCAATCAGTTTTTGTAGTTTTGGCTGATGAATGCTGTCTGTTTGATTTTTAACAGATTCCTTACAAATCCACCAGTAGGAGTTATGACTGAGAGGATTAAATGATACAAATAATTACACTTGATATAAACTCTGACAACAAATCACTGTAATTTTAATAACAGTAGAGGAAGATGGATTTTGTTGTTCCATATTTCTTCTGCAAACTGTCAAAACCTTAAGGGAACTATTCTGACTTCTGTTACATAAGGCTAAAATATCTTCTGGTCATTATATAATCTCATTCTGCTGGACGGCTTTCCAAAAATGTCAAACTACAGTGTCTACAACTGCCTCAAAAAAAATCCTGACATTACTAATTTCATCATGTCAGTGGAGCAAGTGTTGGGATGATGCACTTAAATCGGGTTTACACAGGAAGTTGAGGATGCTTCATGTCTCTTGAGCGATTAGATAAGGTGAACTGGAGCCACATAAGAGCATTCTCTACATGTTAAATGAGTGTAAGCCTGTTTATGAACCATGAATGTATTGCAACCTTCAGTTCAGCCTTACAGCTGCACAGTCTCATGGTAACGATCGTACCGTTTTCTCGTTAAGGTTTAAGTGACACTGATGTCAAAATAAATCGCATGAATGGATGATGAATAGTGCATCATTGGGGAAAAAAACAGGTGTTGTTAAACAGTTCATTCATTGAACATCTCCAGCTTTGTTTGGAGCATTGCATTCCGGTGTGATTTCTGTGAAAAGAATAAATAAAAGCTCTCGAAAACATTACATAAAACCTGCGAAAAATCCTCTCAACCGCCCTCTTAGTCAGCTTCCTGATCAATGCTGACTTACTCGTGATTCCCATTTCTGCTAACTGGGATCAAAATGAGAAAACACACACTAACAGAAGCACACAAACACACACACACACGTGCCCAGAGCTCTAGTTGTTGAAGCGATGTTTGAATCTCGTGCTGTAAGGTCTCACCAATTAGGTGCTGTAGTGATGCTGCAATGAGTGTGTAATGAGAGCAATGAGAGAATGTGTGTGTGAGATAGAGGGAATGAGCTATTCATGCCTCGGCACTCACAAACAGATCAGATGTAATGCTGTGTTTAGTGACAGTCCAGCACACACACACACACACACACACACACACACACATGTTGTGTACCTACCTATATAATATACGCTGCATGCTGCTTATTGCATGTTAACATTACATGCAATATGCACTTCATATGACGATAATGAGTCACATTTTAACAGAAAGGCGTACAGTGAGACAGTGAGCCACCGCAGGGCTGATTTCAACCATGTAATCTACACAGAACGACGTCTGACTGGGTCACAGAGCTTCAATGACAGCGAGTGGTTTTAAACACTGACCCTGCCAGACTTCAATACATTTTAAATGCATTTTGAAAAGCCACAACCTGTTTGCTTACAGTTGAAATTTTCTGCTCTTCTGACGCAACACATTGAGAAATGCAAATATTAAGATGAATTTCTCACCACCAAGTTGTTCTACATTACTTTTGACTATAATATACTTTTTAAATTTACTGTTCTTTTTTAAGTTATGTGTTTGGCCTTTTTGCCTTTATTATTATATAGGACAGTGGAGAGAGAGACAGGAAATGTGGTTAGAAGAGTGTGGGAATGACATGCAGTAAATGACCATGGACTGGATTGAAACCCATGACTGCTGCGTTGGGGACTATAGGCCCTGTTCATGGGTCGCCTGCTCAGCCAGCTCAGCTATCTGGGCACCCAATTTTCTCTTCTTTTCCCTCCAGATTGGCTTGTACCTGTTTCTACCGTTTCTTGGAATGTTTTTCTTCTTGTCTGTTTTGATGTTGTTTGATTTCTGGGAGGCTTTTGTGACAGCTTTGTTTGTGCTTCACAAATAAACTTTTCTTGACATGACTGTCGGCTATGGTTTCCCTGCTCACAAGACAGTACAAACTGAGGAAGGGAGGGGCAAAGATAGATAAGCGAGCAGTGCATTACATAAGAGGTCGATACTGTGTAAATCTCAGCCGAAAGCGCCGTAATTCTCCATCTTTGAAAAGTATGTTACTTAAAGCCTGATAATTAAGATGAGTCTTAATCTCATGATTATCTTAATTTGAACAAAGAACCAGAAAACAACCCTGTCTCACAAAAATTACATTCCTATACAACTAAACTGCATTTTCATGAATGTTTTTTTAAAAATGCATTTTCTCCTGAAAGGTATGACTCTGACATGGTAGGAAACATTTTCACGTTTAAAGAGTCACAAAGTCCACATTACGAGGTGGAGGCATAAGTCCAGAGAAAGAACTTTCACCCAAGGGACTCAGGTTTGTGTCCTGTGTAGAACTAACTTTCTTAGAAATATAGGTTTTGTTTAATTTGTCATTTGCTGTTTAGTATAGGATTAGTTGTGTTGATGTCTTATGTGAGGGATGATACTATTAGGAGTGAAGTCTGTTTTGAGTCGGTCATCCAGACCTCAGTGGGCAGAGAGATAATTGGGTTCTGCGGCTTGTTCCAGGCCGAGGCATGTTTACCTTGAAACAACACGGAATTTGAAGGTGACCTGATCCTAAGATGTCTGCAAAAAAAGGGGAATAGCACATTGGAAACTTATGCAGCTTTTCCAGCATTATCTATCCTCTAATTGCCTTAAATCATCTAATGTGTAAAATTTGACCCCATCCTCACCCAGTATGCAACTGCTATCTAACATCTGTGTCCTTGTTTAACATTGTTTACCATTTCCAGTACAATAATCTGTATATAGTGCACAGTATCAGATATAGTCAGCTCATTCACAAAGAAACAGCTGCGCAAACAATCCTGCACTGACATCAGCACTACAGTAGAGTCCAAAAATCTCAAAGTTGTGCAGTTGGCAACTTTGGACATCCATATAGTGTTTGTTTTGGCACTTGCATATACACCCAGCTGTCTTGTCAATATCCATTCAAGAGGACAATGTGTTTTGAGACGTGTCAGGATGAAAGTGAAAATAAGAGGCTGTGAGCTTTAAAGGCAGGTGCAGGAAGGAGAGGCAAACTCTACACTTGGTCAGTCTAGATGAACCTCCAGTAGGCTCTGATGTGAGGAGGAGGAGACAGGAGAAGTGTCCAGCATCAGAGCAGCTACGACACGACACTAAACCCAAAGGGGTAAACGTCCTGAGAGAGAGAGAGCTCCGTCTGCCAGAATAAGAGAGAGAGAAGAGGCAGAGACACATGCAAGAAGACAATAGACGCACACAAACCCACCACAGTAAACAATGGCAGCATCCCAGCGAGACAAAGCAATTCCCAGATTAGTATAATCATCTGATGAAATGGAAAAGGATCATGTCATATTATGGTGATGATTCATGGGGAATGACAGACAGCGATTCATAAATTTGCTTAATGGGATTACAGTGTGGCAGCAATTCATTGTTTAAACGTGATAAGAGTGCAAACTGCTACATGACAGTATGCTGATTTCTTGTTCTAATTAAAAGGTTTTTAGATTTTGGGAGTTGAGACCACACTTTGTCTAAATCCTGTTGGGTTGGCTCATTGTTGGTTTTTCAGCTTTGTTTGTCCGTCTGCTTTGGTTAATTGGATTAAAACCCTCTTAATGAGCAAAGGACATAATACCCCAAAACACTGACAAACACATGAATTCCCACTAAACTGACTTTGAGGAGCCTGATTAGCAGGTTAGCGAACTATAATTGATACTTATGCAACTACAATGATGCAACAGAGGATCGAAGAAGGAATATACTCTAATTAAGCTTTGACTAAAGGACCAGTCCTCCAGTTTTACACATTAAGCTCCGGTTACTCATCATGAGGGCTTGTAGTCAGCTTGTGTAAAAGCTGTGTAATGTAATTTGTGGCCCTGATCCCTGTGTGATGTCAAAGTTTGAGGGATGTGTCTATTTAGCAGAGGAAAGTCAAACAAGGTTGAATTAGATCAAGAGTTTTCTCTGCTGCATCTGTCTCTTACTGTACACAAGTGTAAAACTAAATCATTCCTTTATTCTCCATGAAATTTTCGGTAGGTTTGTAGAAGCGAACAGCCAATGATATCCTAAAAGCTTTTCAAAAAGTAAAACTAAGATATTAGTGGTTATGCACAAAATTCAAACACGTCCACACACTTACACAATGTGTCATACACATGCACAGAAAATGAGTTTTGTACAAAATCTTAATTGGAAGATTGTTATGGAGGGGTTAAATAGATGCAGTTTACTTTTAAAGTACACATTGTGGCGATCGCCAAAATACATGGTACTAAAAAAATAAACCTGATTTAGCCTATTTTTTTCTGTTTGGGTGAAGATATTCTTTCTTTTGGATGAGTGAACCTTGAGTAATTTCCTTATTTCTTTGAGTTGTGGGATCACTGGAAAAATCCAGAGTGGGTCAGTTTGAGTTGACACACAGTTCTTTGATAATTCCAAAGAACTATTAAAGAAAACCCAACGTGAACTTTCTTTGGACTGGAGTAATTTCGGGCTGAACAGTGGCTTGGTGGTGAGCACTATAGCCGCATAGCTAGACGATCCCCCAATTTGCGTCGCGGACTAGGCCTGAGATCTGTCTGTGTGGAGTTTGCATGTTCTCCCTGCACATGCATGGGTTTTCTCCAGGTTCTCCAGCTTCCTCTCACAGTCCAAAAACATGCTGAGGTTAATTGGTGATTCTAAATTGTCCATAGGTGTGAATATGAGTGTGATTGTTTGTGTCTATATGTAGCCCTGTGATGGACTGGTGACCTGTCCTTCACCCTAAGTCATCCGGAATAGACTCCAGCTCATCCGCGACCCTAATGAGGATTAAGCAGTGTATAGATAATGGATGGATGGAGTATTTTCTGAAAGTTTTTTGCTGATAATTAATGGTATTTGGTGTTTGTTGATGTGTTCACTTTGAGTAACCTTTGTTTGACCTTATGTAAAGTTAACATAGGCAGGGCTGGTGTAAAAAACATTGACCCTTTGTGGGGTATGGCTTGTCACCTAAAAGTAATTTAAATTTATAATGGTATGACCCTGTACTGTGGTTCCTTATGTAGTTGCTCTTCCCCAACTGCTCTCTGACTTCTGCCTGACAGAAATAAGAGATGTCATATTGCCTTAAAAATGTAAAGGGGACAGTGTAAAAATAAACCCAGCACAAAAAATTAATAAACTGGGGAAAGACAATTTACTCCATGTGAGCAGAGAAGAGCACTGAAGGCGGTGAAGAGGCGCACTATGGATTGTATAGAGTGATGTAAGGTGCTGGGTTTGACAGTAAAATGTTAAAACAGTAGATGAGGCTAAAATGAGATGTGTATGAGGTTGATGCAAGTAGAGATGGAGCATTAGGGGAGTCTACCAGCAGGTCTCATCACACATGTATGCACACACACACACACACACACACACACACACACACACACACACACACACACACACACACACACACACACACACACACACACACACACACACACACACCACACACACTCCTGTCTGCCTCACTGCACTTTCCACACCTCAATAATTCATCAGCGCTAAAATAAAAATACCATCATCTTACTTGCGCGGAGACTCAAACACAATCAGAGATTATTCTCCAGGTCTTTCTTACCCACATAAAGTCAACACAGTGTCCATCACAGCGTAAAGATGGTGTAAAATCAAACAAAAAGAGAAACCTTTCAGACATGCTGCTGTGTTTGAGTGATGCAGATGGATGGATAGTCTGTGTCATCAGTCAAGAGCAAAGAGAGAGAAAAAACAACAATTCTGCATCCTGTAGCTTTCTTTTTAGGGTAGTGAATTATTCAGCGTGTTACCATCTGGGGTGGCCTTTCTGAGGCCAAAACAATTTAGGCTTCAGCTGTCTTTGGCTTCACTCAGTGCACTGCCCAAATCAGTCATGCTAAAAAAGACAACCCATGTGCCATTCATATGCATCCACAGCCACGTGGTTGAAGGAGAAAATTTGTCATTGTGAATCTGCTGCCTGAGATTTATAGCTTTTCAGCATCTCGTGGGATTTCTGTTGGTTGTTTTTGCCCCAAACTTTTCCTCTTCACAGACGCTCCTTCTGTCTGCAAAAAAAACCAACAAAAAACTATACTCTTAATACAATTTAATTTTATCTGTCACAAACTCTCCCTCGTGTGTTTCCATCCTGCTTTGCTCTTTTCTTTTCCGAGCAGGAACGTGTGTGGCTTTAGGAAAGAACAGCAAACAACGGATGCCGGAAAAGTTCTCAGATCCCTCAGTGTCACTTTTACATGTAACCACTGCTGAGGTTTTACGAGCTCAATGATCTCTGTTCATCTGACTGTGTCACTCCTTCAAAGTGCAGCATCCTAACAAATGTGCCAACACAGTGACTAACAGTTTACTATGAAGCACTGACTCACAGGGCCCTGCTGACCGGACGCACATCTGCAGTTACACACACACACAAACAGCAGTTTATTAAATAACGAGAAAAAACAACTTTACAATAACCCCAGGACAAAACTCTGACTTGCGTATTTGTGCCCACCCACATGCAAAGTTTCACCCAGGGGCTACAGCGAAGCAGTCAGGGGTTGAGAGGGGGGGTTCGTGCAACATGCTAAATGCAGATAGTGTGTGACCCTGTCTTGCACTTGGAAGCATTTCACAAGGGCTTAATGAGGAGAACATCTCAGCGGGTAACCAGAGCACACACTAGCATATTCACCACAATACACGGCCGATATTGAGGGAGAGACCGAGCGCAGGAGACAGATGTAGAACTGAATATGTCAGATGAGCATCGAAGTAGGGAGAAAATGGTGAAAATATGCAGTGAGACAGGGAAACGTCGTGTGCAGGAACAGACAGTGGACGGCACGGACAGTGAAAAGGGTAGTGAAACCAACAGCAGACAGAATGAGACAAGGAGCAAATATATCCCAGCAGAGTGGCTGACTGGGTTTAGTCCTTCTACAGTCACAGTCAGGGGATAGTTTTGGATAGGAGGGACGAAGCCACAGACACAATTCCTTGATTTTGGGCAGAGCACAGGTGACACGGAAAAGTCACAGAAAGGAGACAAAGTTGGCTTAATGAACTTGGTGTTTGACTGTTTTACTAATAAATATGCCTTTCTAGTGAGTTGTTTTTTAGATACAGTTAAATGAAGATTCCTATCTGTCATGTTAATGAAAGAGAGTGGGTCATTTTAAACTTTAAGTTTCTTATAACTTTAGCTATTGAGCCTTATTCTTTCATATATTTGTCTGGGATGCCTTTATTCCAGTTTAAACCCTCCTAGCTCATGGCATTGAGGATGAAATATTATCCCTAATCAGTGATTAATTTATGCAGATTTAGTTGTGACATCCAGGAACATTCATTTGCACAGTTAAAATGAACTATGGAATGCTGCTAGAAAGTTGTTCCCCTTCACCATTCTACATCTAAAGAGCTAGTAATGATCAGTTTTCAGTGCAAAATTCAGTGCTGTTTTTACCAGGGCAAAGACAAACACATTTACTTAACTGTATCTCCATCAAAGCACACTGTGGAACCAAATACCTGGACTTTGCCTTGTTTAGTCCTGAGCAGAAAGATCCCATTTCAGCACCTTGGACAGCTCATGCCTGAATCTTCCCCTCCTGCCTCATTCACTATCACAGACAGCTGCTCATAAGTTGCTTCATTTGATAGAAAAACAACGGAAATTGCTTCTACTGAGTATCACCTGACATAAGTGCAGCAAGTTAAAGGTTCACTGTGAGCAAACAGTCCATTTAGATCGCTGCTATTAATATCAAATGGTCCTGGTGCACCACTGCAGGCAGTAAGACGCAGCAAGGTCCCACAGAATGCCCATCGTGAGGTTTCATGTAGATTAAAAGCCCTAACTGTGTCTGCAGTAAGAGCCACATTTATGCCCCTGTTTAATGAGTCATAAGAAAAGCGTTTGTTGTGTAAATCAGAGGTCAGGACAGAAGGGAAATGTGCGTAAAAGCAGCGCGCCTTTCTCAAATTTCACACCCCTTGTCCAAATTTCATGATGATTCCGCTGGCTTGATGTGTAAAGAGGAGCAAGTTGGTTAATTGAGGCGTGCGGAAAAATCACGTGCTGAAGTGTCTGACGCACGGAAACGCCACTACTGATCCCCACCGGCCTGCTTTCCGGTATCACCGAGGGGAAAGAGTGGCTTAAACATTTACCAAAACAAGTTAACAGAGGGTTTTGTCCCGTAAGAACTCCATTGTAGTCCTTTAGCAGCATTAAGCATTACTCTTCAGTATTATTCTAATAATTGGCATGCGTATGGATTAAACAGAGTGCGCCATATTGCCGCTGACTACCAAAAACTGTGTGATTAACGCCCCAAAGTCGAAGCCCCCCGTCCCGTGCCAGTAGGATTTAAAAAGATTACTCACTTGCCACGGTGAGAACCAGGAGAGCCAGCGCTGCTTTCACCGGGACTGCCATCGCTTCCTCCCCTCCAGTGCGACACACACACACTAAAACTTGCAGATGAAGAGTGTTTCTCGCCTTGTTCTCTTGTTTGTAGAAAGTAATGTGTTAAAGAAAAAATAAAAAGAAGAAGAAGACAGGATGGATTATAGCGGTTTCATTGCGAGGGATTCCGCTGATGAGAGCCGGTGGATGGAGCTTGGAGGCATCTAGAGGAGCACCGACTGAGCCGTGAGGTGAGGAGGCTGGATGCTTTCTGCCAGAGCGCATCGACTCCAGCGCTGCTCCTGGAGCTGTGATTGCGCGCAGCTGAAACCGGCTGTACAGAACAGAGTCGCCCCTTAATTCTTCCTTAGCGATACAAACAAGGTTTTCCTGGGGAATATGGGTCAGCAGTTAGTGGGGATACGCCAAGCCTGTTATCACCAAAGCGACCATTCTTATGATAAAAGATTTAAGCGCCCCGGTCCTCGCGTCGCCCTGCCCGCCCAGTGCGCTCCCCCACCGGGCGTCACTTTCACTCTCTGCCGTCCTGATCGACACACTTTGACATGTGTGACAACAAACAGGAAGTGATAAGAGTTAGAAACCCCCCAGGGACGACATTTAGAACCCAGAAGCCACTGAAAGCAACCTTATCTCCTCCATTTAAAAGAATCTGTTGAGTGAAATGTGGCTTCATCAACGTTTATGAAGCTCAACTTCAAGTGTTTTGCTTGAATTACAAAAAGAAAATTTTATCTGACTGAATTTCTCTAATCTACAAATTAAAGTCAATAATTCAGAGTGGAGCGGGTTCTTGGAAGCAGAATAAAGGCTTCGTTATCTGCATTGAGCACATTGTGGTCCAGCTGTTTGCTCCCTTACTGAGAAATGGAGTGTAGAGATTGGCCATGTGGGGGTCATGACATTTTATTTAAAAAAAAATAAATAAAAAATAAGGCAAGAAAACCTTTGGATCCTTACAGCCCGCCATTTGAAATAATAATGATTCAGTGAACGTGATATTTGGTTGGTCCCTTTGGGGTAATTGTCCACTCATCACCACCAGGAGGTCAAAGGTCACTCTAAGCTGCAGGACAACACAATATAACTTGGAGAAACAGTCCTGTGATTCAGAGGCTGCCACCTGTTTCAGACAAAATCATCTGATATGAGCACAAGACCTGCAGCAGGAATACACAACAGAGCAGGAAAACTCATCACTGAAATCATTCATCATCTTGAGCTCATCAAATCAACTGTCTGCATTCATCCAAAAAACAGTAAGAACAAAACCCCAATAAGTGTTTGTTAAATCTGTCTTTGCCAATCAAGCAGCAACCCAGATATATTTCACCTCCCGTCGATGACTGATAAACAAGGGGGATCCATGAGAGGCGACACTTTGTATTGCACATTCATGATGTGGCGAGGCCGTCTGAACTGGTCACAGGCCTGTTGTGTGCGAGTGTCAACATAAGAGTATGAGTATAGAAAAGCAGACATCCTCAGTCAGCACACATCGCTGCAGTTTAACTACCCCAGAGCCCCCTGTGGTGGTGGTGAGAGGAGAGGAGAGGGCAGCAGGAAGATGTGGATTTAACCGTGATTCATAAAATGACTCCAGCTAATTGATTCGCTGCTGTGCAAAGTAGAAAGAATAAGGTTGCCATTATTGTATGTCCACATAGAAGTGCTTTCTGATTTGATGTGTCTGTTAGTAGACTGGCTCAGTTGTGGGGTTTGGATTCAGTTCAGAGCTTCTTTCCCTTGGTTACAATAATGAACATGTTGCTTTTTATACAGAGTTAAAGATGCTAGTAGGTGCTTTTTATAACTTTTGCATAGAACCAGGTTAGCTTTTAGCTTCTGTTACATATTTAGTGTTCAGATATGACAGCACTGTAACAAGATCAATGTTTTTAAACAGTTTTTACAGTGTTTTTTTAATGTTTACTGATTTTCCCCATTTTTCGAAAATTTGATTTAAAAAACTGCATTTTCACAAATAGTAATTGTTTTTCTGCAACTGATGATCATATAATTATACAATTTTATTGTATTTAAATTGGCTAAAAATGTCATTATTTTACAGATATTTTCCATATCACGGTATTCCACCATTTTAATGTGTTTTTTCTGGCACTCTTGCTACCTGTTTCTTTTAAGAATGTTTTTTTTCTTTAGTGTGGCATCCATGTCTCATCTAACTCCTGGCAAGGAAGTGAATAAACGTGTAGTCTTTCCCAAAATGTCACGCTATTCGCTAAGCTTCACACGGACAGTGTTCCTGAGAGCAACAAAGATTAGATTTTTTCAACAAATGTTGTGTAATATGTGACTCTTCAAGCATGTGCAGTCAAGAGAGGATGCAGGAACACAAGGTTTTACTTCAGCTTCAACTTCAGCTCCACTCCTTCCCCAGACAATAGAAGCATTTTGTGGCTCATATGTTTGTGATCACTAACTCCATAAAATTAACCCCTCGTCACAGCTCCAAAGTCAGCCTAATTGTATTATCATCCCATCACAACCCATTACAGCCACACTTGAACAACATGCGAACATCCGCCTCCCAGAGTCCCCACCCGCCTCCCCTAATGAGCATTATCGCTGCATCCTAAAAGCAATGGAGAGGAGCAGAGGGAGGCCAGATTTAATCAGAGCTACTCAGAGCTCGCTGTGGGGTCTGAAGAGCCACCTGGCAAACACACAGACACACAGGATAAAGGAGGATAAAATGTTTGTTCCAGTGTTTTGTGCAAGCTGTAACCAATATATAAGAGATTAGCAATATCAAATGCATTCACATAAACACACAAATTAACAGCACACATATCACATTGCTTCATCAAAGCACTTGTTAGGAATCTCAGATTTAGCACTTGTCCCACTGTCAAGCTGCTCAGACTTCTTTTGAAAGCCTATCGTGGCGGGTTTAACCAATTTAATATAAATTGGGTGTAATTCACACCAGTCCTGTCCATTTTGTAAAGCATTATTAGATTTTTGAAGGGTTTTCTACTTTCAAGATGGGCATTGCTTTTCAGTTATTTTGCTATAGAAGTGGAAACACTTTACAGAGCTTTTAAAAGTTATTAGATATAAGTAAGGCATCGGGTAAAAATGTATTTTGTTACCAGATACGTTATATTATTATATTGCATACTGACACAGTTGGAAGCAGAGAACATTTATAAAAACTTCTTAGTCTACAGCTAAGATTTATGTTTAAGATGTCATAAAACATTGCATTTATGCAATACCAAAGGGAAAAAAATGAAAATGAACATTTTTTTTGCTTTTTTTCTGTTTAGCAGCAATACCATAGCTCTGAAAAAGCACGGTAGACCATGTATATTAAAGACCCTTCGTGGTACACTGCACTAGTGCATTTATTTGACATCGTCTCTCCGCAGGCTCTGGATATCTGAATATTCTCAATCTCCTTGACCTCACTGCTACCTTGGACACCATTTCACCATTCCATCCTCCTCTCCTGTCTTGAAGCATCACTCCACATCACTGGACTCCAACCAACAACAATTCATTCATATAAATAACCATTCCTCCTCCACTGCTCCCCTGTCACAAGGCGTCCCTCATGGTTCGGTGCTTGGCCCCTTGTTCTTCATCCTTTACTTCCTCCCCCTTGGTAACATCATCCATCGTCATGGCCTCCAGTTCCAGTGCTACGCTGATGACATCCAAGTGTACATCTCCACCAAATCCATCACCTCCTCCACCCTCTCAAACTGCTTCTCTGAAATAAAATCCTGGACACGAACTAACTACCTTCAACTGAACTGTGACAAATCTGATCTCATGATCATCTGCCCGAAATCTTTCACCCAGTCCCTCCATCACTCCTGCCTCACCGTTGACAGCTCATCCCTGACTCTCTCCTCTCAGATCCGCAACCTTGGACTAATCATTGACACCCATCTCACTTTTGAACAGCACATCAAACACATAACGAAAAAAAGCCTTTTTCATCTGGAAAACATTGCTCATCTCTGGCCATCTCTCTCCTTCTCTGCAGCTGAAACTCTCATCCACGCCTTCATCACCTCCAGATTCAACTATTGCAATAGCCTCCTCTATGGTCTACCCTCCAAACACCTCAATAAGCTTCAGCTCATCCAGAGCTCTGCCACCCATCTCCTCACCCACACCGGGTCATGTGAACACATCACCCCCATCCTCCTACGTCTCCATTGGCTCTACATGAAGCACCTTCTCCTTCTCCTCATCCACAAAGGCCTCCATCACAAAGGCCCCCTTCCCCCCTGGTACTTACTCTTACTAAGTAAGTACAAACTTACTTAGCTTAGAAATTATTTCATCAATGTCACATAGGAATTGATGTAATGACCAATTTAAATCTTGCAAAACTTTCCTGAAACACTCAAATCATCCATATAACTGGGAAACTATTTCTGGGTTTCTTGAAGCTGCAGGGTCTTTCGGCAAGTTTCAAATAAATTGATTTTTATTAGATTTGGACATTTTGTTATGAACAAAACCCCCCTGAAAGGTAAAACATCCACATAAAGCTCACAAATAATAGTATATTATATAAATATATTGTAAAGTTGTCATAATTTATTTCCCAATCCAGACTTTTAATAAATCCTGATAAGACACATCACTTGAGTGGATTTTTGTAATTTTCCACATTTTTAGAAGTAGATGAACTCATATCTTTGGTCCAGTCTGCTGGTCAAAGTGCTGAAGTGTTTCTCATTTGCATAATCCTTCATCAGCTCACTTCCTGCAGCAACGATCATCTGATATATGACAACCCAACGTCTTTGTCATCATAATCCAGTTAACCATATATCGTATACAGCCCCATGTGTGTATTACCTCACCTCTCTACACACAGCCTCACAGCATCTGCATTTATTTCCCAGCAGCTGCATGTTGTATATCATTTGAGTGGATTAAGTTTGTTTAGTTTCCTCGTCTCTTCACCAGCCTCCCTGTCATCTAACTGTGTGTTTGTTCGCCTCTGGGCAGCGTAGTCACTAACAGTGTGGCCCAGCGAAGGAGCCGATTCCCCTGCTGCATTAATGTTGTCATAAATTCATATCACTGGGGGATATTTGTGTCTTGGACTGACAGTATGAGATGAGGCTTTCTAAATTCCACACTGGTAGCCTGTCACAGTGGGTCATTGTCCTGCTCCAGTGGGGCAGAATCGGTATGATGGGACCTCCTGGATGTGCAGTGACGAACGCATCTCATCATCTATTTTCTTCTAATTTTCCTGGTGCTGCTCAGTGTTTCTTGCCATTGTTGATAGCCTTCAGTCTCTATTTGTCGCTTCAAATTTTGTCCTTGTACTTTTGATCTATTCATGTGCTTCTTGTAATTCTCTTATCTCCTCTCAGTGCTCCTCTTCCTACTTTTACTGGTTCTTCTTGAGTCCTCTGCCTCTCTTTTCTCATCTCTGTCAAATCAAACCAGCAGCATGTATGTAAACCTCTCCTGAGTTGCCAGTGGGTGATATAGAAATGCTGGAAATACTGTAGGACTCCTATCTAGGCTGAACTCAATTAAATGTTCCTAAGCAGCCCGCAGTCTCAGAGCATGTTTCTGAGTGTCCCTGCTGCTCCGCCACATCATTTGAATTTCTGTAAAATGAAAAGTGGGTTTCTGTGAGATTCCCCAAAGCTTTTGAAGAAGTGAGTAGATTCAACAGGTATGTTTGAATATTCAGTATGCCTGTTCAGTAGACACACTGTTCCTATCCAAATATGAAAATACTACGGGTCAAAGCACACATTTTGGAAACTATTAGTGGCTGTGAGGCTTTTCCTAATGTGGAAACTTACGTCAGAGCAAAGAATTTCAGCCGTGCAAATGCAAATATGTAGGTTAATCAAATTTTAAAATGTTTTTATAGGGCTCACGGTGTGAACAGTTGAGTACATGCATGGTTACTCTGTGTCTATAGCAGCCCTCCTCCACATGAAGCCTCTCATGCCATCTTTACTGTAGGCCAAGAAGAGAAGCACATAATCCAGAGTCAACAAAAATCTCGCAGGCTTAGACTTCAGACACATACTGTAGAAGAAATATGTCAGTGTTATGCAATCTAGCTTGTCTCTGTGACACAGTCACATTCTCTGTCCAGAGACAAGGAGAGGACTTCGAGGCAGCAGCTGCTGATGATGAAGACTGCAGTGACATTACAGATGACAGAAGAAGTTTAAAGTGCTTTATTATAATTATTATAATTATTATTATAGGTGTAAAACATTTGAATAGAATTTTTTTTTATTAGTTTAAGGAAAAAAAATCTAAGTTTACAACAAAGTAATGAATGAGCCTTGAACCCAAATGCACTGTGATGACAGAATGTTGTTCACAGATGACGCTTTCCACTCAAATTGCAAAAAATCACTGCAATGGAAAAAGCACATGGAACAAGACCCTACTCAAAACTAGAAATGGCATTTATTAGGTTAATGTGTGTGATTGCTGAAAGAAACTTGAAGTTTCTTGCAAGTTGAAATCGAGGACACTGAGAGAGCTGGCTAACCAACGTCGCTTGTACAGTAAACATGAACAAGCTAAAATTTGATCAAAAATCGGATGGACCATTCAAGAGTTGCAAGAGTTAAAATCCCCAAAACCCTCAAATTTTAAGATGTATTGACGAGCTAAATATCTTAAAATTTCAAAAGGTGAAGTACTCTTTCCAGCCGTTAGCATAAAGATATAGTAGCGATTTCTGTTTAGCAATTTTTGTTTAGTTCCTGTAGCCTCTCCAGTGGTAAAACTGCACAAACTGTGGCCCTCTTACCTTTGGCCACAGTCTTGAGCTAAATTTGATCAAAATCAGATGGACTGTGCAACAGCTAGAAACGTCTGAATTTATTTGACGATGCCCACAAAAGTATGTTAGCCAATCATGGAACAACAATACACACGATCGCAGATTCAACACAAGGGCAATGTTTCACTGTAGCTTCATATTTAAAGCATCAAAACTGGATGAAATAAGTTGAAAAGCCAGTCAAAAGCATGCTCAACAAATAATTCTAAGTATCGAAACATTTCTGTATTTTTTGTTTGTATTGTGGCTGTCTATTCAGCTGATTGAAACTACAGAAACATACACCGATCAAGCACAACATTCTGACCACTTATAGGTAAAGTGAGTAACACTGATTATGTCTTCATCACAGCACCTGTTAGTGGGTTGGATATATTAGGTAGAAAGTGAACATTTTGTCTTTAAAGTTAATGTGTTAGAAGCAAGAAAAACGGGTCTAAGTTGTAAGGATTTGAGAGTCTGACATAGGCCAATTTGTGATGGACAACTGGATCAGAGCATTTCCAAAACTGCAGCTTTTGTGGGGTGTTCCTGGTCTGCAGTAGTCAGTATCTATCAAAAGTGGTCCGAGGGAGGAACAGTGGTGAACTGGTGACATGGTCATTGATGCACTTAGGGAGAAAAGGCTGGCCATGTGGTCAGATCCAACAGATGAGCTACTGTTGCTCAAATTGCTGAAGACGTTAATGCTGGTTCTGATTGAAAGTTGTCAGGATACACAATGCATCACAGTTTGCTGCATATGGGGCTGCATAGCCACAGACCAGTCAGGGTGCCCATGCTGACCCCTGCACACCACTGAGAGCATCAACAATGAGCACATGAGCATCAGAACTGGACCACAGAGCAATGGAAGAAGGTGGCCTGGTCTGATGAATCATGTTTTGTTTTACAACACATAATGGCCAGCTGCGTATGTGTCGCTTACCCTAGGAACACATAGCACCAGGATGCACTATGGGAAGAAGGCAGTGCAATGCTTTGGGCAATGTTCTGCTGGGAAACCTTGGGTCCTGCCATCCATGTGGATGTTACTTTGACATGTACCACCTCCCTAAACATTGTTTAGGGAGGTGGAAACACTCTTTCATGGAAGTGGTAATGCCTGATGGCTGTGGCCTCTTTCGGCGGTATAATGCACCATGCCACAAAGCAAAAATGGTTCAGGAATGGTTTGAGGAGCACAACAACAAGTTTGAGGTGTTGACTTGGCCTCCAAATTCCTCAGATCTCAATCCAATCGAGCATCTGTGGGATGTGCTGGACAAATAAGTTCGACCCATGGAGGCCCCACCTCACAACTTACAGGACTTAAACAATCTGCTGCTAACATCCTGGTGCCAGATACCACAGCACACCTTCAGGGGTCTAGTGGAGTCCATGTTTCAATGGGTCAAGGCTGTTTTGGCAGCAAAAGAGGGACCAACACAATACATGGTCACCATGTTTTGCCTGATCGGTGCCATTTCAAATACGAAACATGTCATTTGTTAAAGAATTTTGTTTTTATTGTTTTTTTTCAGACAAATAAACAATGATAAGAGTTCTGCATTATCATTATGATCTACACCAATCAGCCACAACATTATGACCACTGACAGGTGAAGTGAATGACATTGATCATACTGGCACTATATGTTCTGCTAGAAAACCTTGGATTTTGGCATCCATGTTGATGAGACTTAGACACCCAAAAAAACACATTGTCCCAGAATAAGCACACTCTCTCATGCAAATGGCAATCCCAAATGTCCCTGGCCAACCCTCTCAGGAAAATGTAACAAAATCCACTATACCCACCACATCGCAAAAACATCAAACAATCAGGAACATCTTGGGGAACATGACAATCACCCAAGATGTTGATTTGACTCCCAAACTTCCGAGACCCTATTCTGATCAAGCATCAACAGGATGCAGTCAAACAACTTTGCTTCACAGAGGTCCCACTGCACAACCCAGAGTGCCCAAAGGATCCACTGCCAACGTCCTGGTGCCAGACCCCATAGGACACCCTGAGAGGTCTTCTTGTTCAGGCCCAATGGTTCAGAGTATTTTTGACAATGTAAGAGGGACCAACACAGTATTAGGCAGGTGGTCATAATGTTATGCCTGATCAGTGTAAATATCTCCTTGGCAGATCAGTGTTCAGGGTTTAATGTTCTTATGACACAATTATCAACAGTATAGACTCTGGTATCTTTCAGTACTAGAGCAGAGGTGTTTTAGTCTCCATTTTAATCTTCTGTTTGCCATGAATGGATTTCAAATGAGCAACAGAAGGTGAACACTAGACCCAAGACACAAATTGAGATGAATACAGAACATTCTGACAGCAGCGACCTCCAAGCTGCACTCTGTTCAATCAGCTTCACACTGTCATCAGGTTAGATTAAGGTTTTCTGTTGTATGTTTTATACCACATTGTGCCTTCGGTCTGTCTTCCCCAGCTGATGGAACAGGAGGTGAAAGAAGCACAAGTCTGGAAGCGTCTGACCTTCTGTCATCCAGGCCGTATGTAGACAGATCAGTCCAGCTCTCATGGGTTGACCTTAGCTGGCACAACAGCGTAAAGAACAAGATGTGACGCAATTATCTGGGGCAGAACATACAGTCTGCTGCCGAACACATGAACCTTGTGGAATAGGTCAGAGCTGGAGCATGAAAAGGTTGGTGCTGCAGTCCAAGTTCCAACTGAAAACCAGCAGGACAGAGTCATAGTGGTGGGCTTTGGGTTTGTTGATCCATAAAGAGGTTATATCCTTTGGTATAGTCCCTTATTTACAGTAACTACTCTGGTTATACAGCCATGACAGCTTAATAAATTACACATATAGCTGTATTAGAATTTAAAAGACTATTACGCATTTAAAAATCTCTAATTTTACAGATTTTTTATTTTTTTAGAGCTTTTATTCTGTATTTTTTGAAATGCACAAAATATCAATAAAGTGACACAAATTACACTGAATTTACATCTGGAATGTAAAATAAATGCTAAAACATGTAACTATGATTAACCATCTAAGTTGCATTTTTGTATATGTAAAAATGCTGATAATAATACATTTGCAGTCTGTTAAATTAGAGTTTAATGTTGTAATATATTTGTAAACTTGATTCAGTCAGCAGCAATTAGCTGATAAACAAGTATTAGTTTTGTCATTTCACATGGATTTGTTTGCTAAGAGATATATTGCATAATCACAGAAATTTTCACAACAAAAAATGAATGTGAATGTCTTTCATCAGTATGTAATATTCATAAGCTTTGGAAACCTGACAATCTTATCATTAAATCTATGTATCAAGTAAATATTTATATACATGTTAACATTATACATAATAAACAATTTAATTATAATATATGTTCCGTATATGTCTTGTTTAGCATCTACAATTATAGCATTTTCAAATTAGTTTATCCCAATGAAATCATCACAATCAATGAATTTGTCAGCAGTCAATAGAAATGTATAAATTCATTAAATAGATTATATTGCACAGTGTTGATTCCAAATATGAGGATGCTGTTGTTATCATTCCTTCTACAAGATAAATCTTAAATCAAAGTAGTGATATACAAATTATCCTCAATAACTACCAGAAGAAAGTACACAAAACAAGACAGACAAGAAGAGAGAAACATGTAAAGTTATTGTGACTGACGAGTTTTGGTGTGTTCTCAGTTCAGCCAAATATTTTCCAAAGATGCGCAGAGGAACTTGTGTCCCTTCCTGGTGTGACTGGGCCTTTAGGTTGATATTACTAAAACGTGATCTAAATTCAGTGTAGTTAAATCACTGAAAGTGTAGTATTTACTGCTAGAGAACCCACTGGATTTGCAAAAAGCTGCAGCATTTTGTAGATTCATCTGTCACCCTTGTATATATTGTAAATATTATTACTATTGTTCTATTATTATTTTATTCTTATCACTATGTCTACTGTTACATAAGCTGCTGTAACAATGTAAATTTCCCCTGGAGTGGGGAGAAATGAAGAACTTTATCTTATCTTATCTTATCTTATCTTATCTTATCTTATCTTATCTTATCTTATCTTATCTTATCTTATCTTAGATTTGGGGGATAATATTTGTAGTAAAGACCAGCTGAGGACTACTTAGAGATAACATATCAGTGAATGAACAGACAGCAAGGAGACACTTGACAGCCCCAAAATTCTGCTTTGGTCCTTGTGAGTCATTTAGGATGTGTGCGCCTGTGTGTGTTCTGAGATTTACACGCCGTACAGTGTTACATCACCGTGACTCAGTCTGTGGCTGAACTCACCTCACTGCCGCCCATCCTGCAGCCAGAGCCTCGTTCTGACGTGACACGTCCACAAACACACACGCAGGCCAACAAGCAGACAAACACACACTCAGACAGATGCACCACTTTACACGCACAGCTGACGAAACATGCAAGGAAACACAAAAATCATACAGCCACCCTGTTCCAGATGTCGGTGCTGGCACCTCAGGTGGGAAACACAACCTCCCAAGCACAAGTGTTTCATGTGGAAGGTATGTATGTGTAGGAGCACTTTCTGAGATGAACTTGATGGCAACAGGAACATTGTTGTCAAAAAAAAAAATGGAAATCCTGTGTTAGGTCAAAAGTCCATGTCTGAATGTTTTTTTAGAATAAAAAAATTACTGTTGATTGTCTTTTTCAAACTTCTTTTTATGTGTACACGTTATAGTTTGGCACAGCTTTATCTCTCATCCACCTAAATACAATATATCATTAATTCTTCCTGCTGTAGGAACAGACAGCAGCTGTGATTCTGATCCTCTGGATAATGTGAGTGGTTGTTTACACCATAGATAAGTTCTACTCATGTTACAAATAAACACACAGTTTAGCGCTGATCTGCTTAGAATTGATGGGACATATTTCTTCCTATCTGTTGTAATATTAAAATCATTTACTTTGCAGGATGTTTGTGGGAAAAGCGGACAAGACGCATATTATCATCACAACACGCTCTAGTATTTTATCATCATATTTTTTGGCCTTTTGTGTGGTTTTAGAATGTGGAGAAATTTTGTATTACTGTTGTGTACAGCAGACTGCAAGACAAATTGCCACTCAGGTATAGTAAAGATTACCTTTAATCTTGAACCTTGACCTGTATGACATGTCATTCCTTCTCATCCAGCATTTCCTCCCACTCTCTACTCTCATCTACCTAAAATAGTAATAATATCTATTGTTATTATTTTACATATGAATTCTGGAGCCTCTTCATAACACATGGAGCCAATGTTGAAGGATGCATTAGGGTCGTAATTATAATATACAGCTCCAAGACTGTGAAAAGTGGCTTGATCACATGCACTAGAGAATGTTCACAGAAACACAGAATATTAAAAAATACAATGAATGCAAAACTCAAATGAACAACGTGCAAACTAAACCTGTATTAAAGATACATTTTTTAAATATTGCATTTAAGTTTATATTGTGTACTTTCAATTTATGTGCTCACTTTATTAGTGGGCCAAGTAGTTTTGTGGGTTATTATTTCATCATTTTGAACTAAATGAGCTGAAGGACTTCTGCCACTGATTGATTTTGCAGTGGTACCAGTTCAGGTTATTTTATAGTTTGATGTTTCATTAATGAATGTTATTAAGGCTGACAGATCAAAAGCATTTTTTAACATTTGTATTAAATAAGTCAGGTCTATCACTCCTTTTTGTGTTACTTTTCGTGACTGAAATGTCACCCTGCATCTATGGGTATGAACTTTGTGTGTTTTTTTTTGCCCCCTCTGTTCCACCAGAGCAACCCGGGCCTCATAGATTTGAGTTAGGTGATGCCACTAACAGCAACAACACTGGCGTCAGAAGGAAACTTATGAGACTCATATCAGCCAATTTGCCGCTTTGACCTGTTTGCCAACCCTGCTTAAAATAAAAGCCAATACTTTTCCATTTTCATTATTGCAAGCTTTGCCTTACAACCAACAGCTGAATGCAGTACTAAATTGTATTTCTATGGCCTGATCTGACACACTGGCATGAGCAGACATAAAACCTAGAATAAAAACAAAACAACCCCTCCAGACAAATCATCGAGCCATCTGGCATCAGATGTGTTTTTTGGCCTCTTAAAAATTATCAAATCAAGGGTGAAAACTGATGTAACACCAAAAATATAGAGGCTTTAAAATGATAACCAGAGGGTTGGAGAAGGGGGCAACGATATAGAGATGGAAAAAATAGCCTTTGTGACGTCCACCCATCTATTATTTATATATCGCTTTATCCTATGTGGGGTGGCAGGGAGGCTGGAGCTTATCCCGGCTGACTCAGGGCGAAGGCAATGGGCACCTGGATAGGTCCTCCAGTCTATCTTAGGGCTACACAGAGGGACAAACAAGCACACTCACATTCACAGCTACACACAATTTAGAATCACCAGTTAAACTCAGCATATTTTTGGACTGTAGGAGGAAGCTGGAGAACCCGGTGAAAACCCACGCTGCACAGGAAAACACCACACAAACCAGGCCGCGAAACAAACCAGGGATCTTCTAGCTGTAAGGCGAAAGTGCTAACCACCAAGCCCTTATTGGGACATTCATTACAGAATTAAAAGAATGTTTTTTGTGTATAGGTGTGTATGTGTTATGTATCATCTTATCATCATCGTTTCTGTACAATGTGCACATTGCAGACAATAATGGAGGAACATGTGCGCGTTTTCTCATTCTTCTGTCAAAATGAGAGGCTGGGTTTAGATTTCAGTTAAAGTCACAATGTTTTTGATGTGTAAATCCGCACTTAAAAGTTTCAGAAAATTGATTTTCATCATTTGCATATCTTATCAACAATTTTTGCAAGATTTTGAACACATTTTGCACTGTGATGCATAATGGTAACCACATGTGGCAGATTTTAAACACAGTTACACACAGATGACACAAATTTATTCATATTTGTCGGCAACAATTTAAAGAAACCAGAGTAAGTCAGTTCAGAGTGCACAGGAAGCATGGTGGAGTTGAGAGTTGATCCCAACCATAGGTGGAAACAGTGTGAGATTCAGAGGAAGAAGGAAACATGTGAAGTGGTGGATGTGGAAGAACAGTCATTTCAGATGAAATGTGAGCAACTGTGATTGATTTTCTCTTTGTTCACTGAATGACAACAAGGGAAGCAGATCAATGAGTACAATAAAATCTCAGCAGATTCTTTGTGATCACCAAGAGAGTCAAAGAACTAAACTGGTAACTATGTTCTCCTACCACGAAGAGGCTCTCATTGCTGACGTGGTCCTTCGAAACAATGCAGTGAAATGCAGCAGTGAGTTGTTGAAGGCACCAATTGTAAAGAAAATTAGCAGTGTTAGGTTTTGATTGCTCCTCCAACGCAACAAGATGTCCATGAATAAGAGTCCCTTTCTGAAAAAGGATCAAAGATCAGGCCAAAGCCCGCCCTCTGGCCTGACCCAACACAAAGATGTGATGCTGAACGGAGCACTTGTTGAACTTGATTTTGCAGCTACATTGTACAGTGCTTCATATTTACATTTGTGTTTGGGCTTTTTCAGTATTGTATTCGTACTACTATGTACTGTATTGCTAGCAGTTCAGCATGTAATATCTAATTTGAGTTACTGAATTGTGTTTAACTGTATTCAAAACAATTGACCTTTTTTTGGGGTTAAATGCCCTGAACACGGTTTTCAATTTTTCGATGTCATGCATATTAAATGCCTAGTTGTATTTTCATTTTCTGCGTATGATCTGATGAACCTAAGGTTTTGCGAGTGTAGTTTTGAGACAAAAATCTGGAGGTTTTCAAGGAATGTGTCTTAATGATGGTGAAAAACTGTAATCTCTTTTGTGAACCAAAAAGGCCAATAGTCAGTGATGAAAGCATTTATACTTGGACTAAGAACTTCATGAACTTTGCTCTTCTCTTCATGGCTCACACCAGCTCCCTGGGGAGGGAATTATCCAGCAGACTGGGAAGATGACCAGAGGGTGCTGCTGTCCATGCACACAGTGTTCATTGGTCACAGTGAACCTCGCCGCATTCACTGTGTGTATCTTACAAACACACATGAGGCACTCTGCCTCCAACATCGCCTTTTCTCGTCAACTAACTGAGTGAAACTGAAAGCTTTTGTCTGATGCTGCCACTCCCATTGAGCTCCAAGTATTGCTCTATTTCCATGATGGCTATCCTCACACACACAGTCCTGTCTGTCTGTGTTTCTGTCTTGTCTCTTTCTCTTCTAGTTCTGTCTCTTACTCTCATACACTTCATGTTCCACCAGTGACAGTGATGGCCTTTGACAGCTCAGAACATGATGACATGGCCAGCAGTCACCCCACATAGAAAGAGGGAAATCCCTATGAAATAAATATTACACACACACTTCACTCAGGGAGATGGGCTGGGAACAACCTGCCCTGTTAACCCTCACGCTGCTGAGTGCAGAGAGAGAGAGAAAATACTAAAAAATGAAAGAAATGGAGAAGGGACGCGGTACTGCGTGCAGGCGCATACATGCTCATGTGTGTACGAGTGTGACTATAAGTGAAGCAGGCAGAGCTGGATGGCCTCACTTTCTTTTTATATACAAGCAGGATGGAGAATCCATGTAGCCTGTCAGCCTGGGACAGTCTGCATAGCACACACAGGCTCTCTCACTCTCACACACAAAAACTGTTTTGCATTTGCACATTAGAAATGTGGTTGGAGGAGAGCAGAGGAGACAGCTGAGGAGTGTGTAAAACCCTTGATTCATTTGGGCAGCAGGAGGATGGAAACAAACTAAAATACGCCATTTTTGTTGGAAATTTCAGAATACTGGTTGTGGTGCCTGATAATGATGCTGACTGTGTGTTTTTTTTAATAAACAGCTTTGCTTTGTCCCAAAATTAAATCATCATGGACAAGCACAGATCACTTAAACATAGTATGAAGCTGCTGTTAACATCCCATTTGAATCCTTATACATAAATATACTATATATTAAATAGTATTGACTTATATGTATTATGTTGAGTTCTGGCTCAGTTTTAACCATTTCCCTAACTTAACACCAAAGTGTTTCTACTATAAGCAACTCAAAAATCAACTCCGATAATGGGCCAGTGTGCCCTCCCATTTTAAAATATGCTCCTAAGTGGAATTAAAACAATAACTAACAACAAACTAGCTTCAGATTAACACCATATATACATTGCATTTCACTGTAAACCCGGATAAGTTCATTGTACTTAAACCATTTGCATCAAGTGATTGCCTCAAATGGTTTAAGTTATTGACTGCAGAGAAACTTAATTTGTTCAAGTATAGTCAACTTAAATGTACAATAGGCAGAACTTAATATTATACATCAAATACACTTAAAAATTCTAGTTTTATTAAAATTCTGAATATATTTAAAAAGTTATAGTTGGGATAAAAAAAATCCAATTAAGTTCTTTTGTCAATGACCACACAATTGCAGCACATTTACTTCATTTTATTGAAACATAACAAAACAACAAATATTTCTCAACATTAATGCTCTGTGTAAAATACCAGATGCAAATACAAAACAACAGCAAGACCTTGTTTCATAAAATTACCAAAATTATTTTTTGTCAATAGTTTCAACAGTATATTCTTAATTTTTTGCTATTAACATATTACAGTACCCTTCCATGTTGCCGCAAAAAAACTAAGCAAAACACACAAAAAAATGTGTTATTAAACAGTTTCCATTCAAATAGACAGCACAGTTTTTTAGTTGTTTGCTCTGTTTGTCTGTTTGGAAGAAAAAAAACACTGATCATGTAGCAATATACTGTACTTCAAGTACACAAGGAAAAGACTGTAATGCTTTGTGTGCCACATAACAAAACAGGCATTAAGAACAGCAGTAATAAGAACATGCAGTGAGGACAAGAATGGATTAAAAAAAACTGCAAATTTCTAAAATATGTCCTCTGTGGAATAATTTTAGTAAAATAAACAATACTAGACACATCTTGTACAAGAGGAATCACAAACAAAATGAGCAACAGCATGAATATTTGTTTCAGTCAGTGCAATATAATTGTGCAATAATCCAGAAATGGGCTTGAAGAGTTGTGCATTGCTGCCAGTGTCTTACACTGCAAGCTCATTCTTCAGCTTTTGAGTCTTTGGAGGTAGCTCTCTTCGGCCTGAATTTATTATGACCTGCTGAATGAAGGTAAAGGTGTTCATGCTCCTCAGGTAGTGCAGGTGGAGTGTGGAGGTAAAGCCAAACAAGAGGCACATTGCTTGAGGTAGGTTGGTAAGTGCTATTACAGGGCTGCCCTCTCAGATGATTCCCACTCTTGAAGGGTTTAGTTGTGGTGATGCTGGGCTTGCAGCGCTGTTGTCCTCATAGCAGAGTAATGCCACTGGAAAGTCCAGAGTCTCCCTCATTAAGATTCTACATAGTGCAAGAAACAAGACAAAAAAAATTCAAAAACAAAAAACGAGTGGTTATTTGATTTTCGTTTTAAAATACAAAAATTAAAATTGAAATACAAGGCGTTTTTCCTTTTCATGATCAAAAAGGGATATACGAAATTTTAAAATGCTTTGATTATCATTTTATATTTAGAATAACAAAAAAATAAAATCAGTAAGAGACAGAAACGAAAAAAGGTCCGTTTTTTTTTTAATTTTCTGAGACCGGAAGTGGTCATCAGCAAGTGTGGAGCCAAACAACAACAAGATTCTCAGAGGGCGGAGCCAGAGAACATCGATTGGTCAGACCATAGATATCTATAGAAGACAGCGCGCTAGCGTATCTAGTCTATGGATATCTATGGTCGGCACGTCTGGTAGCATCTCTGGCTGCTGTTGACCTTGTTTTTGGAGTAAAACACGGTAAGAAGATAAATACTTCTAACCTGTAGCGTTGTTTTGTTGTACGTTAAGTCAGCGACTTGTGAAGAGTTGTGTTTTGTCGTGTTTGAGCAGTTGGTCCGGACGCGTTAGCTAGCTAGGCGGCTAAGTTAGCTAGCGGGCTAATTAACACAGGTGGCTAACTTACCGCTGAACACCTGTGTTAGTTGCTGCTGCAGCTATCCGTCATTATTAGAATGACCTTCTCAACCTGTATTTCTCTACTGTGTATTTTAGCTTTTAAAAAAGTTATTTTACTTTAAGGTGAACTGAAACCCGTTGAGCTGCACTGAAGTTTAATATTCAGCTGGTTTGAATTAAACCGCGCTTAACATTGTGCAACATTATCTCTCTGAATCTCCATAATTTCATTAAATTCCTTCTCTCTTCCACTGATCAAGTTCAATCCAGTATATAAAGTGACATTAATAATGAATAAACTAACGTCCAGCCATTGTATTTATTTATTATTGCATGTATTTTTAGTAAAACATGAGTTGAAACGTCCTACTTTTGGATCTAGAACTGCACAAGCTGTTCATTTTCAGTCACCTGATGAGTTAAACTCCCCTTTTTATGTGAGGTTGAAGCAGAAAGTCTGAGTTAATAAAGAAAGTTGTTTATAATTTGTGATACCTGTTATCTCTGACTGAGGCTTTAGTTTTTGTTGAGCCGATTTACACGTAGAAACTTTGTTCAGGAAGATTTCTCAGTAGCTCAGAGGACAGGCTGCTTTTTACACAACCTTGTAAGAGAATGTCTGTCAATGCTTTCAGCAGAATTTAGGAACACAACACTTCCTAAACAGATATTTTGAGGCTGTGAGGTTGAACGTTTGAGAGTATATCAGTGTGTTTCTTTGTGGTCTTTCTGTTTCTAGGTGGAAGCTGAATTAGTGAGGATGACTCCTGCTCCTGTCATCTCTAAGCGCCTCACACATCTTTACCTGCACATGAGGAAAATCACTCCTGTAGAATGCAGGTATGTTTATCATTATTATAAAAAGATGTTGCCTGGTGACCTGTCAGAAACCCCTTATACAGAGTCAGCCAAAATAATGTTTACACACATCAGGAAAAGAAAAACTTGCATAAATATTTCAATACCAAATTTATTCAGACATCACAAGATTAATAAAAGTTATCTTTGGCCTCTACAATTACAAGAGGTGCTCAAAGTGGTGGCCACTGGCTTCCAGACATTTCTGTTGTGTTGTAGACGTCACTTGTTGATGCTCTATTCATGAGGGTAATGCCATCTGTTGGGAAAACATCGTACAACAGGACACAGAGTTATCGTGATTTGATCAAACTTAGAAAGAGGTATCTATATGTATAGAAGTACTTATACAAGTGAAATATTTATAAAAGTTTTTCTTTTCCTGATGTGTGTACATTATTTTGGCTGACTCTGAACTTAATGAGAACAAAACTGTCATTTAATTGTTGCTCTGGAAGCTTCTTTAGTGAAAACCGGCTGGTGCTCTGCTTTGAAACAAACTGCTGTTGAGGTCTGTGTTTTTAGGTTTAACCCCACAGTTTCTGAATGAACTGATAGTTGTTGTTTTTTTCCTGATCAATGTGGACGTTATAATTGATGGTAGAATTTACTGATCATATAATCAGCATGACAATATAACAGTAGAACATTCTGACCACCTGACTAATACTGTGTTGGTCCCTTTATGCTGCTAAAACTCCTCTGACCCAGTGGTTCATCAGAACCTCTGGGGATGTCCTGTGGATTCTGTGGATCCTGTGGGTTGCAGGGTGGGTCCTACCTAGACCAGGCTGATCCTGGACCATCCCACAGATGCTCAATCAGATGTGGATGTGGGGAGTGTGGAACCCAGGTGAACAGCTTAGCTCTGTCGTGTTCCTCGGACCACTCCTGAGGAGTTTTAGTTTGTCCTGCTGAGGGTGGCAGCTGGCATCAAGGACTGCTGTTGCCATGGAGACTAGGGGGTTGTTTGTCCTGCAGTGTTTAGGTGGTGGTACATGTCAAACATCCACATGAACGTCAAGGTTTCCCAGCAGAACGGTGCATTAGAACAAGATGATGGATGTTGTTCTCTTCAGCTGTCAGTGGTCAGAATGTTGTGGCTGATCGGTGGATCTGTCTGCCTTTACTCTGACATCCAGAGTTCTACAAAAGTGTAGTATGTGTGCAGTGCAGAAGAGATTTACTTTATTGTATGCATTTTTTTAAGGGAGAGCATTTTTTTTGTCCACCTGAATGAAGACCCAATCTTTCCCTTCAAAGGATAGTTAATTATTACTATGGCTTCTATAGTGGTCCCATCAGAGAAAATCATAGCCATATACAGATTTTTATTAATTCCAGGGCTTGTTCAATAAAGATTATAATAATAAGTACATCAGTTAATTCTTGGTCACAGTTGGAATTTTGCAGCCTGAGAGATGGTTGAGAAGGTTTGCAGTTCTTGTTTTAGCAATATGTTATAATAGAAGACCTTTATTGTCATTGTACATGAAATTATCTGCAAACCAGCAAAGTGTGTCAGTCTGAGGTATCTAAAAATAAATAAGTCAATAAAAATGCTTCTAAAGCCAATAATAAACAGAATATTTTGAGGAAATATTCTAAAAAGGAAAGAAAAGCTCCATTCTCACTCCTCTCAGGATAAACTGTCATTAAAATTGACTTTAAATTTAGCTTCAACACAAGATAAAAACATTTACTTTCATTACTGATATTGTCAAGTTTTAATAAAATTCATGCTACTTTTATAAAATGATGAAAGTGAATAAATTGTATTTCTGTGATCTGTGTTTGATTTCTGTCTTTTCTCCTGTCATCCAGATGTTCAGAGGGAGATGATGCCACATCTGGTCCAGCCGATGGAAGGTCTTGAAGTTCTCTGACTGGCCTCGACTGAAGATGGTCGTCTCACTGGATTTAAGGTTCAGATGCTCAGTAACAAACTCCACCAATGAGCCAACAGGGAAGCTTTAGGTTTATTAAATGTTGCTATGAAGGTATTGCTGTTTTTCTTTGTGAATGCAATGTGCTCCAACTGAAACTTGAATTAGAACTTGGAAATAAATCCTTCCATCTGAAAGGATTTAGTTGCATTAATAACCTCATAACATTCTAATTTTTATTCCAGTCTTAGTTGGAAATAGAATCTCTGTATTGATTCAGGTAAAAACTGAACTTCACAGCATGATGGAGCAAAACACCCAGATGAAAACTGTGATGGTGTTGGATTGTCAGACCGTAATGTTGCAGCTCAAAGCAGCTTTTCTAGCTCAGTTCATTCTGACATTCAGCTATGAATCAACACAGCAGATGGTGATCCATGCTGTGGAAGTCTCACATCTCCTGATTTAATGGAGCTGCTTTGCACTTTTTACACTGTTTATTCACCAACACTTTATTTAATAAAAGTCCCATCTAGTTTTTATGAGGAATGTGATGTTTTAATTTCTCTGTGAATAACTGCAGTCTAATGCAACAGCTGGAGTTGTAACATCTGTCCTGATATTGATCATGGAGTATTGATCAGAATACTTATGGTCAGCAGTCATCCCTGAAGTTTTACATTAAAATCTTTACTTGTGTTGTGAACTTTAGTAAGAAGCAGAAACGTTAGTGTTGCCATGGATACATGAGTGTTAAATTCTGTCCATGTTTCCATTTTGGGAAATTCAGTCCAGCAGATGAGTTTGTGTTTACTGCCAGCGACCATTCAGTCTGAGATATTAAGAATAAATAAATGTGTATAATGTGGAAATGAACAGATTTTATTTTTATTTATTCCTACAGCTGCTGCATTTAAAGTTCTAGAATGTGGAGGAATTTAGTCTCACAATCAGAGACAACAAATATTATCTGAAAGTCGGGTTATTGTTGTTTAGCAGCACAATACAAAAAGATTAATGTTAGAAATATTCCAGTTGAGACTCTAGAATATCATGATTTATGTAAATTTACCTCAATAATATGAATGTTCAGGTTAAGATTGTACAGTGATATTTATTATGTAAGTTTAGCTGATTAAACAAATGACTCTGCACTAAAATATTACTTAAATTTACATCATTATTATAGTATTTAGGGTCAGACCCTACAGTATTGCGATTAAGAAATCAAATATTTTATAAAATGTAAATACACTGAACTCATTTGGATATATTTAAGTGAGACTCTACAATATTATTTTACACAAATCTATCTAAATCAAAATTTTAATAATTTTCACGCCAAACATTTACTGGACTGATTTAAATATTAAAATCACTCCTTTCTAATCCTCTGCTGTACATTCAAACCTGAGGCCTTAAATAGAAACACACAAGTATCTGATTGAAGGAACTTCTGCAGAGTCCTGGTTCCAGAACATGATGATAGAATTATAGACAAACTTTAACAAAAGCTGACTGAGAGTTTACAGGTTTTTATGTTAGATTTCTTCAGTAATTTAATGAGAGTTATCAGCAATAATCAAGTGTTCATTTGATGAACTTCATTTCCTAAAACATCCAGAATTGGAGCTCATATCTTTGACAGCTGTAAAGTTTCTGCTCCTTCAAAGTTCACAGCACAATGAATTAATTCCTAAAACACTCTCAATGCTGGAGAGCGTTTGTGATGCTGAAGCAGTGACCAGTTTTTCTGTTTCTTCTCTGGAGATGCACAATGAGGGACGTCTGCAGAGACTGAGAAAGAGTCTCACCACATCCTGACATGAGGAAAAAGACTTTATTGAAGACTACAATGAGAAAAACTAACAGACAGCAGACGGCTGCATTCAAGGTGAGCTCTGAACATTTGATCTGGAACAGGAATTCAATAACGGCAGCATGAGCTTCATTTCAGTCTGTAGCTGCTGAATTCATGGATGAATCATCTGGCACTAGAGAGGAAGACCATCAAACATCCACGTCAGCTGATGGAGGTCCAAGAGTCTCACCGAACAACCAACCTACAGAGTGAAGACCTCGAATCTGATTGGACGGCCTCCTATTCAGCCACATGTGTGAACAAATGCCTCTAAGCTGATTTGTTTTCTAAAATAAATCTAGTTTGAGTCCTAATCTATGCCTGTGTGTTTGCTTCTTTACACCGCTGTTAACAGTTTAGGCTGTTAATTGTTCCAGATAAAACAAGTAAAAGATCCTTCAGAGCCGTTCTACCACGAGCCTGACAGGAAGAACTCCAACAGCTACTGAATGTTCCTGTGGTCCCCTCAAGGCTACAGGAGGAGTCCTACGAGGACGAGCCGGTCCACCTGATGGAGGCCAGTCGCTGCGGTTCAAAGCCAACACCGACTACGTGGACTTCTACTGGACCACACGGAGGCCTTCAAACCGGACCAACAAGTTCACCGACTCCCCGACTCGTGGGTCTGAGGACGCCGCCGAGCCTCGGTCCAGCCGGCTGCCTGTCTGTGGGTGTTTGAGTGCTGAGAGGTTTGTGGATGCATGTGAACGTGTCTGTGTTGAAACAGCAGCTTTTCACTCAGTAACGCCGGGAAAAACCAAGAGCTCCTTTATTTGTGACTTTCACTAAAAAAATCTGATGAAAATAAGTTTGCCAGGGTTCTGACTGATAACAGATTATTAAATAATGAAAATAACAGTTTAAATATTCCTTTAAACAATCCTTTGAGGTCTACATTTCCTTTACACTGATTTCTTCGTATTTTGGGTGGAATATACCATTAAACCCAATGTTCAAGGGTTCTTCTGGGAATATACCATTAAACCAATCTTTTAGGTAAATGTTCCAGGATGTTGGGTAGAATATACCGTCAGATAAACCTTTTAGGTCTACATTGGAAGATTTTTTATATAATAGAATATTACTCCAAACCATCCTTTAGGTCTACATTTAAGGTGGAATACTTCTTTACACCAAGAGTTTTTGGTCTACATTGAAAGATTCTAGGTGGAATATTCCTTTGAACAAACTTTTTAAGTTTATGTTCAAGGATGTTGGGTGGAATATACCATCAGACCAAGCTCCAAGGTCTACAGTAGTGAATTTTAGGTAGAATATACCATTAAACTCATCTTTTAGGTCTACATTGGATGATTTTAGGTGGAATGTTCTTCTAAACCCTCTTTTAGTCTACATGTAAGGATGTTTAGGATGGTATATTCTTCCAAACCAACTTCTCAGGTCTACATTTCAGGTGGAATATTCCTCCATACTAACTTTTTTGGTCTACATTGAAGGATTTTTTCTAAACCACCCTTTCAGGTCTATATTTGAGGTTTTAGGTGGAATATTCCTTTTAACCAGCCCCTCAGGTCTCTTTGAGGATTTTGGATGGAATACTCAGTTAAACCAACATTTTAGGTGCATGTCCAAGGATTTTTGGTGGAATGTTCCTTTAAGGTGGATGTTTGAGGACCTTGTAGGTGGAATACTTCCTGAAACCAACCTTTTAGGTCAACATTCAAAGATTTAAGGTGGAATATTCCTTTAAACCAACCTAAATTTCATGTTTTGATCATTATCAAGTGAGAAACCTCAATCCAGACTCCTCATAATGACGTTTGAGATTTATGCTGCTGTTATTTGTTTAGTCCAGACTAAATGACAGAAATCCACAACTGTAATTTTATTTCAGGACTCGGTTATTAAATGTCAAAACAATCCATGTGACTCTAAAAACTCAACAGCTTTACAAACTCTAAGATTAAACTCTCCACAAGGATCCAAAACAAGTTGGACTTCTACATGAGAGCTTTAATTATTCTTCATCTACTTCCTGAAAAGTTTGGTCAATAAAAAAGACAAAAACTAATATTTTCAGCTGAACTAAAGACAGACTTTGTGATTTTTCTGCTCACATGTTGTGTTGTTGTAAACTTACTCTTTCAAATAAATAGCCTGCCTAACCCCCTGGAAACCAGCGTTTGTCCTGTTTTTGTGTTGCTCCTCGGCGACCCTAGACAGCCGGGTCCTAATGTTTTTTGAGCAACACACCATACTATGACGTTTTTACAATGATGGTTCTACTATGGAACCAGTTTGACATGTTCAGGTGTTCTTTGTGTGAAAACTCAGAGATTTCAGGTATCAGAAGGTGGTTTTCAACTTTCTTTGTTAACTTTCTGCTTCAACTTTAAACTAAATTTCCTTGACTAACCCAGCCCTCTGGACTTCCAGTAAGCTGTGTTCCTATTGGCTGTCCAGGTGGCTGCTTGGTGTTATCAGGAACACCTGAGCAGCTCAGTGTCTTCCTGCTTTATTTAGCTGCAGACAAACATTTCCTCTGCTTCTCTTCACCACTGAACCGGGTTTGGCTCCATTGCTTTAGTTTGTTCTTTAGGCGTTGGCTTGCAGCTTCCAGCAGTAAAATCGTCTTTAATGTGTTTCTTGGTGTGTTTTAGGGCTTTGTACTGGATAGTTGTCTTGGTAAATGTGGTTCTTTAGCCACAGTTAGCACATGGTGCTAATGTGTGCAGTGATTAGTGGATTTGGTGCAGCTGAGTTGTGTCTTTATCTTGGCTGTAGTGAGTCTTTAGAGGTTTTTGGTCAGACACATTCTGTATTCTTGTTTGTGAACCAACGTTGGTTGTCCAGAAGGTAAGAGTTCCTGTCCTGATTCTCTGTTCTCAGAGGTTCTCTGGTAGGCTGCAGGAGACTTTAGCGTTTGGGTTGTGCTAGTTTGGTTTTTGTATGGTTTCATTTGGACGACTATCTTGAGGCCCCTCCATGTGGTTTAGTGAGGTTTTCTGGAACAGTTCTACAAAGCAACCTGCAGCAGAAGAGACTTTGAGAGTTTTTAGGAAGTTCTGGAGACCAGACTTTAGAGCAGCAGAAACATTTGTCAGCAGTTTGAGCAGGAGAAGGTGAGCTTCAGAGTAGAAATGAGACGGAAACCTTCTTGACCCGTGTGGTGAGGTCCTGTACCAAGAGTTTGAGCAGGTTGTGAAGAGTCTGTAGTTCTTTGGTCTGAAAGCACAAGAAGAGTCGACTCATTAAAGGAGAAAACAGGAGATATTGTTGGTTCTTCTGTCGCTCTGCAGTTTCCTTAGACTGAATATCAAGTTTATATTTTAAATGATTTCCCATGTGAGCCCAAGAAGACTTCAATAAACTCCCTCCATCCCCTGGACACAACATATTTTATTACCATGTTAAATCTTTTTTTTTTTTAATATGTTTTTGAGTTTTAATCATAGTTTTAGCATAGTTTTTTCTCTTTGCTTGTTTAGTTTTGTCATCTGTGTGAAAGGTGCTAAACAAATAAAGTTGAATTGATAAACTGAATAATTGACTAACTCATGATTGTGACAACAGAAGTATTTTCATTGTGATTTAAGGGTTTGTTTCATTTTTAAGGTTGGGGTTAAAATCTTGACAGAAAAAAAAGATTAAAGAAATAAACTACATTTAAAAAAGCAATTAAATCAAAGGAAAAAACATTTAATACAATAAAACTTTTAAAAAGAAAATTAAACATTAAATACAATTAAATTATATTAAACAGACAAAATATTTAATTAGATAATTAAACAGAAGATACAAAACATGTAATTATGAAATTAAACAAAATTTTTTAAACAAAAATATTAAACATTAAAGATGAAATATTTTAGATAAACATTTAAAAAATACAATTAAACAAGAATATTAAACATTTAAAAAAATACAAAACATTTAATTAGATTATTAAACCTTTAAAAAGACAAAACATTTAATTAAAAAATTAAATGTTTAATTAGAAAATTAAATCTTAAAGACAATAAAACTTTAAATAGGAATTAAACAGAAAATACAATGAAGCATTTAAAAAGAAAATTAAACATTAAAAGGTGGTAAAACATTTAAAAAGAAAAACCTTAAAGATTTAATCGAAAAATTAAACACTGGGAAAGAAAAGGAAATTTTTCAAACAAGCCGATAAAACATTTGAAAAAAACAACAAACATTAAAAAGACAAAACATTTGGAAATCAAATCAGACATTAGAAAAGAATAAAAGGTGAGAAAAGAGCAAAACTAAACATTTAAGAAGAATCAAACTAAAGACAAAACATTTGAAAAGACACCAGTTAAACTTTAGAAGATCAAATTAAACAGAAGAGACAATAAAACGATCAAAAAGAGCAAAAACAGATAAAGTCTAAAGCGTTTTCTAGTCTGAAATGAAAACATCAAGTTGTTTCTTCAAACATTTCCTCTTTCTATGTTCTTGGTTTGATTGTGGACAGATTTACTAAGAACTCATTTCAGAAAACTGCTTTCCAGATAAAGTCTACTAGTAGTTGAAGGCATCGATCAAACTAATGTTACCTTCTGATCTCCACAAACTTTACTGTTCAGTGAAGAGAATCAAAGTTTGTTGAGGATTTCTAAAAAACCCACAGGTGAAGGTCTGAGAAGAACTCAGATGGATGGTCTAAATGTGAAATCAAGACTCATGGTCACAAGTTTTAAGGCTTCTGTTAACCAGAAAGTTCAAACTAACAGAGAAGTACTGAGAAACTTTTAAAACTTCAGTCCTCAGACTGTCTGAAGGTTCAAACTAACAGAGAACTACTCAAGAACTTTTAGGATTTCAGTCCTCAGACTGTCTGAAAGGTTCAAACTAACAGAGAACTACTCAGGAACTTAGAAGATATCAGTCCTTGGACTGTCTGAAGGTTCAATCTAACAGAGAACTACTGTGGGACTTAGAAAATTTCAGCCCTCAGACTGTGTGAAAGCTCAGGTCCTGAGGACTCGGGAGGTGTGGAGGCTTTGGAAAGTCTTGGAACTGAGGGTTCAACCCTCCAGCACAAAGGCTGAAGTCCAACCTCCTGAGAAAAACGGTCGAGTCGAGACTCGAGTTAAAAAAAAACTCGAAAACGACAAAAAATAGATGATAAATGCGCAAAAAAAAGAAGAATTAGTATCTGAGCGAGTAGCTCAGGAGGATAAGAAGAGGACTACCAAGCTGGAAGGTCGCAGGTTCAAGACCCACCACCGGCATTTTTCTTTCTTTGTCTTTGTCAGGATTTTGATAAAATTTAAGAAGTGTCTGGTCTTGAACCAGCGACCTGCAGCTCCATAGGCAAATCCTTAACTCACTGAGCTACAGATCAGATACAAAGAAATAAATTCGTCGTCCCTTTGGCATCGTAGTTCCTGAAGTGACCACATGGGCGGAGCCAAGGCGGAGTCTGGGTGGAGTCAGGGCGGAGAGTAGGCGGGGAGGTGGGTGGCGGCCTCCCCCCCCAACCCCCCCCCCCCCCCCCCCCCCACCACACCTTCCCCCGCCCGACGAGTTCTTCGAGTCTCCACGAGTTCTTCGAGTCTCCACAGGTTTTCCCGAGTTTCTGGAGTTTCCACCAGGTCGGAGGCAGAACAAGTTGTCATGAAGAGGTGTTGAAGTCGGCCAGGATGGACTGACTTTTTACAGCGACTAGAAGGAAGACGACTAGAAGAGCAGGTCTTTAACCACCATCCATAAAATCCATGGAGTCGCTCCAGAGAAATGAAGGGAGGTCAACTTTTATCAACCTCCATCCAGATGTTCAACTTGATATCTTTACTTGGACATTTTTAGCACCACAAACCTTTAGTATCACACTTTATTATCATTTATTAGGACTTTAATGGAATCCACCAGCAGATTTAGTTTTTGTTGACAAACTTTATTCTTGTCGTCGTGGGACTGCAGTATTTAAAACTCTTCCTTCTATTTGACCTCATGTTTATTAGTTTTAGTGGAGAAAGTTATTTTAATTGTCCATTAGTCTCTTAAAAACCAAATAATAAATTGGATTAGTCAAGAGGTTTAAATTTCTTACTTTGTCATATTTTAAATATGACAAAAAAATATAAAAATAAAGCGTCTTGAGACAATTTGACCTGTAATTGGCGTTATATAAATAAAATTGAATTAAAATTGTATGTATCTTGTAATGTTGGAGTAATTCAGCCATATATGTTGGAAAACACATTTTCTTTGTCCATTAATCTGTTGATTGTTTTCTCCAGTAATTCATTTCTTGTTTTGGTTTATAAAATGTCAAACCCAAATATATTCAGTTTACTGTCATAAAAACCAAAAAGATTTACATTCATGATGCAGGAATCAGGCAGTTTTTCACTTTTTATCTTAGTTTAGTCAGAAAGATAGTTGATAATGTGTGAATTGTTGCAGCTTGTGAGCCGTAGAAGGTTTTAATCTTTGGGGCCGAGTGTCAGAAAACATTTAGAAACCAACATCAACAAAACACTCAACAAAGATTTGAACATCATTAAAGGGAAATCCAACTTTTGCATGACAATGTCTAATTAAAGGACATTTATTTCCAACGTAAATGTGTGATATTCATCCTCTGGAGCTTTCTCTTCACATCGTCTTCCACCTGGACTGGTTTGGTCGGGAGCATGTGCAACAAACATTTGAAAAACTGCACTTTAACATCAATGAATGACACTGAAGTTTAATCTCTACATAAATGAGACTGAGTCTGGATGTGCTGCTCTGTCATTAACTCCTAAGTTTAGGGAAAGTTCAAACAAAAGAGGACAGTTCAGATAAGACTTGAGAATGAGCTTATTTTGAACAAACATCTCAGACTTTCTGAGCTTCAGCACCTCTTAGCAAGATATTTTAACCAAGCAACTCAAGAGATCCCAGAAGTTGGTAGAGAGTTAGCTTTTAGCTGAGCCAAAGAACATGTGGGACGCTAACCTAGCAAACAGTTCAGACTTTTCTCTGTGAATTCTGAGAAATAATTTCCTATTTAATGACAGAGCTACACATCTTAACTCAATCTCATTAAAACAGACTCTAATTCAGTGTCATCCATCCATATTAAAGTGCAGTTACCCAAAATGTTTGTTGCATGAGCTCCAACAAAACCTGTCCAGGTAGAAGGCCACTTTGACAAACAGGAAGTGGAAGATTCCAAGCAGATTTATAGAAGGGGGAACCGGACTGTACTAAGTGTGGTCGAGTGTAGAGGGATGTTTTGTGGGTTTTTAAGGCTGATAATGATTATTAGTGAGACATTTGGAGTATATTCATTTGGATATTCATTTGCAGTAATGAAAGTATTTAAAATTTTGGAGTTAAACTTACAAGAACACAACCTTTAACAGAAAACTTTGCTGATATGTTTTTGTTTTGTTTACAGATGTTAAGTTAAAGGAGTTTTATTCGTGACGTATAACCAATCAAATCACTCCAGAAGACAGAGCAACCACAGGTAGATTAAGGTTCAGAGCCAAAGTAGCACCATTTTTAAATGTATTTATTACCGTAAATCAGTAAAAAATAAAATACTGATAATCAGTAAATCAGTCAGCCCACAATTACTACAATTCTACAATGTATGTCTCTTTCCTTTGACTTGTTATTTGTACAATATACGATGTATATGATGGCGTATTTTTCATAGCAAAGACTATAATATGATGTTTTCTAAGAGACATACGATGCTACTCTGTTTGTTCTGGCCCTGGGCCCTGTACTACTCCTCTGTTGTTTTCTGGATTGTACTCAGCTGCATGCCTTCATCCACCCGGCCTCCGTTGACTCGTCCCGCCTGCCGTCTCTGGAGCTGAAGCTGGATTGGAACAGACCAAAGTACAGTCCAATCACGATGCCAGCTGCCTCTCAAAAGGCTCCTTCATCTGGCAGGTGGTGGTACTTCTTCTGAGAGGAAGCTGAGCTGGCCCGGCAGAACTTTGGAGATGTGTTCCAGTGGTTGGTGGATGTGTGGGGAGATAGAGAGGGACCTTTGAATTGTTCAGAAAGGAAAACAGGGAACCCATTGGTAGTTTTAGTTTAGGGTGCTACTGCGGTGTGTTTTGGGGTTTTAAGAGGTGAACAGGAAAAGTTTTTTTCGTATTGATTATCTTTTACTTTGTTCCTCGTTGGAATGCCCATCAATGTCAACATGAAGTTCACTTTTAGTTCTGTTTATTTATTTTTATTTTACTAACACCCATTTGCTTTTAACCCCCTCACATGTTGTGTTGTTGTAAACTTCCTCTTTCAAATAAATACTCTTCTAACCCTCTGGAAACCAGCATTTGAACTGTTTTGGTGTTGCTCCTCACCTACTTCAGACAGCCAGGACAAAACAACGTTTTGTGGACCAAAGGCTATACTATGATGTTTTTAGAGCGACAAGCTACACTATGACGTTTTTAGAGCGACATGCTATACTATGACGTTTTTTTTGGACCAAAGGCCATACCATGACGTTTGTTGGGCGACACTCTATACTATAGGCTTTTTTAATTGACATATTTCTATGACTTTGTTTTTGCTTTAGTTTTTTTGTTGTTTTTTTTAGCAACATTTTATAAGAATTTGAACAGTTTTAAAAATTACTATACTTTTACTTGTGCAATGAAATATTATTCTATGGCATTTTTTAGATGACATATTATACTCTGATGTTTTCTTGAAAAACATACTATTTTGACAATATACTGCACTATGACATTTTTTGAACCACATATCATACATGACAATTTTAGGCAACATCCTATCATTTTGCACTTTTTGAACCACATAATAATCTATGTTTTGTTTTTTTTCTTGCCAACATGCTGTACTATGAACTACAGGCCATACTATGTTATTCTTGAGTAAAGCATACTATACTTTGACATTTTCTGAACTACATCCTATACTATGGCGTTATACACAGAGTGCTTTGGTTACATGTGGATTTATAATCTAGATTTTTTTCTGTTTTGTTTTTTGACGGGATTACCACAGACCTGACTGTGAACACCGTCGACACCCACCTCAGGGAGACGCTGCCTAAGATCTCAAGGCTGCTTGGTCGTGGTCTTTCTGGTCCTGCTCCAGAACGCCTTCATCAACTACGTCTTCTTTTGAAGAGGCCCTCAGATGCTGCAATCTCTGACCTTAAGGAGGAACTGCTGCTTTCACTCTGTAACGAGACGGCGGTTATTTTAAAGACCCAGCTCCTGGCGGCTTTGAGTGAAAGTTTAATACCCATTAAAACGGAACTACAGACAGTTAAATCTGAGCTGTCGATCAGTATTTCTAACATCAAGTCCGACCCGGCTGCCCTAAAGCACGCTGTGGGTGAAACAGAAACTTCACTTTCCACATCACCGACGACATCGTCACACTCCAAAGCAGAGCACTTGTCTGCTTAACTTTTAAATAAGTAAGTATCTTCTGGCTTTAATGAATCAGCAGCAACATCACAACAACAAATGAGGCAATTTTCAACAAATTAATGAAACTGATGTCATTTAAAACTATCAGAGTCTGTTTTAGTGTCAAATTAAAGCTGATTACTGACAACTAGAACATTAACGTTACTGTTTTAATCACATTTAAGTTTCCTGAACGTTACATTAATGTCAACCAGCCACAGTTTTATGAACTTAATGAACCACATTACAGGAACACAACACACTTCAGCTGTTTACATGAAACTCAAAACATTAGCTTGATGCTACGTTAGCTTTAATCAGGCTACGGGCAGCTAGCTCGGTTAGCATCGCTAACATTAAAGCTAATATTTACTATGCTAACTTTCTTCTCTGGTCAACACACACGGAAACAAACTCCACCAACATCTGGAGTGCATGGCACATATTACATCTGACACTAAAGCTGCATATAAAGTGCATTAAAAGCGGCACCGATATGAAAATAAACATTTACTTACTGAACTATTAGAGTCCTTTCAGTGTCTGCTGGTAGAATCAGCTGAAGGTAGAAAACTGGTTAAAACAAGCCAACGGGCAGGAAAACTGTCTGTGGAAAATGTTGTGCTGCTCCACCGATAAATAAACCAACAGTTATTATATCAGAATTAATCCAAACGAGGAGAGCAGAGTCTCTGCTGCCTCCTCCATAGGACCTGTCAATCATTCCACACCGGACTGTCAATCAAGTAGTCCCGCCCCCTGGCTTCGCAAAACTTTAACGCTCTATAAAAAAATCAGTATTGATTTATTTTAAGGTCGGCCACCTGATCTCTCATTTTGACCATGAAAACTAATGAAAAATGTATATACAGTCTATGCACCGTACTCTGTTTGGCTCCACACTTGCTGATGACCACTTCCGGTCTCAGAAAACGAAAAAACTGACCTTTTTTTGTTTCTGTCTCTTACTGATTTTACTTTCTTGTTATTCTAATTATAAAACGAAAATCAAAGCATTTTTTAAAAAATCGTACATCCCTTTTTGATCATGAAAAGGAAAAACGCCTTGTATTTCAATTTTAATTTTTGTATTTTAAAACGAAAATCAAATAACCACTCGTTTTTTTTGTTTTTCAATACCCGTTTCAGAACGGAAAATCCAATTACCAGATCCATACACGGACCAAAATGGCATCCGCTTTACTGGAGACAAATGTCCTTTGAAAGGGTCCAAACTTGTAAAAAATTGAAAAATGCAGGCAGAAAACGTATTGTCCAAGAAGCATGAAAAGTGCAAAGGCCTTACATTGCTCTGTGAAAATGAGAAAAAGGCGCAAACTTCTCTGTATCCTCCAATGGTCAAGCCCAGACTTGTTTTGACTTGTGAGCCAATCAGAACACGGCAGCAATTGTGGCTCGTTTTAAGTTTGTTAAACTTACAAAAACCAGTACACCCACAGGCTGTCTCAAACACTCTCCATATACTCAAACTGTTTAAGTAATGCAACAAAACTCATTTTTTTCAGTGGTATTTACTGAAACTGTTGAGTAGAAAGAACTTTCGGGTTAACAGTGTAGAGGCAGTGGAGAAAGATGTGTAAAAAAAAAAAAAAAAAAGGTTGAAGCCAAAAATTGGTATAAAGACTGAGGAATAGATGAAGGATAAAAAAAAAAAAAAAAAGTTAACAAAAAACAAAGCTAACAGTTGGACAGGTGGAAGGACAGTGTTTCATCAGGCCAAGAGGTTTCTTATTTAATAAAACAAGAACTCAAAATATACAGTACTGTCTATTTTCAGTGAGAAGAAGAACAAGTAGTCCTGCAACAGATGGTACGTCCCCCACAGAGTCCTGGTCTCAACATCATGGAGTCAGTCACAGAACAACTGTGGCAAGTTCTCAGAGATGACTACAACAACCTACGTAATGTGTGTGCAAATGTACCAAGGAGAAGTGGCAACATTAAAGGCAAAAGGTGCCTCAGTGACTGATTCAATTTAGGGTTTTCTATTAGCTACCCTTGATCTGATAAATAAGAAACTACTTGTGGTATAATTTTAGTGCTTAAATGTCTGTTCTGCATATCCATTATGCCATTTCGGAATTTTCCAAGTTTAAGAAGGCACAAGTCTGCATCATCTCAAGTGTTTCAACTACTGTTTTCCAGTTTACAGGTAGTTTTATATCCTGGCTACTACAGGTCAAATACAATATGTTATAGGTAGATCTTGGATTCCACAGAAATTACACCTACATTTCAGGAATAAATAAGTGACCAAACTTGTGCTCAGTGTCATTTGTTTGAGGTGTGATTTTGTGGTTTCCTTCGAACGGTTACATTGTTGTGATCAAAAATGCAAAGCTTATCGTAGCTGATCTGTGTTAGGGTGACAGCAGAAGTTAAATAGAGATGATAAATATCGGCATCAGGAAGTTCAACAGTTTGCGAAAAACAACTCAAATCAATAAAAGAAGCTCTGGTGACATAGAGGTGCTGACCCTCAAAGAAAATATCACTAAACTATGCTGGACTGGAGACCTGTGACTGCAATAAAGTATTGTTTTTGTATATACAGACTTCATTTATATTTCAGTTTTACCCTCAAGGGTTTTTATAGTCTTGATTTTCTTCCTGACCGTAGCTTTTTTCAAAGAGCAAACGAGTCTGGATTTGGTATAAGATCTTACGTTTAACACCGCAACACAAACATCTTCAGCCAAATAGCACAAATAGAAAAAAAAAAAAAAAAAACACTGCTTCCATCAGTAAGTAAGAACACTGATATGCAGATAAGATGAACACTGGCATCAGGTGGCTGTGCCCTCTGTTGCATCCTCCACGAATGTGTTTGGTAAACTGTGTCCAGTGAAAAACAATCACATTTGCGTTCTCGGCGCCTCGAAGCAGCTCCATGCAAGTTGCTTGCAAAAACTTTTGCCATGTGTGCTGCAAAGCCTGGAGGAGACACCTGACATTGGCATTCAACTGTAGATACTATGTTACTGTGTACAGAAGCACACGCTCTGTTCTGTTAATCAGCGAAATGCACAGAACCACAGGGAAGCACACACGTACATGAAAAAGTAGGTAACCAGATGTGTGCCGCAAGGGGAGCTGGACAGTCTGTGCACCAACAGTATGCAGACCTTTGCTTCAGATGCATTGCAGATTTGATTGTACATTCTTATTTCACTGAGCAGCTTTTCAGATTAGATGCTTGGTTGCCATCCCATGTTTCCATAGGCTTTCTCACATACATATACAATTCTAATCTTAGTTACATACACATTACCCCTTGGTGTGTCACTACTTACTCATATAGCCGCAGTTTTATTTTAATGGGCTGTTTTTTAATTGCAGTATTAAGGTTTACTTGTTGTCAGAAAATAATGGGGATAAATGAGGACCACAGTGTGAAGGGAACCTCAAGAGGGAGTGTTAGATGTGTTCATCTAACGAGATTTAAGAAGAAAAAAACAATGTATCCTGCAACCCAGAGACAAGAATGTACAATTACAAAAGAAACCGTTACTACTTTAGCAACCTGTCAATACTACGCGAGAGTCCACAAATGTCAGTTTGTAGTGAAATGATTGCAACAGCATTATGTCACAACAATGTTGCATAGTGTGCATTAGGGAAAACCAAAACATTATGCAAATACACCAACGTGGGCGAGAGTGAAGTGACAGTAGTTTAGAAGAGCAGTAGCACCATCTAGTGGTCACTTTAATCTGCTGAAACCTCTTAATAAAACCTGGAAAGAAGAAACCATCTAGAGCAGCAGTCTGCAGCATCTCGTGTTTAATAATACCACCTCTTCAAATCTAGAAAAATCTAACTTCATTTGTCTCTCTAGCTCTTGATATTCAACTGAAATAAATGAAAAATGTATACAAAATACTACATTTAAAAATTTTATATCAAGCTGTTTATTTGGTATACAGATAATCATAGATTTATACAGTATATCTATATATATCTATATGTATAGATATATATATGTAACATGTGCCACTGCAAAGTCACAGACAAACTTATTTTTGCTAAGAAAAGAAAGGAAAAGAAAAATATATGTGCTTAATTTCAAAGTAATGCTGTGAAGCGCTTGTAATGAGTGATGACCAAAACTGGAATGATGAGGTAACTGCCAGGCAGGAAAAACAATCACTTATAATGGTCAAATAATAATAATAATAATGATAATAATAATAACAATAATAATCTACTGAAACAATTGGATCAAATAGGCAACCGAGAACTATAGTGGCAGCATGGACCCTTAGTGTTAAACTAGAGAAAAAAGATTAAGTCTATAACATACATACACACATAGTATGCATACAAACAGACAATGCATAAACATACAAACAGGAAGTAAAGTCAGTCACTCATGAGAGCAAAAACTCTCAGATGTTGATACTTTTGTCTGATACACAACAGAAACTCAGGCATGCTCCAGGACATCAAAAAATTTCTCTCTTGCACACACACACACACACACACACACACACACACACACACACACACACACACACACACACACACACACACACACACACACACACACACACACACACACACACACACACACACACACACACACACACACACACACACACACACACACACACACACACACACACACACACACACACTCTCTCTCTTTCTCTCACACAAATATCACACACAGTCTTGTACCACAGCCCTGCATTACAGGGTTGACCTAAGATCACTTGCACAGTTGTGGTGCATGCACGTGTACACACACCCTCACACACCACTGCAGGATGGTGGGTCATTCCCTAAAAAATCTTGAGGACCCATGTGCATGTACAGCAAGGAACAGAACAAGAAGGAAAACCGTCTGATGAAAATCACATCAAATATAAGAGGAGACACAATATTTTAGCAAAGAACGAAAGAACAACAAATGAGGAGAGAGTGCTGTACAAAAAAGAAAGATATTGGTCTGTGTGAGTGTGTATGTGTGTGTGTGCACGCACATGTGTCTCAATACATTGGGAGCAGGCAGTGCTGAAGTGTTTGACAGACAATAGGGAGTGTGTTGCTCCCTCTTGTGGTCACTCTGAGTCTCTCTGGACCTCTGAGGCATCGGCACGACAAATGGGACACGTCCTGTTGGCCTGAGGAGAGAGGAAACACAAAATTTAAAGGAAGTTCAGTATTTTCAGTCATGACACTCATTTCTAAAGCTGTACATTTGGACAAGAACCAAACTCCCCACTTTACTCCACCAAAAAGCTGCTATGAACTTCAGCTTCTTTTTTTAAAACAAATATTTGTATTGATTTCTAATCACACCAAATATTCACACTGATGCTCTGGGCAATGCCACGTGCCTATGAACCAAAAAACTCTTTGACTTTGTGTTCAAGCGCCTCTTTTAGATTTTCTGTGGGAAATCACATGCCACAGTGTCCTCAGATAGCCCTGTCCTGGGGTTCAGTGTGGTTTACAGATTTTAGGGACTCGTGTGGTGAGTTTGGGAACATTTAAACACGTTGTACTGATGTTTGTTTCTCTTATTTATCAGATCTCTTCAGAAGTGAGATTCTCACTACAGTCCAATAGTTAAAAGGTGTTTGTGTATCTAAATGTGTACACGGACTGGTACATTAGGTGACAGACTTGAATAAAAATGTGAGCTCAGCCTTAAACTCCACTTGTATGTGTGTATATAATAAAGACTCAAGACAGCGTGCTCCATGCTGAAGTTGCTTACCCTCAGCCACTTGTCGACACATTTTCCGTGGAACTCGTGACTGCAGGGCAGGACTCGCAGCAGTTGGCGGGACTCAAAATCACTCATACATACCACACACCTGCAATCCAATATGTATTAGCATGTGAATAATAGTAACACAAAAACTGTGGCTTAACACAATTTCCATTTGACCTTAACTGAGTTTAACTACAGTCCTGGGGCCACATAATATTTGAAGATACAATCTCTGCTTACTGAATGGTATTCATATAATAGAAGAGACTTCATTGCAATGGAGAATGTCTAAAACACGTGCCTTCTGTATTAAAACCTCAAATGCATTTACTGTTGTTTTAAGCTTCCAAAGCCGCAAATATGCAAAATACCTATACTACAACCTATAAATTATCCCATATAGACTGCCATGAAATAATTAATGCACAAAAATAGAGAATGTGAAAATAATTTTCCCTTATCAGCAAGTCAAGTGGTTCTAAAAGGAAGCACTCACAGTGTTTGTTCAGACTGATGGTTATTTGGATTGAATCGATAGGAAGGAAGCTGTTCAATGTCCCCCTTGGTCAGTCCTCTGAGTTTGGCCTCTCCCAGGCGCTCAGCGAGGTTCAGGAGGGCCTGTTGGGAGAAAACATCAGCAACAACAGGAGAATCAGAGCCTGCATCCGTCAAAACTTAAAGCCTGAAAATAAAAACAGAAAACAAACCTCATAATTTTCCACTTCTCCATCGTCTACATCCAGCTCTAGACTGATGGCAGGACCTGTGGGCTGGACTGGCAGCATTGATCTATGGAGAGAAATTTCACAGAGAAATGTTTATGTTCACTTTATCCATTGAGCTATAAGCAGTTAAGGTGGAAATTTGCCAACTTTCTCACAAAGCAAACCAAAAAAAGGCTGTGAATAGTCAAGAAAGGCCCCTAAAAAACATTTTTTTCCATCCAGTCTTAAATACTAAAATCTTAGCCTTTAATCATCAGTGTATTCATTACTTCACTTTTTGGAAAGCAAACTGTTCTTACGCTGAAACCACAGTAAACAGTTGTTGCATTACTGGAATCTCTTTGTTTCCCAGATTAAACTACTGTCCAAATTAGTGAGTCCTTATTTTCAAGAAGATCTTCAATATCCCTGACCATGTGGGGGCGTGGGATGGTGGGGCAAAGCGAATATTAGGATCGGTTCATATTGTAATGTCCGACAGGGGGACACGTCGGGTGAATTGACGAGACAAATACCGATCGCGCGACATCGTCTGATGGGGGGGCGTAATCTGAATATTCGGATCTCAAAATAAATATTCGGATACCACCGTCATCGCCGAATAGTCGGATATTCAGGTCCAGCCCTAATAGTCATCACTCTCCAACTGACTGCATATTTCAATCATTAAAGATCATCTGCTGTTTGGCCAAAATAAGTTAAGAATTACAACCATTTTTTTTTGTCTAAGTAAGTTCATTCAGTGATCCACTTACAAGAAGTAAGGCAGGAGGCTGGGGTGGTAAGGCGAAGGTGGCAGCTGTTGCGAGCGGTACCGTCGCCCCGGGAGACGCCGAGGAATGAAGTTTGGATAGGACTAGAAGGCAATTCACAGCACATACATGTCAGATCATTTGCACAGTTTTTGTTTTTTCAGAGCACTCTGTAGGTTGAAAACACACATATTTCATCAATTTATTGCAAATGCTCACCACTCCAAAGAACTCCTGTGGCAAGGGGTCATGGGAGAGGAAATGGAGCTGAGTGGAGTGTGGAGTGAGGGCAGGGTGGGTGGCAGGGGGATAGTGGAGCCCAGCACCCAACGACAGATGCTCTCCAAGGAGCTCCACATCATTCTCTATCCTCTGTAAAGGCTGGGAAAGCAACAGACAAATTTGTGAATAATCAAAGGAATGTGGGGGAGCCACATACTCTCTGTGTTATTCGTGCATGTAACAACAGGAGAAATTCAACCACTCAGTAACATATACTTAATGAAGAGTGCATAAGTGGGAGGCAGAAAAAAGTATCAACCCTTAAAAAACCAACAACAAACCCACTCCACGATATGCTGGTCAGCTGCAGGAGCTAATTCAGTCAGACTCATCCCTCCAAGATGCACCACAGGAAATCATTCCTGCCTGTGGCCATCTAACTGTATAACTCCTCACTCAAGAGTCACCGTCAATAGACTGGACTCATCATGTTTCTGTGCAAACAGTTGACAAACTTCTCAGTTCATTTCACTTCTTGAGTTAGCACTTAATAATGTGCAATAACTATGCATATTATATACAGTTTCTACTCATGTTTACATTTGAAGTTAAATTTTTCAACTTCTGCCTATATTTTTAGTTCATATTTGGTACTTGTTCATCTATATATTTTGTACTATTTATATTTCTGACCTTGAATGAAAGCAACTGTAACACAAGCAATTTCCTCTCTGGGATCAAAAAAATATTTCTGAACCTGATTCTGAAAGAGCTTTAAAAACACTAATGTATTAATGAAATCAAGATAAACTAATTTCATTCTCTCTGCATTGGCTTTGTATTCAGTTCAAGCTTCAATAATCAGTCAATAATAAACAATATCTAAGCCACAAACAAGGAAAATGTGGGGGAAAAAATGGAATAGCACAGTTGTACAACAATACTGTTGTGGCTCCACCAGATGCATAACATACGCAGACCCTGCCAAGCAAATGTGCCATGTAATGTGATGTGGCTACCTGCAGCCAACGTATGGTTGTCGCAAAACAGAGTGGTGAGCTTTCATTTTGGGATTATTGTGTCTTTGGTTTCCCAAAGCAGGGAAACCCAGCACAGCACTGTTAAATTTCAACTTTTTCAATGAGTGTGTGTACTATAGTTAAGCTGACAGACTACAGTAGACTCTGTAAGGGATAGAGTTACTAAGCAACTAGTCTCATTCAGCCAGCCCATTCTGTAGAACATAAAGGTCTGGCTGCACCTCACTATCATTCAACTATAGAAGTAAAAAAACACTCAGGCTTCATTGTATTTCTTTAAACCAACACAGTCGTCATTGGCAAAAGATGTGGCTTTGGCGTTCCCTCAATATAGTGACAGGTAGAATTGCTGTGGTTAAACATTTGCATGCAGGGAGACAAACACTGTGATTACAATGGCAAACCCACCAAAAAAAAAATTTAACTAGTATGGCTGCCTTACTCCACGATTCAAATCTTGAAATTTTCATCGTGGCTGGTTGGTAGGCCAGAGGTTGTTGATGTTATTTTCCTTTGCGTAGAAAACAGTAACACAGAGATAGCGCAAGGGGAGGATGAAACTGACTTAAATAATAAACCAATAGTAGGCTTATAACCTACATCCAGTGAGTCAGACCATTAAGCAACTGCCAACTGGTCGCTACTGGCAGAAAACGGGGTGATCAAGACTCCGAAGTGGAAATACTTTATGATCCATTTTTGTGTAAAAGGGCTGGACACACCTTACGCACAATATAACGTTTACTGCATAGATCTCTGCTGCGCATACACATCACCGATCCGCCGTTCACATGCCTGGTGTGGTCACTGTCTTTGATTAGAGTGGAAGCACCTCATAGTTTATGCGTTCAGTATAGCTGTGGGGTAATACTGAATCTCAAAAAGCATCCAACTCTTTTTTTTTCTTTAACTGCAAGACCACCTTGATCTAGTTTTGAATGGTAGAGTTTACTGATCATTAGAAGAGAAAACACTCTATTCAAGTATATGTCTGTTTTATTAGTAAAAACCACACTGTTTCTAAGTGCTAGCAGGCACTAAAGGAGAACAGCACAAATTGCTTCAACTCAAATGTTTAAAATATGCATCATCTATTTTGCTTTAACATTGTAAAACACCTTTACTGCTGAATTTTTTATACGGCAGGAGGAATGTTGAAAGCTTCCCTGAAAGATGCTGACTGTCACACTGGCTTCTAAAGAAAAAACTTTGTGCAAGTACCACAATGTCTTTTTAGGGATGCACATATCCCGTCAGTTCAGAATAAAAAACTAAACGACACATTTTACTATATTCACAAAAGCTGCATTTAACACCAATTCAACAAAAGACTGAAGCAAGAACAACATAGAAATTCCTACTCACCGATCGGGCCTGCTGCGCTGGATAGGGACCAAACTGTCCAGGCTGAGGCAAGTGAGGTGGATGGTGGGAAAGGTGTGTTGGGGGGTGGGTGAGGTGAGGAGGGGGGAGCAGAAAGGCCGGGTCACTGGACAGCAGTGATGGGAATGGGTAGGGCATGGGTAAGTGCTGCACAGAACAAGTCTGAAGGACCTAGAAAAGAGAAGCAGTAAGATTTTACCAAGATTTAACAGTAAGACATCTTGGAGGGCAGGTTGCAAAAATTAGTTATAAATGATCATAAAGGAAATTAGCAACAGCAAACGGCAACTGTACAAACATTCTGAGCAAACTAGACACATGAATCATTTAAGGAATTACACTCACAGGAGGAGGGACGCTGCATACAGGATAGTGCTGTCCACTGAAGACTACTGAGCATGCTGGTATCTGCTGTGGGGCAGAGCGAGGGGGGAGGCCTGGTGGCGCTCCCGCAGGAGATACAGGATATGACACTGGAGCTGAACCCTAAATGTGCAGATCAAAGGGACAAGGTTCACAACTTTATGCACAGAGACTGGGACCTAAAGCTGAGCCGCAGGAGTTATAAGACTTAATCCACATTGTCCGGGTTGCAAACAGAACATTTCAAAGCCCCACGCATTGGTGCTGACAACACAGATTTGTAGTTGGTGTTGAACACAAGTCGATCAGGCTTGTACGAACACAGGCATGTTCTAAGATGATAAAGCGAAAATGCTCATAGATAGGGATAGCGGTAATGCTTATGAGTGTATGCAGTTACAGAAGGACTCTAAAAAAAGAAAAAAGAAGGAATGCCGTTCTGTATTGAAACTTGCACTAATCTGTGTGCATGAATTCTGAGTATATAATTTAAATTTGAGTGGCACATAATTGATTGAGGTCAAACACTTGACACAGTATTTTACCTGGAAATGAAGTGCACACAAAAATTTGTCCTGTGACCGATTTTAAATTTTCTCCATTTCTGTGGACTGTTGCCATCAAATCCAATTATCAGAGTAATTTGTTTCACTGTGTCACACATACATACTGTAAGACCACTTTTAGTAACAGCCATAAACTCTTTGTTAAATATTAGATTTGTGCTTTCAAATGAATGTGACTTTCTGAAAAGACTGATGATACACACCATGATTTCTAAAGGATAAAGCTTCCATTTTGCCAATAAACTTTCCTCCGCTCCAGCCAATTTAAAAACCTGTTTTCCTGAATCTTCCCCCACTGGAAAAAAAGCACACAAGCCAGACATCCTATTAGAGTTGCCCATATTAACCAAGTAAATATTTCACTTTCATGGATTAGCTTCCCTTGATAAATAGCAGAAAGTATATTTGCCACTTTCAAGTTCCAACAGATCACAGTGATTTATCAGATTAAAATAACATAATTCATTAGTCCGTAGCCATCTTCGTCAGCTGCAAATAAGTTAATATAGACGCAAGCAGCTGGCTTTAATTTTTAGTGCATTGTTTCTAGAAGATGTGTCTTCCAGTGGTAGTTTTTAAGTGTCTCCCATTCTTGAGCAGAACAAAAACGAGACAAAATGCCAAAAAGGACAACCATCTTAGTGAATAACTATCAGTGATACTAGCACCATGTCAGTCCTTTCTAAAGTGCTGTGCCATTGTATTTTCTTCATTACACCCCAACAACAAGGCCACATTATCCACCTACCTGCTCATGGAGGTCCAGCACCACACTGCTCTGTTGCTGGGATGGGTGGGGGTGAGGGTGTGGGTGCTGTGGATGTGCCGCAGGGTGCAGCAGCCTGGGAGACAGGTTAGGAGACTGGTGAAGAGGTCTCGGAGAAGGGTTTGGGGGGTGGTAACCTGGGCGCTCTTCAGGCCCCGGCCCTCTAGGAGGTTGCTGGCTATAAGGTGGGTAACCCTGAGGAGGCGCTGGGTGTCGGTAGTTTTCATCCTGATGGCCTGGCGATGGGCCATGCAGATGGTGGTGGTGATGATGGTGGGCGTTGGGGTGGTGATGGTGGTGGTGGTGGTGGTTGTTGTTGTTGTTGCTGTTGTAATGGTGGTGGTTGTTGTGGGCGTGATGGTGGTGGCGCGTCAGACGGTCTCTCCGTCCACGCTGGCGTCTCATTGGAGGGCTGAGGTGGAAGGAAAAAGGAAAAACTAAAGAAGATGCAGAAGGAGTTTTGTTTTCATCTGTGTTATGAAATATATTCGAGTTCCCACCTACAGAAAAATACTTGACAATGAATTTCTTTAATCCTTAATGCTGACAAAAAAGCTGCAAGACAATGCATTTTAACTAAACTAATTTATTAAAACCACTCGACAGGCAGACTAACACTCTAATTTTCAAGACATTTGAAATTCATTATCATTACAGATAGCCTATAGTTAAAAGACAACCTCAACATACATCTGAACCAGTAGAAATTCAAAAATCTGTGCAGACTAACACTCATCCACTTACTGCATTTTGTGTCTGTACCTATGTTTTGAGACGATGGTTCAAAAAGTATTCAATTATCTTGTTCAATTTTTTCCCCACAAATCCTTGTTTTAGTTTAATTCATATAATTTTGCACATAACATCTTTAAGTTTTTTGACTGTTACTGAAAGAAAATAAGCAATTTCAGGATATAAATTTGGAATTCTGTGAATTGTAATTATTATTTTTTTATATATTACAGGCTGAACAATTAGTATTTAGATTATTTACAGAGATAAGAGTTGTATGTACTTGTGCACATTTATCCACGTATTTGCATCATACCTGCGACGGTTTCGTACAGGTGTGTGGCATCTCTCTGGCATGTAGTGGGGGTGAGGTCTGCGACTAGGAGGCAGCTCCCAGGGGCGAATGGGAGAGGAAGGAGTAGAGGGAGGGGCGGAGCTTAGATCTAACATGGACTGCTGGGAAAGACGTTGCCTTTTCGGGCTTGGACTGTCTTCCATCTGCACACAGAGGTGAAGGAGGAAAGGGAACCATGGCAATGGTTGATAAGGGAAATAAAGAGGACAGACAAAAGAGGAGAATAATTAAGAAAGACAAAACAATGAAGCACAAATTCTGTTTAAACCAAAAGCACAACAGGCAATGGTCATGTTTCATACTTACTTTGTCCCGATCCTCGCTGCACACATTATCTGGATGAAAATGTAGCACTCCTCCTGCAGGCCACAAAGAAAAAAAAGCATAATCAGATAAGATGGGGCTGAGAAAAACACCAACATCACAAGACACATGGACATACGCTTAGCTAAGCCAACAAAAATACAACACCACCAACACACACAGGCAGCTGGCTGTCTTTGAATTTATTTTCCATTCTAAGACCACACTGGATGCCAAAAAAAAGGACATTATCTAGATGAAGCCTGGCTGATTTGCTTGAGCAGCTCTACAGACTTAACACCGAAATCTGAAATCTTGTTACACAAACAGTTACAGCCGTGTGTCCTCAGCAAGGGGTTTTCTTCCTAACAGGCTTTTGAATTTCCTGCTTTAAACAAGCAAACTGGACTCATCCTCTCTGGTTTTCACAGACAAATCACTCCCTCGAATCTACCATGAAAAGCAGGCACAAACAGAAACACACATCCACAATCAAACACATACAGCACACTACAGCATCTTGTTGAGTTTGTACATGTAACATTTTTTTTTTAAACAGGCAAAGACACCCACTTTTGTCTCCAGTCATTAACTCGCCACTATCACTCTTAAAACTGCCATGATGAACTATGTAGAGGGAGAAAAAACTGACTGAGCAACTGGAATCAATTTTGATAGTCAGGGCATTTGTCTCAAGCAAAGATGCCAAACACATGTTGGTTTCAGCTTATCAGATGTGAGGATTTGCTGTTTTTCCCTGTTTTGGGGTAACTGAATATGTTTTGGTTTAGGCCTATCTGTTGGTCAGACATAAGATGCAATTTAAAATTTAAAATGCAATAATTTATATTATAAACATTAAATTCAACAATAAATTAAAAAATGGACAGATTAGTCAACAATGAAAATAATTGTTTGCAAGTCTCTGTGTTGGCAAGCTTCTGCAACGCTGAAGTGTCCTTAAGCAAGGCAGTCAGCCACAATTATCTCTGCAACAACAGCTGTATACTGTGTTTCTTCACCCATTTTTTTTTAATGTCCTTGTGGTGTAAAAGCGATAACATCTCTCTTCTTAAGCTTAATAGACCATTACAATAAAAGAGATTCCTTAATGATATGAATGGGATTAATATGCCAAAAAAATAATACTAAAAACAAGAAAAATAACATCCCTGCATAAAGCACTAATGTCATAAACATAATCTCAGAAAAACACAATGCTCTACCATCTGTTTATCTGACAGACCACATGTGCAGTCTGGATTCAACATGTGCACACAGACATTTCAGCAGCTTAAGACGGATGTCCTTGAACTTAACTGACAAGAGTTTCCTCAAAGTAGTCCCCCCAAAAAACCTTTAATCACCAAAAAGAGGGGCAAAACTCCTCCCCTCATCTCTTTCTTTTTCTTCCTCTATGCCTCCCTCATCCAAACAGCCCCTTCTGCCTCCTCAGAAACAACAGATCTGAAAGCACCCCCGCTACCCCTTTCTTGTCTTTGCGCCGCCACTCCAGAGCCATGTGAAGTCTGCCGATAATGACAGCTCAAAGACGCCCTGCTAGTGGCTGTGGAGAACAGAGGGATGGGCGGTTGACTGACTAGCCAACAGTAGGGCCAGCACACTGGCTCACATTTTTATTCATCTTACCATCCCTTTTTACTTTGGAGCTTATAGGGTCCTGGGCATTAGACACCCATGTGTTTTATGGAGAACTAGGTCTGTCAATGCTGATTCATCCCAGGGGCCATAGGAGAGGGGATAGTGAGCCAGACACAACGGGTTCTGTTGGCGAGCAGACACAACCTTATTTCCTCTGAGCATTGCTGCTGGGGAAGACTGACACCATTTCTTTAACCACACGATCGAGTCCGGCAGGGTAGTGAACTTAGAGTGTCAGCTGTCATCAAGAAGCAATTTGCTCATGTTCTTCTGCGGAGATACCAAAATTTGAACCATTACTTAGAGGAGACAAGCTGTAATTAGCGAAACAATCTATTTTACTCACACAATCTGCAAAGATCTCATGTAATAATATTAATGAAGATTTGTAAAAAAACTAGCTGCCATCGAGCTGTAATGCTGGTAGGTTGTGGGTTGCAACACTCACTACTAAAGCTACACTGGGTGACAACATGCCTGAAACTGGAGGAGTAAAAAAGGATTCAAAGAACAAGGAGGTAAGACAGTGGGACACATCTTAACACCCCCAAAGTCCAACCCTGACACATACTGCATAAAGTGATGCCAAGAGGCGTAATGCAGTGACAAGTACAAAAACAAACAAGCATCGACAAACAAGAAATTTGTAACACACTTAAACATATGCAATTCTGTTTAGCTCACACATTGACCCCCAGCCACCAAAAGAGAGGCATGTACAGCACCTAAGAGGAGGGAGACCACTCACACAGATAGGAAATACATTGTCTAAGTCAATCACACAAACCCTGCTATACTGTCTCAAGTTTGGGAAGCATGTGTTTCTCTGAGTGCCCCCTTTGTAGGCCTTAATTTGGGTGTTTGGCAACAGTTCTGCTATTACAAAAGAGGTCCATTAGAAGCATGCTTTCATTCGTTCACTGCACTTTTTTAAGCTTTTGAGAGAATCCATTGTGACATTAATAGAAGATTTCCTCACTTACTTTCCAAAGGTCAGCAATGGAAACCTGTTAAACCCTAAAAAGTGGTGTCAATGCTGACAACAGTCTAACATCCTTTTTTTCTATTTAAATTATTTCTTCCTCTTATGTCGTAAAGCTTTGGTGGAGCTTTTCATTGTTTTAAGTTTTTTTGTGAGTTTGGATTGGGTATGGAACCACTGTTGTTGAGAACAAGAAAATCCAGTTGAATAAATGTTTTACTGATACTTGACAATAAAAATATATTGAACTGACAAAGTGAAGAAATGTGCCAACACAACTTCATAGTTATTTTTTCTTGTTTGGAAATGATACCATTAATCTTTATGCTGCTCCGAGCCACTAAAGAAAGACCCGTTTGACAATTTTGGGGCAAAACAAAGCTACTGGCTGATATGCAAGTTAAACAATGTTAAGTCTTAAAGATTAATGAGCTGAGGGTGAATTACAAGGGGAACTGTACTATGCCAGCCTGAATCACAGCAGAGAGCAATCTGAAACCAAAAGATAAAATCACTATCAAGGGATTTCATGTCAAACAATTCCAAGGCTTATTTCAAGGCTTCAAACAGTTTTTTAATCAGACTCCTCTCATACATACATTTTGTAAAGACTAAAGAAGAGTATGTGGGATGTCTCAGCCACTGGGCAAATGCATCCGTCTCTGATCTGATAAATGAACACACACTGCTCTATGGCCAACACGATTTGAATCCACACAATTTCCACTAATCAATTTATAAATAGAACTGCTTTATTCTGTGTCTACTTCAGTGCTCAACAGATCCCTCTATATAACTGTAGTTCTAATTTAAATTAGTCCATTAATATCCCATGGTGTTAATTTCTTTATTGTTTAACATAATGTAACTTACAGGCCTTCAGCACAACCATGAACTATCATCTGTAAGAAAAATTCTGCAGTGCTAAATTCCTTCTTAGAGCAAGGATAATTTGCACTCTGAGAATAAAGCCAATGACATGCAAGACAAAGTTAATGAACCTTCCCATGTCCTATTTACCTGACTCTATGCCAGTCAAGCATCTAAAGCAGAGCTTTCAATACAACAAGCCTAACAACATATAGCTGACCTGTCATGCAACAGCTGGCAGTGAAAGCACCAAAGCTTTTGGTTAAACGTCTCAAAGCCTGATAAGCCGTTAGTGGTCTGCCTGCATCCCTCAGGGGGTGTATACTGTGTGAGTGTGTAACGATGCATCTAGCCGGGCTGCAGGCCCAGTTTATTTAAGCCTGCTTACCGGCCCCGGGGTGTCTGTGAGCTCCGTGCGAAGAGTGGCGCTGCGCCCCTGAGGACAGGTAGCTCCCCGGGGTGTGCTGCTGCTGGCTCTCCGAGTAGCTGCGACCTCCGTGGTGCGGCGCCCAGCCGGGGTTGCTCTGCTGCGGGTAGCTCACCCCTCCTCCGCTGGCGTTCATCAAGCTCCCGTTACCGACCGCGTTACCGCTGCTTCCAACGCTACCGTTCATGGCGAAATGATAGAAGCCAGACCGAGACCGCGACCGAGTCCTCGGAGGGTCCATGGCTGGAGCTGAGGAGGGCGGTGGTGGATGGATGTGATGAAGGAAGGCTGGAGAGATGGACGTCCAGAGAAAGGACGGACAGCAGCCTCGCTCTTCAGACCACTTGTCAGAGTCTCAGTACCCACCTAATTACCTCTGGTGACGACCGAGTGTTTCCAGAGGCATTTAAAGCTTTTGTTGTAATGAGATGAAATACCTGGAAGCAGCAGGTTCAGGGAAGCGCAGCCCTCGTATGTCGCACAAGCACCATCTGCATTGACTCCATCCACTGTCCCCCGAGCTATCTGCACGGGTCAACTTAACGTAAACCGCTTATTTACTCTTACCACTTACGAACCTAAGTAAAATAAAAATATACAAAAAATCAGGAATTTTATCAGCATGCGGTATAACAAAACAAAATAACCAAAATGCTATTTTCTCTCTACTTAGTTATCAGCGGTGTCCTCGTTACCAGAACAGTGGCTGAACAAGTCGCTGCTTCTCTATTGTCTTTTCACAGTGGACACTGACAGGCTTTCACACAGTAAAATAAAGTATTTTAAATGCATTGATCGAACGAAATTGGGTCCTATACGAGTCTGACTCCTACATTAACAATCAACCGAAGTTATTATCGCCTGCTCTGTGCCACCAAAAGCTAGCCAAGTTAAATACTTAAATCCGTCAACACAAGCAAGATGGCTAGCTATCGAGCGTTAGCAAACTAAAGGAAACCAAGTGCCCCGATAACTGGTGGTAAAATAAAGTTGTAGCATAGGTTCGTGAATAAATTGCGACTAAACTGCAACGGCTAGCCTAATGTAAGTGGTAAAGTTACACCCCTTTGCGTTGGCTAACTATACCTGCTCGTTCATTAGCATAATTTCGATTTTCCAGCTAGCCCAAGGCTAACAGGAAGCAGGGTCTAGAGGGGAAAACAAGTCCAACAGTGCCGACATTACAAGCTAGCTAACGTCGCACTGTATCAACGTTCGGCTCGTCACTAATCAGTGCTAATAGCGGATTACCTCTGGCCGCATGAGAAGGCAGATAGCTATCCTGTCCGTCAAATACGGTGGACAGTATTTGTCTAATTTAAATCCCCTCTCGCATTCGCTATCGAGTGTTTTCTCTGGTCAGCGGGGAGTGTGGTGGAGATCAATCAATGGGAGGTTCACATCTCTGTCAAGTCACGGTTAATCGATAACAGAGAAATATGTAGCTCTTCACAAGGCAGCTCTGTGCTCGTTATGCAAGCAGATCATACAAACTCACACGTTTGAAAATGTAAAAATGCATACAACAGCCGTCACAGTGAGATTTGTTTAGTTGGCTTCGGTAAAGGACGATTTTAAGCTGCAGCTTGTTATCAGAGTTGACTATTTTTGTCTGGCAAACCCCAGGCAGCTGCTCCACTCATTAATAATTCAGCAGCTTCATAGCAGAAATACTATGAGACAAGGCTTTGAAAGCCGCTGGCTTCATATGGCTTCTCAGGTAGATGTGCTCCATATACTGATATTTACCAATATACTACATAAACCTAAATCGCTGTTCTTGTGTTTCACGCATCAAACATTACACACTAATCTTGTATCTTGAACACGAATTTTAAATGAGGTGAGACTGCCGTTCTTTAAATTATTTATGTTTATCTTCACAAAAAGCAAATCAAAGTTCTGTGCTTTTGACCAAATTGGGCATTTTAATCCAGAAAATGAAATGTTAATGTAAAATGAGCATTATATTTAGGATGGAAATCAGCCACCCCCCACACATTTGAGTCAGAAAAGCAGGTATATAGTGTAAAAACATATTGAAAATGTATTGAAAACTGTACCAGCAAAAAAATTCAAAAGGGTGTAAAGAAAAGTTAAAACACATTCATATCATACAATTGAGTATCCTTCAACTCTTTGCGATAGCCTACAGTGTTTAGTACTTACAATAAATAGATGGATTAAAAGACCAACCAGACAAAACACATTTTATGTTATTAAGTTACAATTCACAATAAAAACTTGTTTTATTTGAATCACACTTCATCTTCTTCTGTGGCGTACTCTTTGCTTTGGAGAAAAAAGGTTTTCACTTCCAATGTCTGCATCGCCATGGGGAAACAAATCACCACGTTTCATCCCACCTCTTTTCTTCCACCTCTCGGCCTCTCTGCTCTTCCTGCTCTTTCTGCCACCTGTCTCGCTCCTCCTCTCCTTCTGTGGCGGAGGTGTGGACTGAATGCGACTGTGGAAAGTGTCTCTGAAGGGGTCTGTGGGACAGACTTCATCATTAGAGTTATGATGGGACCTCCTCAGTAGTCCTCCTTCCCGCATGGCCTGGGCCTCCCTCCTCAGTCGCTTCACCTCACGTCTCTCTCTGCGCCTTTCTGGCCACGTTTTCCTCCTGCCAGCTTGGTTGCACGCCTCCCGTTTTGTCCTGCTCCTCCCCTGAACGGACAGATTCTCCTCACCACTCTCCCCTGTTTTTTCAGACAAGTGTTCTGGGTCTGACGGAGGCACGGATCCAGCACTCACAAGCTCTGAAAACACAACCAACATTGATGCATAAGACATCCTTTATGGTCAATGTGATCATATTTAATACAATATTATATTATCAGTAGAATAAGAGACAACTTAGCACTAATCACTGTTATATATTAGGTCAAATGCAATGTGACAAGGGCTGCTCACTGAGACAAGTGCAGAGAATTATCCACTAATTTTGCAGTTCTCTTCGTCTTAATATAGTGTTTTAGCATAATTCCCTTCACCATATTGGTTTTATGGTGAACACAGTGGTACACTTAGCAGATGAGGAAACATATTTTCCTCAAGAGCTGGAAGAGACAAAACCAGACATAATAACAGACTGACTATTGTATTCACCTTTAGTGAGTGAAAACCATGAATGCGAATATGCAGGATGTGTAAATAGGTTTACTGACACATTCACCACAAGAACCTTATTAAGTGATAATAAGTCAATGTTGCACACATGTGAGCAGAGAGAGTAGGAGCGAAGAATACGGATGTAAACAGTGGCATGCGATCAAGGCTAATGGTAACAGTAGTCACGATAGCCACGCAATGGGCTAACGCTTAGGATCTCCCTGATGTGGTGACATTGTCTTGAACAAAAGTAATCACCTGGGGCTTCAGTTCCTCAGATGCTGGAAGTATATGAAAACTGTTGTGTTCATTCTTGCAGCGAACAGCAGATAATTTGGGGCGCTTTGCTTGTGGCTGAGACATTTTAGAATTAGCAGAAGTTGCTCTAGGAAATAAATAAACCTGGTGAACTGCGAGACAGCTGCCACATGCAAACACCTTCATATCTTAACAGTTTTTACTTTACACCTCCAAGTCTGAGACAACCACAAAACGCAATAAAATTGATTTTCACCATATGGGACCTTTAAAGTATTCCAATTTTATTTATCTATCTATGAAATGTGATTTTTTTTTTAATTTCACATCAAGTAAGAATAAATCACATATCCTTCCTTTAAACATATCAATAAACCCAAAATGAGCAAAGATTTAAAACAACCAAAACAAACGACCATTGTGTTATACAAATGTTTACATCATTTTATGTTCAATAATTATGTAATCACTACCTCTGGCTCTTTTCTGCATCCTGGTATGACAGCAGAGAATGTCATCTATGGTGTCATAGTGGCAAACATAAGGCAGCGAAGGAAAAGTGCCACTGACCATCCTCCTGTTAGTGCACTCCTGATACCAACAGACACAGAGACACAGATGAGGCAGAGAATGATAGAAAAGTTAAGGGATAGGTACAAGACAGCAGAAAATGGTGCTATTAGAACAAAACAAAAAACAAAATAACAATAAGAGCAGTAGATAAAGGCAAAGAGATATGAATTAAAGAAAAAATAAGAATTCAAAGGAGGACAAGATTAAGCCCTTCACAGAAAATTTAGGCCGACAAAAAAGCCCAGGGGAGATAGTAAAAGTAGCAGAAAGATCCCTTTCATTTACCACTTACATAGCCATAATGTCCTTTTTTGGAGCAGTTGTAACAATAAACACGGCATCTCTTGTGTCGGAGGTTGTGGGCTGTCCGTGGTCTAAGGGGAACCTCTAACCTTGTCTAGAACAAAAGGTCAAATAACAAACATTTTTAAACATAGAAAACTGAAATTTGTTGATTTCTTGAATGGTTTATTAACACACACCCATAAATTTAATTATAAATTTCATATAAAAAAAAAAACCACTTGATTTTAAAAGGGCATCCGTCGCCTCCTTCCTGTTTGGATACAGTATATTGTCTCATTTTGAACCAAATCATATAGCCAGAAAGACCTATTCATGTACAGAGGTATTACACAGTTTGCTCAGCAAAGAAGTTGCAAGGTGGAGTTAAATGAAAACTTCAACTCACTGTAAAGTGGTACTGTCTCCATGTATCGGGGCAGGCCTAAGGAAAACCCAGAAGAGAGAGAACAGGAAATGAGTCTTCTGAGCAAAATACCGAAAAAAAAAAGAAAAAAAAACATTGTGTAACTCCACAGGAAGACAGAAACTATTTGCAGCAATAAAACAACACCACACACACCGAAGGCTACAAAATCTGTCAACAAACAATTGACGAATGCTGTCAAAGTTTCCTTCGACACAGAAAGACATTCTCCTCCAACACAGACTCTCAAACTTGTCTGACCAGGGAACTAATGGACAAACTCACATCAGAGAGGTGCCCTGTGATCCCACAGCGCTGGCAGTGTTGGTTCCACACAGGGGGCATTTCACAGGGTCTGAGGCCGTGTGAAGGCAGTCCACAGCTGGGGCAGGGGCGGTTTGGACAGTCCCTCTGGAGGTGGCCCTGGATCCCACAAAGGACACAGGGGGGACGTTTCTTCTGAAAAAGTTTTTTTAAGATATTTGGATGGGTGTTGCGATCTTGTCAATCAACCTCTCAAGACACCAACGGAAAAAGGATAGATGAGTGTGTTGCTTTACTTTGTAGAGGTAGCAGCTTTTGGCAAGGTGTCCCGTCCTGTTGCAGACGTGACAGATCAGAGACTGACCAGGCACAAAATAGCGGCTGGCCAGAGACTGATCAGCACCATACTGGAAAAGATGAAAGGACAAAGACATGACGGACATTTTTAAAAGAGAACAATATCAACCCATACTTCACACTGCAATGTTAGACTACAGACAATCAGTTTTGAAAAGATTTCTTTTTCATCTTTTGCCACAGTTTAGTATTTACACATATCAATGATGGCACAGTGTCACATTACTCACGCACATGCGCACGCACACACACACAGGATGTTTTTTTTAATCTAAAATTCAATTTTTTTCAATAAACCTGTCTTTTAATCAACCGCATTCAGTTTCAACTAAAGCCAAAACCTAAATTTCTGTCAAAACCTACCTTGTCTTTCTCTGATACAGCCCAGATGTCTTTGATTGCTTTCATACTTTCACCTTTCACACCTGTGATGGAGAGAAACAGACCAAGAACAACACTGCTACATAGACACTACTCTTTGAAGTAGTTCTTGAACTACTACACAAACTTCTAACATCAGCCCTTGAAAAAAAGAACAAATCTGGATTTTTTTCAAGCTCAGTAAATAAAATCTTCTCACGGTATTCAGTCTTGTCAAGGTTGTATCTCGTGGGCCTTTTTCTTCCTAGACTACCTATGTGAAAAGAAAACCTAATACCAAAGAAGCCTCGAGCTGGCATGATAAGATGAAGTGGTTGTGCAGCGAAGTCCTTTGTTGTAAATGAATCCTTGTTAATGTGAAGCGGAGTGTTTTTAAAAACTTACCGGCAGTTTACTGAGCAAAATATCTCTGTATGACCTTCAAAATAAAATTGCACTCCCACCGATTTACAGAAATCACCATCACTCATTGTCCATCATGTATGTTCATGTTTTTACCTAGAATATAACAGAAATGTATTTCTAATTGAATTCATCATTATTTTAGACACGATTCTGTTTATGTTAGAACATTAACATGCATAATGACTATCTGAGCCACAACTTTACAGCCCAGTCTATGAAGCATTACAGCTCATGTAGTTATCCATTTTGCTGGAAAAAAAATCTTTTTGAAGAACAAAAAAAAGTTCATCCTTACAATTGTCCAGATAAATAAGTAGAAAGTTGCCTAAATAGGCAGAATCACCTGTTGGAGATTGAATATCATCTTTTGTCTTTGTAACTTGTTTATTTTTTTTTACTGAGCAGTAACATGATATTACAAAATTAGGGTATGATTCAACCACAAATTGCACATATTCAAAATGTACTTTAATCACCAACATCTGATTTAAACTAACGGCTTATCCTTCCCCACTTTCATATTGTTAAAAGGGCGATTAGTGGCATTCCTTGGTTTTTGGGCCCTGTTTTGTATGTTTCTTAGTTTTGTTTTACTGAATTTTTATCACTTATTCAAAGTTATTTGAGTCCAAAATCTGACAAGTGCCAATCTAATCACATACTGACAAGCAAAAAAACTGCATAGTTGCTGCAGTGCCTTGTTTGTGTATAGTTGTACATCCAAAGCTCAGAAGTGATAATCTCATATGGCATAACCACCACGTAGAGGTGAAGCCTGATGTCCTTGTACTGTAGCTCAGTGTTGACTTTTTAACTTCTTAAGACCATATTGTAAGCACAACAAAAACTATTTAAATGCACTAGAATTAGGACTATTGAGACTAGTTAAGATGACAGAAAGCAAAACAGTGTTTAACAGTTGGCTGGTAAGTTATAGTCTAACCTTCATCTCCACGGTCATCCTCTGAGCTCTTCCAGTAGCTCAGGTTGAGCTGGATGCTAGAGTCTCCCGCCTGTTCCTCTCCTTCCAGGATCATCCACTCCTCGATAGACTGGTCGCTGTCCTCTTCCTCCTCCTGCCAGTCAACATTAGAAGCCTGGCTGGAGTCCTGCAGAGTCCTTCCAGAGGAGACGGAGAAGGCCAGGAGGAGCGGAGGAGAGCTTTCCCTGTTGAGCCGTGCAGCTTGTTTGCAGCTTGTGTGATGTTTCTGCAGTCCAAACGTAATTTCTCCTTCACCATCTGAGCCGCTGCAGTCCTCAATAAAGAACGATTCGTCTTTGGCGACTTCCACACCATCTTCAACTTCATTTTCCTCTGTAAAGTCCATGGTGCAACCTGCAGCTGAACAGCACCGCCCAACGGCAGCTTCCCGCACTGCTATTGAAAAGGGGTGGCTAAGGACTCATTTACGAGAACTAAAGGTTCTCGTAAATTCCCTGTCTCACTGTCTGGACAGGGAATTTCTTTAGGAAACATGAAATTACGCCGTGGTTATGTAAACATTAAAAATGTTTTTTGACACGTGGGTTGAGGCTATGCTATGCTAGCGTCTACTAGCAGTTAGCAATTTAGCTAACCACAGCTACATACAACCGACAACCGAGTCATATACCGGCTATAAAGGCGCTTTTCGGTCGCTTACCGTTTCATTTCACTCCACCTTGATTGTTTCATTCAGTAATACAGAATGTTCCCTCAATTCAGCGGAGACAGAAGTTGCTCCCTCCACGCTTGTTTGTGTTTTCAGCACTTAACCCGGCGTTTCCGGAAAATGTTGGACAGCAAACACTGAACCCGGAGTTCAAACTGCACGGAGTCATGAGCTCTGTTCTAGCGATAGGATCAGGTTGATTATATTTTTTAAAAAAATAAATAAAAATTAAATCATCATAGTTAATAATATATCAGTCACAAGTAAGGTCAAATTACTTTCTAATAACAAGAATGTTTAGAATTTCACAACGTTAACTTGTCAGCAGCTGAAAGTGGCAGCAAACGATTTAGCTCCAAGCTGTTCCCATAGCAACAACTTCTACAGAGAAACTACTGCAAAGAAACTACAATCTACATTAATACAACATCCTAACATAAACTTCTATAAAAGCTGATTTACTTAAACTGTACATTTACACACAACAAATACAAGTAAAACCATTGAAACATTACACTGTAAAAAAACTTAAAAATTAATAAGGAAGTAAAATATACAAATACTTATGAAATACTGTAATATTTGAAAACTGTAAAATAAATGATTAAAAACTGAAAATAATGGCAAATATTTGTTTAAAAAAAGAAAAAAGAAAGAAAAAGAAATCACATTTAACATTGTAATTATACAGTCACACTCTGTGAAGGAACAAATGACTCTTTGATCCTGGCTTCCTGGGCTATGCGAAAAGAGAATTTTCCCCATTGAAGGACCAATGGGAACACTGATAAAGATAGATTACAGATCGATTTTTGATGTATTTATTTATTCATATGTATTTTTTTGGAACATCCACTTTTAAAACTATTTTCTCTGGTGTCCTTGTAGCCAGACTTTCGCCGTTTTTACGGGATTTTTATTTAATTATTTTTTTATTTACAGTGAGGGGGGCACATGGATGTGAACTCGTGACTCTGTGTAGCCTATTTCTAAGATCTTGTCTGTGGTTCTTCTCACATGAATGAACTGTTGCACCTCCAGCTGAGCGCCTCCGTGCGCCCTCAGAGACTCGTACCTACTCCTACCAGCCGCTCCGGTGCTCAAAGTACCACGGAGACGCACAGCTTTATTCAGTTTTCTAATAATATGGAAATATTGCGTTCTCGAAAATATCTACACTTTGTTCCAACCGACGCTTGAGAAGTTCAGTAGAACTACAGACTTGGTTGGATTCAGTGTGTGATGGAGGTGCGCTTTGGACACGTTCCTCTCGCCGTTACGCACCGTAAGTAACCATGTTTCCGAATAAATTCATCCTTTAAAGTGCTTCCAATGCGCAGAAAAAAAGCTGTTCCTTTTCCATTGAAACCGAATTAGGTGAAGTGCGCGGTACATTACGCAGCCATGCCTTTTGATTGGTGTGTCTTTGATCCGCTCCGGTGCGCAGGACACGGCGGGGTGAACCAGCTCGGCGGAGTCTTCATTAATGGACGTCCGTTACCGCACGTGGTGAGGCAGGGCATCGTGGAGCTCGCTCAGAGGGGAGTTCGTCCCTGTGAGATCTCCCGCCGTCTGCGAGTCAGTCACGGCTGTGTCAGCAAAATACTGTCCAGGTACATGAACTTTACCCACGCTTCTCATTATTATTATTATTTGCCCATTAGTTAATAGATGGAGATGTTTGTATTGATGCAGATTCTGGTGGCCACTTTTGAGCCTTTTATTGTTCCTTGTTTTAGCTAATATTTCCTGTTTTGTTCAATTACAGATAATAACTAGTATAATCCAGACAGAGTTTGTTCATTTAAAGAAAGAAAGAAAGAAAGAAAGAACTAAAAGGTGTAAATAACATTCACATCAAAAATCTGTAATTTCACAAATAGGAATTTGTTCTTTTACAATGTTTGACTGTAAAATTATATCCTTTTTAATATACTGTATTTAAATCAGACATAAATATCATTATTTTGCAGATATTTGCCATTGTTTGAAATACAAATTCTACATAATCAGGCTTTAAAATGGTAAACATATTTAAATGGTATTTTACAGATATTCCCTGTTTTGTTAAATTACAGATAACGGCTATTAAAATTACTATAAAACTGTAACTGTACATATGGTCCACATCGAAAATCTGTATTTTTTCAAATACCATGTTTTTCTTTCACAATGTCACAATTCATATTTTTACATGTTTTTTGACAGTTTTTTTTTTTAACAGTTTTGTCTCCTTTTTATTTTTTATTTCATTATTTCTTGAGACATCTAGCAACAGATGTAGAACAGGTAGGATTAATGGATTAGTTGTAACACAATATAATTTTGACAGCTGAAGTATTTTTCAAGCAAAAGTGCTTAAAAATCTCTTTTTCTAGTTTTCTAGTATTTCTGTTCTTCAGACAAAACAAGATTTTAAAAAACGATGTTAGTTTGGGCATCAGGGAGTAGTGATGCACAATTTTCAATATTTCTAAAAAAATTGTAGTAACTACAAAAACGCAGTCAATATGATTAATTGTCAGCCTGTCTGTTACTGATAAAGATCATTGTTGGTTTGCTAGAGTTACAGTATCCTATGATGGAATGGTAATACAACCTTGTCCTTGGGTAAAATATGAACCCTCCTGACAGATATCATTGCTGTTCGTTCAGGTACAATGAAACAGGAAGCATCAAACCAGGAATGATTGGAGGCTCGAAGCCCAAAGTGGCAACTCCCAGAGTCGTGCAAAGAATCCTGCACCTGAAACACGACAACCCCACGATGTTTGCCTGGGAGATCCGAGACAGACTGATGCTGGAGCGGGTGTGTGACCATAGCAGTGTTCCCAGCATCAGCTCCATCAACAGGTATCACAGACCTCAAATCTACAAGCATGTTCCACTTCACAGATCTTTAATATAAGCGTTAAATGAGCCCTCTCTCTTTTCAGGATCATCAGGAACAGAGTCCAGCCTGAGTGTGGTGAAGCTGGTAAGTTTTTCTCTGTCCTTGGTCAATCTGTCTTCCTCTCACAAATGTTTCCTGACTCTGACCTCTGTCCCTGCAGTGTCATCAGCAGCATCTGTTGCCATGGGAGCAGCCTGTTCCTCCGAGTCCAGCTTTTCTATCAGCGGGATTCTGGGAATCAGAAAACAGAGCAGCAAACATAAAGAAGGTGAAATGAGAGTGTGTGAGTGTGATCAGTGTTTGTGTGTGTTTGAATGTGCACATATGTAAGTGTACAAGTTGTATTGACTAAACAGGCTTTTTCCGCTTGCTGTGGATTTACTGCAGTGCACGTAACAAACAGAAAGGAAATATTTTTTTCAGAGACACGAAGTATGTTTTTTTTCTAAGCTCTCTTGTCCACAGTTGATTTCCAGCTGATTTTTGCCTTCTGTTAGTCGCTCCGCCAATTGTTGTTGCACACTCCACAGCATGTGGAGCAGTGGTGTCTTCTAATACTACTTTTCTTACATACTTTGAGTATTAAACCAAATTAACAGTTTTCTTGGAGTTAGTGTATGTGGGGCAACTTCCTAATGACTTACAATGCTTGTTCTTTTTTATTTTTAGTCTCAAAATCTTCTCATTTGATTGTATTTGTGTCAGGAAACCTGCAGGGGAATGTCAGTGATTTTGAAGCCATGTGTTTTTTTTTTTGTTTTTGTTTTTGAGAAGTGACAATTTTAAAGCAGAAAAACAAGAAAATTACACTGTTCTGAGAACATTTCTGAAGCAAGCTGTTTTAAATTGCAAAAAAACAAATGAGCTTTCTCCACTGGTAACTTCTGTTAATGTAAAATTCTACACTAAATGAAACATTTCATGGAGATAGACGCTTCTACAGAGCAGACACAGAGAGAACGGTGGATTCTCTGCTGTTTCCAGACCACACAGCAGACTGATGTGTAAAGCTGGTGGTCCTGTGTTAATATTAGTCTGACTGAGGCGACTCCCACAGCAGGAGGCCCACCTCACCTCCCCAGGCTTCTGTCCTCTCAGCCTGCAGACTCCCTGCCTCCCCCCTGCCTCCCCCCTGCCTCCCCCTCGCCTCGGCCTCTCATTACAGGCCATCCTCTCCTCCATCACTGCAGGCATTAGAATAAGAGACCACACAGATGAATATGCATAGTTACCCCTGGAAACGCAGGCATGCATGTATTTTATCATTCTTCTAATTAGAGCAAGTGAAGGTAGGAATGGAGGTACAGGAAGAGGAAATAAAACAGAACCCAGGCTGAAGATGTTTTGTTTTTCCAGGAGGCGACGTCTCCTGCGGCGCGAACCACAACCAGCCATGTTCCTGTTGTGATACCTGGGGACGGTCGGACCCCTGCCTGACCTTTCACCCCAGCCTGCCAGCTAATCATGATCCAAATCTGTTGGGTTCGTCTGCATCGAAATATGATCACTTAGTCTTCCTGTGAGTTCAACTTTGATGCGTCTTTTTCTTATCTGTCCTCTTGTTTAGACCCTTCATGTCAGTACTGTGGAACAAGGCAGTGACAGATCCGAGAAGAAAGAATGTCCTCCTGTTATTTCCAAAAAGCAAAATGATGTCAAAATTATATGACTTGAAATTGTATTTATCACCAACATCAAGGCAGAATCATAACTACGAACATGTTGAAATAAAACTGAAAAGACATGCCTCACATTTCATGTTTTATTCACGTAATTTGGAGCATACACATGCTGTTATCTCAGAGGCCTAATGGAGCTTCATCAGTCCAGGATATTATCCCCCATCCCTGTCACCCCTGTGGCCATTTTCTCCTCAGCCAGTGGTTGAGGAGGAGGATCATTAGGGGCCCTATGATGGAGAACAGCGACCGTTTCCTCTCCTTTGTGAGCGTCTCCCCTGGCCTTCCCCTCCAGCATGAGGCATTAAAGGAGAAGATGGGAGCTGCTAAAGGGACCGGCAGGGTCACAGAAAACCACTGAGAAAGAAATGTGGCCAGCAGTGGACATCAGTCTGCAGGAGACATGTAGAGAACAAACACATGGAGCCAGATGTTTATATTTTTTTCACTGTGTCTATCTACATACAGGCACATACACACAGACTGCAAGGTGTTGAAAGTTCTGCAATTCGTGAATATCTGTGTGCATATCATTCAAAGCTATTAGCAAAATGAGCGCTCGTTGGATTCAACAGGCATCCCACAAATATCACATTCATTTTGCCTCTGAGGCTTAAAATTACAGTCTTTACAACACACAATATCTCTATCCTTAGATTCTCAGTTTGGGAAAGGTAAAAACTTACATGAGGAAAAATTGGAGAAACATGAAAAGGGTCAGAAAAAAAGGGGGAAAACCCACCAAAGAAAGTTGCCATTTATAGAGGTTAGGTTGCAGAAGCAGGAATAGAAATACAGCATGAAGGAAGAGACTGACATTTTTGGAAATTAAATAAATGATTATCATTAATATTTAGAGTCTATCTTTTAAATTAATCATCAACTGTTTTGATTAATCAGCTTGAGTATTTTGTTTAAAAAAAAAACAAATACATTTAAATTCTCTGATTGTAACTTCTTAAATGTGAATATTTCGTGATTTCTTTACTGCTCAATGACATTAAACTGAATATATGTGGGCTGTGGATAAATCAAGACATCTGAGGACATGATCTTGGACTATGAGAAATATTATTTGACAATTTTCGCTATTGTTCTGAATTTTATAGTGCCAGTAACTTGAGGAAATAGTTACTATGTTAATCAATAATGAAAATAATCATTAGATGGAGCACTATTATTATAAAATGCTAATTTAAGTGCAAAAGTATTATTTTAAGTGTAATGATTTCAAGGTTTTCAGTTAGAGTGTAAAGTTACTGCTATTGTCAGAAGTAGATGTTTACTCAAGGGAACAGAGCCAGTACAGTGGACAAGTGGCACCAGTAGGTGGCAGTACTTGTATGAGTAGTTTGCATGTAAACCGACTATGACAAGGGATTCTGTAATACATCACTGCTTAGTGCTCATTACCAACATTACCAGAAACTGAGACGTCACTTACAAGCTGGAACTCCTGAGGGCTACTGGTTCAGACAAGATAGCTCACTGATTCACTTTCATAAAGCAACAAAACTACAAAACTGAGCTGGCAGCTCACCTGCTGGGATCCCCCCAATGTAATGGCTTGTTTTTAGGCTTTAGTTTTTGTGGCCATAATGAGGCAACGTGTGGATTCCAGGAGAAAAGTGGCGTAAATGTGAAACCAGACAGCCACAACTCTTATTTTAGGTCCAGACAACGAAAACCGAGACCTGATCAGAAAGCATGAGGAGGCGTTCAGTGAAACACAAACCAGGCCTATCAGTGTCTCAAGTCTAGGCAAGTCAAATCAAGTTAGTTGGTTTTATACATTCCAGTGTCACAAACACAATTAAAGGGGCTTCAACCCTCCAAAAAACCTTTTGATGGGGAAAAAGGAACAACTTTGCAAAGATTTCTCTTCCAAGATGGATAACAAAGATGACAAAATTATGGACTGCAGTAATTCTTAAAAATGAATGTAATATCCCTGCAGTGTTTTGGTTGAGCTTTAATTATCAGCCATTCTAAGCTTCTCTCTCTTATCCTAACTCAGGTGTCTGCTGTGTGTTACACATTGTAGCCTCCTGACATAATCACTAAAGCAGTTTAGAATTACCTAAATTACTTGGTTTATATCACTATGTATTATTTTGACTATCACGTTATTTTCATGTTATTTAAGTGGCCTCAGAAGATAATGTAAAGACCAAAGTGAAATATTTCTAACAAATGGGATAATAACATTGTATCGAAGGCAAACACACTGACTTTCAGCATCATTAGAGAAGAGTTTGTTTGATTTTTTTCAGGGCTATTTAGCAAAAAAAAAAAACAAAAAACTGACATCTAGCAGAGTAACCAGATGATATGTTGCTAAACATCAGTTAAACATTAAGAATGATGCCTCCTCAGTGCCACAGCTAATCTGATGTTAGGAAGCTTCTGCTCTTCTTATCAGCCTGCTGTATGAGTATTTACTACTGGAAGATTTATACAACTGTTTGTATAACATAGTATTATGGCTGGTGCTGTTCTTATTGCAACAAGAAAACTATCTACACACTTCTACTATGGTGCTGTTAGGATCAGCGCGGGACTTTTATTGGCGACTGAGGACACCACTGAGAGTGACACTGCAGCTACTATCAACCTGGTATGTTTGTGGCTTTTACAAAATATTCACACTGCTTTGGCTGCTTATAATAAAACTGTATATTCCAGCTTCACATGGCAACATTTGAAACACACTGAAGGTAAAATAAAGTATAACAACTTTACTCCATCTGCTATTTTCAGTGCAATAACTTGTCACCACACAAGTAAGTTAAAAGTAAAAGTAAACACACAAATAAGATAATAAGACCAAGACACATCTCATCTCATTATAATTCAAACTCCCTTAATTGCTTTTAATTCAAGCCCAAATTTTACAAAAGTCTCACAGCATCACATTTTGCCAATGTTAGTAAAATATAACTGAATATATTTATAGTATTCCAGCCTCAAACAAAGATGATATTAATTAATCTAATCAACATCACAAATTAAAGTATTTTGCTTTCCGTTGTCAAATCAATGAATCATCAGTGTACTTTATGGTTGCTCCTATTAACAACGTGTTAGTAATTCATGTCAGCTAAACATGATGTTTTTAATCATCTAGTTATTATATTCTTAGGCTTGCATTCAATCACATTCGAAATATGATTTATACACAACTCACAATACATTTAATGACACCACTTCTTTTCTCTTGAATTATAGAAATATGGTTTTATAGATATATTTCTCTTTATGGATTTATTCCTGATTAAATAATGATAATCAAGGAATTTTTAGAAGTCATGCAAAGTTTGCTATTTCTCTCAGTATACATAAAACCCACAAAAATGGCTTAATGCCACGTTTGTGTGTGTGTGTGTGCACTCAGTGTTTACACCATTTTTAATAAATAATCTAAACTGAATTCATCGAGTTTTCTAAACTGTATTTGAACCCCGACCTACTCACTGTGTTAATCAGCCACACTGATGCTCAGCTCCTTATCTGCTCACTGCTCACGCTGTGTTAAATGCAAATAATTAATCTGGTTTACACTTCATGCAAGTTTTAACTTGAAATGCCTGTGTGTGTGTGTGTGTGTGTGTGTGTGTGTGTGTGTGTGTGTGTGTGTGTGTGTGTGTGTGTGTGTGTGTGTGTGTGTGTGTGTGTGTGTGTGTATTTCTCATGTTGGGGGGACATAAATCTTGCACTTTCACAAGCACCACCTGCTCGCAGACAAAAGCAGTTCTCATTAAATAAATTTTAGCCTGAACAGGTTTAACGGTGAAGTTAAGTGTGAGGTTTATGCAAGTGTTTAAACTTAGGGAAAGTCTCCACAAAATTAAAGTAAATCAGTTTAATGTCCTCTGAGGTGACTGTCGCTTTATTGCTCCAGAGAATGCAGTGGAAAACTGTCTGTCATGAGTAATGCCCAGGTTCAAAGTACAAAGGCAGATTCTGATTTGGGTTTTTTTTTTACTAACTACTTCCTTCTTTATAAATCACTGTTGCATTTCCTCATTCTCAGAGACATAACAGTACTCAGACTTTAGGAAAAGCGAGAGACAAGCTTATCACTGCACGTTTATATATCAATAATCTCAGATACACCAAAAACTCAATATTTTTAATACTGCTTCGAGAGCTGCACAAGGAAACAACGGGGAACAAAACTCTCTCAGGACTCAACTCTGAGTTAATGACTACACAGCTGGACAAACACACATAACAGAGTCACAGCTCGAGAAAACCAGACGAGAAGAGGCATACAGGTTTGACTGACTTCTGGACGATGTCTACGAACCCCAGAGTTGTTCACAAAAGGAGGGAGACGATCACAGCTCTGCCTCTCTACCACTCTGGACACCTGCTGAAGAAACTCACCAAAGAGAAGGTAAGATAGACGAAGATGGTAAAGTTCTGAAGGCAAGAGTGGAGGAATTTTAAATAGATAAAATAGTGAAAAAGCATTCAAAATGTTTTTAGAGAGTATTATGAGCAAGTTCATAAAGTAAATTTGTAGTGATGCATTAGCAGTGGTGGGTCTTTTAGCCTTAATAAGGCATTCTAATTCATAATGATGATCTACAGTTAGTAATGTGTGGTCATGTGCTTTTTGTCGACCTATCTGCAAAGTAACTCATAACTACAGATTTCAGACACAAATACAAATAAATAAAGTACAAGCACGTTAAGTTTGAACTTAAGTATTTGTGCACATAATTACCTGTAGTCACTGTGTGAAGGCTAATTTTGAAGTGTATCAAAGGGAGAAATTTAAAATAAATAACTTTCAGGATTTCAAGAGATTCTATGGAGAACTTCGTGGAGCGACGCTGTTTCTGTACAAAGACGACACACAGGATACAGTAAGTAAACTGTTCCCTTTTAATGAAAATGTGTGTAGAATTAATTCAGCTGTTTTTCCTTGAACAAATGTAAATCCGTGCTCTCTTAGAATAGGGACAGCCTCAACGAACTCTGGGAATATATAAGGTACCTTATTTGTTTGAGGGTCTCTTGGAGGAACCTTCAGGTTTCTAGAGGATTCTTTAATAGGGCTAGCTAACTGACACTTTATTCACAATAACACTTAGTCTTATTTTAATTGTGCACAGTGCACATGTCACTACATGCACATTTTGGTGCATTTAATCATTAGGGAATAACAAGGCTGACAGTATTATATTGCTGGTTTTGGTCCAATATAAAACAAATGGCAAGTGGTTTTTTTTTTTTTTTTATCACTAACAATTAAAAAGAAAAAAAATGCAAATCAAGTATTTTTAGGGTTTTCGGGCATTAAATCATTAAATCATCTCCTTCAAACTACATTGGAGATGTTGCTAAATAAAAGTTTTAGAGACTGGGTTTGTATTTCTGGGTAGAGAAATCTCATGTGACTTTCTACCAGCAGATTTATGTACAACTGACTCTCAGCACTAATGCCAAATCCCCGCTTGCCAGAATGGGTAAAGGTATCTCCAATATATTTAGGAACATCTACAATACCATCCAATATAAACAAAACTCACTAACATGATAATAATATAAAATTAAGAAACCTCTCTGAGTAGTTCCTCAAACAACCACATTTCTCCATACTGACAATGGTGAGGAACCCCTAAAGGTTCCTCGAGGCTCTTCTACTTCTAAGAGTGTTCAGCGCAAAAAAGTAGAAACAGAAGCATTTGAAGGGCAGTGAGGAAGTACTGGAAGAACTAACATCTCCTCTATGTTTTGGTAATCAAGCGTGCATCTGATTGTTTGTTAGTACACGGAGAAGGTGGACTTGGAGCAGCTGAAGTCCATGGAGTTAGACTCTTCTTATAAAAAGAAGGAACCAACCATCTTCACCCTCAGTCTGAGCACAGAGGAGCTGCAGCTGAAGGTCTGTTGCACTAAAACCTGACTGACACAGATCACAGCTTTTCACAGATGTTCTTTAAAGTAGAAGGATTCATCTTTTCCTGTCACATATTTGCGTGTGTTGTTTGTGTGGGACGGTGCAGATGGACAATCCTGACACAGGAGAGGTGTGGAGGGGCTTCATCCTGACTGTGGGCAAAGTAAGCAAACATACACACCTCACACACTGATGTGACAATCTGGTAACAGATTTGGTACAGTTGCTGCTAAACGTTCAGGACATTACTTGGTTTTCATTAAAAGAAAAAACACACAAACCCTCATCGTCTGACTTCAAACGTGTTCCAGTGATAGATGAACAGTCTGACACTGCAGACTGTGAGCGTGTGTGTGTGTGTGTGTGTGTGTGTGTGTGTGTGTGTGTGTGTGTGTGTGTGTGTGTGTGTTCTTTGTGCAATTTCTTGGCTGTATGTAATACAAACAACAGGAACAAAGATTTCCTGGTCAATAATTAGGCAACAGTTTGGCCTGTGTTTAAAAGACTCTTTGCTTTGGTTATAATGGAAAGTGTTTGTCTCCGCTTTGAAAGACAAACTTCCTTTAAAACTGAAAATAATGATGACTGGAATAGTATAGTAAAATGTTCAAACAAGAAAAGGGGATAATGTCTGAACATAAATCAAACAAATGATCGTAATGCAGTAGTTACTTAGGATAGGTATTTTTAAGATAACCGTTTTCTTTAATGCAACCTTTTCATGAATATTAAATGCAAAATAACTTCATATTTTACAGTGTTTTGGCTGCTTTTTTCTTGCTTGTACGGAATTATTTTCAAAACCCTGCACCTAAATTCAACAATAGTACATTTCCTCTTATTCTTATCTGTTTTCCTTTAATGGTAGTGCATCTTAAAATGCATGTTCTTCCAGGGAGAAATGATACTTCTGATAATGTTTCTGTGGAAATTACAAGGATTTATCTCATACATAGTATGTCGTATAGTAATTATTTGAATTTGATGTGATGCTGTTGAACTGCAGAAGGAGATTCCCAGTAAGCTGCAGCTGTTGCCAGGTCAGATGATGCAGCTGAAGGAGACTCTGAACCAGGAGAGGAAAAGAAATCCTAAATTGTGTCGCGCCCCGACTCTTCCACCTCGACCATCCTTCCTGCAGCCCTCAGGTTCAGGCAATAACTCCCCTTCACCGTCCGAAGAGAAGTCGGCCCCTGAGCTTCCTGCGTAAGTCCAGCTGAAGCACCACCTGATTTTTTTTTTTTATTTTCTTTGCAACAATAAAAACAGTGACTGTCTTCATGTACATGTAAAACCCAAACAAGAAAAATGCTACTTTTTACGCTCACACATTGATGAGCATGTTGTCTCTGCCTGTCTGAAACAACATATCCGGGAATGAAGAGTTTGTTTTTTAACTATAAACCCTGCAGGTGTTTCTTCGATGTGACTCGACAGGAGGCTGAGAAGATGCTGAAGGAGAATCCGGAGAATGGAAGCATCATCCTCCGCCCGTCCACCCTGGCCCACAACTACGCCCTGACACTCAAACAGCACACACCCAGGTCTGACAATCCATTCAGTCCTCTGAAATTAATAAATTGGTCAGATGAAAATGTGTTTTTTTTTCACTTTTTCTTTGGTTTGACCTGATACATACATCTACCAGGAAGTACTTGACAATCAATTGAAGGTTAACTGACACAAATTTATAGGAAATTTTCCATTTGCAAAATAATCTAATCTAATCTGATAATCTGAATCACAAACCCACATCTCATCATGTATGAGAAAAGAATCATAGAAATGTAACTTTTAACCTAAGGCTGTCTCATTATTACATGAATAAAATATACTTCATAATGTTTTTTTCAGTGGGCCCGCGGTAAAGAACTACAGATTGACCTCCACAAACTCAGGGTTTGTCATTGAACTGGAAACACCAGTAAGTATCACAGCTTTTAGCAGAGTAACTATGAGTAATAATCCTTCAAAGGTTGCTGCTCAATACTGTGAGAAAAATTGAACCTGGAACACAGGCATGCCCTGCAAAGAAAGTATGGATCCTTTTTATCTAGTTTCAATTTTTTTGCACTTCAACCCTGAGCACTGGGCATATTTGTACATTGAAAATTTGGTGGAACTGTGCAATAAATAAATAAATAAATAAATAAATAAATAAATATTTATTTATTATACAGTCCAGCTAAAATGGCATCGTTCAGTGTTTGAAGATAGGAAAGTATTCATTTATTTATTATGGTTCATAGGGAAACAATCAGTGTAGGCTTTAAGCTAAATTTTTTTTCACAGGTAAAATTTTTCCCTGATTTGGAGTCAAAGTCTGAGGACAGGAAGTGAACACTTGGTTTCTGTAACAACCAGTATGTCAGCAGCCTGTGTGATTACTCTCACTTTAATGTCACACTTTAAGACTATTTTCCAAAGATCAGACAGTTTGTTAGAGTGACCAAGAGAAAACATTTTAAAGGTATTAGTTATTCAAATAATAGCAATAATAAAAATAAGAAAGTTATCAGATGTCTCAAGCACAGCAGTGATAACAAGCACTAGAATTTAGGTTCATGTTAATATGATTTCAGCATGTAATCCACCATATGTCATAAAAAGAGCAACAACAAAGTATGACTGAATGGAATGTAATCCCTGTATTCAAATGAGGTACATTTTATTGTCCCCAAAGGGAAATTAAACAACATGAACATAAAACAAAAAATACACAACTAGGTGCAGAATATGTCCATACATATATATAACCATGTACTGAAACATTCCCATATAAATCATATACTTACTTAATGCATTTTGTGTAAAACTGATAAAGACATTCCAGGAGAACATAAAATCTGGAATCCATACATCAAATGTGTGGATAAAATGCGTAGGCATGTGTTTGGATTGAACTACTGTTTGTAGAGCAGTGAGATGGAAGTAGAAATAAGAGTTGAAATCTGTTGCTCTTTACAGGTTCTGTAACACTGAACCTCAAGGTAGTAATTCAAAGTCAGAGACGAAAACATGTCCTTCAGGATCTCATGTGAACAACTTATCCTGTTTAAACCAAACTGTGTATTTTTTTTATTTAATCTTGACTGTGATGGCACCACATCCTGCTGCCATGGTATTTAGACTCTCCATCACTGTATTATAGAAAATAGAAAAATTATTTCCATGTTACCCATTAAATACTGACACTGTGTTAATATTGTCATTGTGTAAAATTATGCCCCAAGTAGCCTGAACATGTTAAGACCATTTGCTATCTCAGTTTATTGTAATGTTCAGCATTACGTGTTCTATTGAAGCATCTGAGAGACGACAATCAAATATTAACCATGATTTTGACCTGCAGTGTCAGCTTGACAAAGGTCAGACACAGCCTGTGTTTAATGAAACAAGGAAGCTAAAAGGTTCATGATTATGACCAGTAGTTACAAAACAGGATTATACAGATTACCTTAATCACCAGTATGAGCACTGCAGTGAAAGCTTGCTGTAAATTTATGCAAAGAGAAATCTAAATTTAGTCAAAAAACTGACAGAAATATCATTAAACTTTTTCTGTTTTTCTCTGTAGGTGACAGTTTCCTCATTGAATGACGTACTTAAATACTTCCTTGAAAAGACAGGGTACCATCTTCATCCCTACGTTGTGTCTCAGCCCTACGACACTCGCATCGGTGAGAACACTGCTTGGAGAAATAATAAAGTATAAGTATACGGTTCCTCACACGTGTTTGTTTTATGTCGTCAACAGAAGCATCACCTGCTCCAAAATGCATCAGCATCACCTCACCTACACCTAAACAAGTGCCCAAGGCACAAGTAGCACCGATGATACGTTCAAAGACCAAAGAGGAGCTTCAGCCTCCTCCAGAACCCGAGGACAATGACTACGTGGTTCCTGATGATGGCGACCTAAAGTTTGGTGAGAGCGAATAATGATTCCACATTGCATCAGGTTTGTGTAATAAGCCAGTAAAGTCAGTCTAAATGAGTGTTTGTCATTGTCTAAACTAGTAAACTTGGAGAGTGAGCTTAAGGGAGTTTTAAAGCTACGGAGACAAAACTTCTACGCTGAATGTGGCCAGAAAGAAGCTGCCAACTATGAGAATCAAACCAAAAGAAAGACTCTCTCCAACACGATGGAATGGACTACAAAAAATTCAACAATGTGAGGAACTCAGCTTTCTGCTTTTGCTCAAGTTTGCTAATTACATGTGAAACCTTTAAATACAGTTCAGAAATCATGTTTCCCAGTGGATTTGACTTCATTCCGCCTCTGCAAGTGCTGCAAAAATCTCCCTAATGTGCTCTGAACAAAGTTTAAAAAAAATATGCAGCAAATAAATTACAAAAGAAAAAAACTTCTCATTACTTTAAAGCAGAAATCTTAGACTGAAGTTATGTGGGTGTCGCTGACCAGGATCTTTTTTTAGAAGACTGCTTTAATGCTATCTCGGAAAAATAAGGCCAAATATCTATAACATCTATATATAAACAAAGATTTGGGGCGCAGCCTGCGTAATAGCATACAATAGCAAGTTCAGTTTTTACCTGATGATGGCACCACATGAAATTGATCCCAGCTGATGCTTCTGAAGCCATGAGTTCATGCAACAAACATTTCTGAAATTCAGCACCAGCTGTTTAGACATGTCAATAAATGGAAGAATTTCAATCTATTGGTACCTGAGGAGAAGTTAGAGGAAAAACAATCTGACTCATGTATGACAGATTGATAACTGAAAAAAGGGAGCACTTTGGTGCTGGAGGACATGAGAATAGTTAGCAAAAGTAATTCTAACTTAACTTCTGTTGCAATTTTAGTCTGGGCCAAAGCTGGGGGTCAACACACAGAAACCATGACACTCACATGGTTTGATTCTAACGTTTAGAGACAGTTGTTAAATATTCTTATGACCAGATCTGTCATCACTTTAGGAGCACAATTTTAAAAAGCCTGAACAAGTTAGAGGGACTTTCACTTTGCAAGGGCGAAACGTTAACAGTGAAATTCCTTGAGTCGTTATCAAGTTCTTAATGAACGAATGTTTACATAAAACTGCATTATCGCCTTTTAATCATGCTTCACTGTTGCACATTTTTGTGTCTAAATGATAACACAGATAAGAGCTCAGGAGCTTTTTGCTTTGGACTTTATGACTCAGTGTCAGTATGATTTCAATTCCAGCTGCAGCTTACATTTATTTTCACAATTTGTTGATTTAAAAGTGAGAAAATAAGAGTTTCCAAGTAACCAAAGTGATGCCTTTTAAATTGTTTTCAGTAGTAAGTCCAAAAATAGCACAACAAAGAAATACTCACATTTGGGAAAACAATTGATTGGTCACAAAAAAGTCTATTTTTTTAAGCTTCATCTACACGTGATATCTGTTTTTTGCTTTTGTTTTCAGTGTTTGTGGTTTAAAAGTGTGAAATTGAATGTGACAGCTGGTTATTGTGCACAAAGCTGTGTTTCTTTCTAGAAAGACAATTGCAGGAGTGTCTTGTATTACTAAGTGTAGTTTGGATCAGCTGCTATTTGATGTCAAAGGAAAAAAATCACCAGAGAAAAAATGAAACAATAAAACCTTTCCATCATCGCTTAGAGCAGATGAGCTAAGGAAGGTATGTCTATGAATACATGCTCAGTTAGTCAAAAGAACACATTATCTATTAATCAGTGTGTGTATCGTTGCGTTACTTGCTTTTCTTCATTAGTAAAGAAAAAAGCACAATCCAGTATGATCATTATTCTTTATTTTTCACACGTAGGAGTAAGCCAACATAAATGTTTCAAATGTTATAATCATATTTTTATTTAAGTTATTCCATTAAGATTGTATTTTGTTGTTTTTCATCATCACAGATCATGTTATAGGTTTAAAGTTTAAGGATCATTCATCACTCAATAAAGACAGCAAGACTGTGAAAAATATTCAATAAAAAAGACAAAGACTCTCTCCCTTTTGTCTCCTTCACTAAAGTGTGTTTCAGAGTACCTGTTTCATCTCTTCTTTACCCTCTACTTCATGTTTCTCATGTTCAGGTCCTTGACTTTCTGTTGTAGCAGCCTTCGTTTGAGAAAGACAAATAAAATATCTGTAATAACTTAACATCTTAGGATTTAAAAAAAAAAAAAAAAACAAAAGAAAGAAACGTAATAAATTAAGATGATTGTTCCCCGATGTAGACCTGCCTCTGCTGCTGTTGTTACATTACTTCTCAGTGAGTGACAGCTGCAGGATCCTCTCCAGCTCCTCCTCTTCCTCCTTACGCTTCCTGCGTAAGAAAAGTAAGAAAGAAAGCCAGTCGGTCAGAACAATGACTGTCCTGTCATTTTACGATGACTGTTTCCCAGAGATATTTATTCTCTTATGTCGTCCTAACATCATCAGAGTGATTATATGGAACCACATGGCTGCCTTTAAACTGCTGAGCTGAGGTTTTTACTGAGCGAATTGGCAGTGAAACAAAATATGTTGAACACAGCAATTCCGTTGTGTTGTATCAGCGCACTAAACCCCAGGAGCACTGACCTTGGAAGTTCAGATGTATCACTGGGGTCACCTGATACAAACATTTTTTCCCTCTAAGGAATGCCCAAATGTCTTATAAAGCCACTAATGAACTGCTGTTTGCAGGTCCATTCATTAAGTCTCCTCCCAAAACATTTTTATAGATAGATGAACTAGCTAAGCTAACTAAGCTTCTATTACCATAACAATAATGAAACTAGCGTCAGCAAACAAGCTGGCACAGTTATATTACTGTTTTAAGCAGTTTAATATTTGGATAAGATATTTGTGGGGTTGCATTAATGAGATTTGGACAAGGAGTCTTATTTTTAGTACATATGACAGGTTTCAGAGAACAGACACAAACATGCCAAAAATGCTGCTTTCCTGCAGGTCTTTCTTCCAGAAAAGTATATTTGGGGGGATGATTCCCTGTGAATTCTCTGATCTTAGTTTCCTATAATGTAACCCTAGACATATGTGAAAGGGTTGAACAGAGTGGGCTAAAAATTACCAAAAAAACATTGCAACTTTGCTTTTTTTGTTGTTTTTGAATGATTTCCTGAAGCAGGCAACAATTACTCAGTCCAGCCTTTGTCTCACTGCATGACCATCAAACGTCATAAATCCTGCGACACACTCTACACAATGATGGGCAAAACTAACAACATGAATAGATGATGCTACAAGATTCCACCCTCGAATTTGATCTTTGGGAGATTTTGACACTTCAAGGTGTTATCACTCTACTGTGGGCTTGAGATGGAAGAGCAGACTGTACAATTCCCTGTGTGCACACTTTGTTGAAATAAAACAACCGAAAAGAAACAGTGGTGGGAAATTTACAGAGGCAGTAAGTTATTTTTGTATTGCGTAAACTGATGCACGTCTCCAGCCTCACCTGTCCATCTCCTCCTGCTCCCTGCACGACAGCTCCATGGCAATACGCAGCTGCTCGTCGAAGCTGGTCGCCACGCCAAAGTGTCCAGACAACCGCGGGTCAGTCGCTGTGCTGTAGGAGAGCGGAGAGTTGGCGGTGGGGTCCAACGGGGAGACGGAGGCGGGCTGGCTGGGGTCGGCCATGTCTTCTCCCTCTCTGCTCGCCAGTGAGATGGACAAGGACTCCTGGATCGCCCTGCGGGGAGAAAGCAACAAGGATATTAAGACTTCAACTCAAGTATTATTAAACAAAGACGGGTCTCTCAACAGGATCGTTTCACCGCTGGGCTTCATTACAGGATGAAGGGGAATTGCTGTGCTCAAGAGAGGGAGAAAGAAGAAGCTAATCACTGGACTCTATTTAGAGATGTTTAATTAAATTACTTCCCAGAGATTTACATGAACAGGAAGAGATGTGAATAGACATGGCTTAAACTTCCTGAAGGTTTTAGAGTAACAGCTGGAAATGGTCCTATTGACAATAAATTCTGATTAACTGTATTTAACTGATATACTCCAATAACACTTAGGTTGAACTGTAGTGGTCTATCCAGTTTAAGCAATGTGAACACATTCTGTAAAATAAGGAAACAAGAAAGGCAAACCTGAGGGTCAGCTCACCTCTCCAGCTGAGAGTCTTCTTCGTACAGTGGAGACTGGGGCACAGGGCGGCTGTTGGTCAGGGCCTCCCAGATAGTCACCTGAAAAGCAGAAATTATCCTTAGAACTGACTTTAGATATAAAGGGATATATATAGAGGCTGTGGCTTTAATTTCACGTATGCGTGGAAACGACTTGCACAAAAAGGTAGTCAGTTATAAAGGTATATTCCCTCAACAGTAGTGAGGATTTAATTTTAAAGGAGAAACAAAAGTAATACTTATTATTCTTGGTTTTAAGTGTAATGTGATGGAGGATTTAACATCAGAGATGTTTTATTGGTGGAGATGAGAGCAAAGAAATAAATAACTATTTCGAAGATGCAAAAAATTTGATAAAAGAAAAAATGTAGGGCAGAAGTTGATCCTCGTGTGGACCAAAGTCTGATCATTGACACTGACTGAACTGTTTTAGTCTTTGACTCAGACTAGTTAACCATCAGGCTTTGCTCTGACCTGGTCGCTCTCTGTGCCGGCGTCCAGCAGACTCTGCTGGATGGCGAACTGCAGCAGGTTGTCATCCTCGTCCCTCATTGGCTCGCTGCGACCTGGACCGAGGGTTGTGTAGTCTGGAGGGGGCTCAAACACTGAAGGGTCCACTTCACAGTGGAAGGGAGGTGGAGACTGACCTAAAAGAAGATGCGTAATAATAGTGTAAAAAAGGCATTATTTTGAATTTTGTTGATTATCTACTCAGTGTACAGTTGGAACCCTGCTTCAACTGGCCAGCTTACCTGTGCAGTTTTGTAAAAATGGGACTTTTAGGATCTCCATGTATTACAGGTAAATGCAATGAACTGAAGAATATTTGAGTCTTTTGTCATTTAAAGATACCGGGCACCAGTAAATGTTTTTAATTTAGTACATGTGTATGCAATAGTCAATAGTTACCAGCTTCTTCGGAGCTCTCTGGTTTGTGAACCGTCACAGAGCTGACCGGCTCGTCGCAGCCGCACAGGTTACTGAACGTCACTCTGGCATTCAGAACGTGAAACAGAGGGATCTCTGAAATATGGAGAGGGAGGTAAATCAGACAGTTGATCGACTGTTCCGGCAGTGACCATATAGATAAAAAATAAAAAACACAAATCCCAGAGAGAATGATGTAAGCCCAGGCATGGTGCTGGTCTGTGGGGTGGTTTGGGGTTAGTGGGTAATGCAGTTTCTCAAATCATCAGCTAGTTTTATACATATTATAATATATCCATGATATGACAGTACACTTTGTATATAGCTCATCTGCATCAAGTCACACAAAACTGTAAACTAGGCACAAAGCCACCTCCAGAGTAAAGCTCTAGTCAAGTTAGTGGCTCTAACATGCCATCAAAGCTGCTCAACAGCTTTAGTACAGAAATACAGCTACAGACCAACAGCTCTCTCACTGGAATTAAGGTTTAAACAAGCTTGAGCTGCATACACACCCACCTATCTTGACAGGGAAGCCTGGTGGAAGGCGCAGGGTGATGAAGTCACGTAACTTGGCAAAGTGAGCATTGGAGATGGCCATTAGGTCAATGATGGGCGTCACCTGCTCAGCCAGAGACAGAGGGTGAGTCTCACTCAACCAGAGTGTTGCTTTAAACCTAGAAAGGAGGCAGAGCAACAGACAGCAACAAAGAAAAGGATGCTTAAGTCTCTTTTTGATCAAAATGCTCCAAAATCCTCAGTCATTCTGAGCAGTTAGGAGGTGCTGATGTGGTGCCGAACATGTGAATGGCTCTATGTTGACATGGCGCCACCATACCTTTGGACTTTGCTAGTAAGCTCGATGGGACGTCCGATGTCCCGGCCGTTCAGGTTGAACTCTGGGTTGAAGTATTCCTCTGCTGTGATGGCTGTGGGGTTGTGAGGACTGGCACACTGGGACACATTGCTCTGACAGAAATATGGAAAGGGAGTTGTCAGTAACAGTGCTCATCAAAGGAAGTTGCAGGTGGTGTGGGTGCTGATGCAGAGGCACAGTGGAGACTCTTACCCCATTGTGAGCTGTATGTTGTTCAGCAATCCCCAGGAAAGACTGCAGAGGAGTCTTTGAGCCTGAGTGGGAATAATGAGGAGCGATCATCATCAACCTGCTCCACAAATCGATACACTTTACACAATATGGTCTGTTTAAAGAAAGAATGAGATCTATCGAGAGCAATTTTACTGAGATTGAATAACATAATAATACAATAAGTGAGAGACAAATTTGTAATGTGAATAAAAAGAGCTGAATAGTCTTAGTCCTTTACTGCAACAGTATCACTGTTTTTGACAAGATACTGCCTCCCTAGTCCATACATACAGTTCTAAGGGTACAATACCAGCTTTCTCTGTGGGTGCAGTTGTAGTCTGTGTTCACCTTTGCTTCTTGACTTGTCCTGGTCTGATAGATGCTCTGTCCTCGACCGAGTCACCAGCTCCACATTGGTAGCACTGTAAACCTAAACACAACACCATACAAAGAAAAAGCACTCTTGAAAACACACCTTTGCACACTTTGTTTTAGTAAAGTAACTGGCACTGCCTTTGTTTGCTTGGCAGATCTGGTCACAGCTGTAAAACTACGGTATTGTGTCAGAATTTGGAGTCTCTCTTGGTCTGCATTTAAAAGAGCAAATGGGATTTTGTCTGTAACTTCTTACACTATTTTCTTGTCCACACATCTTCAGTATAAAGTAATTTCTAAACTCAAAAATACAACTGAAGAATAGACAATAAAACACTAAATGTCTACATCTCTAGATTCAGACACATTCTTCAATTTGTAAATCAAACATGTAATTAAAAATGCACTCTAAGCAGAACAATTGTTATATTTAGAAAATTGATTGACGCTTGTGCAAAGTTTTATTGATTGATATTTGCATTGATCTTTGTCAGGAGAATGTGGGCTATGCTAAAGAATTTGCAATTAATACAGAAAACTGTGTTAATCTAAATTCAAATAGAACTTAATACCTCTGGAAAACCATTTGAAGCAGGTTGGTACTTACCTTGGCTTCATACCCGCTGACGACTTCGCTCTTCTCAGAACGCCAGCCCCAGATTCCCGACTTGTTTCTAAAAATGCAATGAGACCAAGTGAGTTCTAATCGCACAGACATCATCAGTATTTATGTATTGGTAACTATGGGGATGTGATTCATGTTTGTGGACACATAAAGAGAGATGGGTTGTGCTGACATACTTTCAGGTGAGTTAGCAGCTCCATAAAACAAGATGAGACATATAAATAGCTTGTAAACGCAAACAAATTGAACGTGACGTGTGATTAAGTGTCACAAGATCATTCTGGTTTGTGTATTTGTACACAGTATGTGCTTGTTACCGCTCAAAGGCAATGTTGCGTGTGTTGAGGTGTGTGGAGACGATGGGCGACGTGAGCCTCTGGGCCGTGTTCTCTTGCGATGGCTGCATGGCTGCTAGGAGGGAGGGGGCATCACGAGGGGACAACACAAGCGGCTCTGTGTACACAACCTGCTTCTCATGGTCCACCTCCATCACCACCGCCCCGTCATCTACAAAGACAAGGACAGTCAGCACAAACAGCTGGACTGTAACATCAGAAGACACATAAATGAATCAAGGTATGGGCACAGGAGGAAAATTACAATATTTTAGACTGACTGAAAGCCATCACGGGACTCATTATGAAGTTGGAAAAGACACATTTAAGCTTCCAGCAGAAATGAGACTTCGAGAGCCGGCCCAGGTCATGAGAAAGGGAAGCTGCCGGGCTTCAAAGTACCTGACCGGAACTCATGAGTAGACTTCAATCACTCCACATTGCTGGGCTGAGCTCAGCATCTATCAGCTTTAACTGTTCAGTTAGTTGTACATTTGTGATGGCATACGCTTGTGTAGGAGCAAACAGCACACACCTCCACCCTTGAAAATGTAGCTGCGCCGTCCTTTCAGCCACGTCATGTGCTCAAAGCCCAGGAGGGTGGTGTCCACACGGAGGCACGAGCCACTCTTCCACACTCGGTATACGTCGCTCGGACACACTTTTGATACCAAGGGCACTGAGAGGAGAAAATAAGAAGAGGAGACGCCATTTAGAAACAAGTAACAAAACAGACATGAGAGTGAGGTAACCAAAGAGAGAAAGGGCAGTGAAAAGAAAGGCAGATGTAACAGAAGATAACTTGTTCTGGAAAATTTCATTAGTGCTTATTATATTAGAGTTGTAACTAAAAATTAGATTCAGTATCTAGTCACTGATCATACCTTTTACAAAACAAGTCAGAAGACAAACTAATTCAATAATGACACTATATGTTGGAATTGTAACCATCAGAGTTTTATAACAATGACTGGCCAATATACATTTGTCTCTCGAATTTATCAGCTACTATAAATAATACACAATTATAACTGCATACAGTTTTGGGATTATATATGTTATGACCTTTATGATAAACACTAGTTGATAACGATACTAAGATGTTAAGCTGAAACATGTAATTAATTAATAATTTGAGCATCTTCTGCTTCAAACACAGCAGACTGCATTACCTTTCTGAGTTGTCCTGTCAAACACAGTTCAAATAACACTTTGTGCAATGTTTCAGTCATCTGCAGTAGATTACATTTTCAAATCAACCTCCCCTGTCTTATGATCAGGCCACTGTGGATTAAACAGTCATGTCTTTCAAAGTCTGCTGAGCGACATCTGCTGCTGAGGGAGCTGTCCAGCTGCTGTGGTGCTGAAACTGACCTCTGTGAAAACACATCAATGAAACACGCTCACCCCAACTGGTGAACTCCCATTTCATCTCCACATAAAAGTCCCGAGCCTGCAAAAGAGAGAGAAGAAAATCTTTTACCTAGACAAAAACAAAGGCCTTCCATGAGTGTATGATGCCTTCTTACAGCTGTGGATCCTAAGTCAGTAAAGCTTGAGACTTGCTGGGAATATGCAAGAAGCAAACAGCGATCATAATGATAAGATATTTTGACACAGCAGAGTTAAATTTTGTCTGCACTAAGAGCACCTTTCCTTAAATCTTCAACAAAGCATTGAGGAACAGTTAAGGATCCAGCTGTGTTTGTCAGTCCAGCAGGGCAGTTGTCACATTTTCCAATCAGATACCTGTCTTAGTTTGCTGAGCAGCTCTGGGATGCCTGCCAGTCTTTCAGTGGCCCGCTTGAAGTCTCTGTACTGAAGCACCAGCTGGACCAGCTCTGGGTCTCCGGTGCTCACTGCCTCCTGCAAGACTGAACCATACATCCACATTAATGACAGAAACTGCTTCTCATCCCCTCAGCAGCAAGAAACTGGGAGTAACATCAGAGCACTCACTGGTCCAGCCCTGTGCGCTGCAGTGTGTCGGGTCTGCAGAATGTCTGAGCAGCACCCTGGTGGACTCCAGGTGGCCCAGACACACAGCCAGCTCCAGCGGGGTGCGCCCCCTCGGATCCAGGCGCTCCACATCCTGCTGCAGAACCGAACACACCAGCAGCATCAGCGCAATGCAGTGCGACACAACTAGCGCATCTGTAAAAGCACCATCAAGCATCAAGCCTCCTCACTTACCTCCTTCTTCTGCAGCTCTCGATCAAGCTCCAGGTACTGATTGTTCCACACCAGAAAATGCAAAGGAAACGCTTCTTGAGCCATGGTTGTCCTCCGCTTGACAGTGGTAAAGCTATGAGTTGTGCAGCCAACAGATTGCAGTGACACCACCGCGGACTGTAGCTTCGACTTCTGCGCTGATCGGCACAGCTGGTTAGCTAGCTAGCTTTGTTTACAGCAGAAAATTGACAAACTCTGAAAGCAAGAGGCGTGTCACTGGGTAAACCTGCCACTAAGTTAATCTATCCAAGTAGCTAACGTTAGACAGCAAACAAACTAGAATACTGTGTGCACCTATTGAAATTAGTGGGCTGAGTTAGCCTGGCTAACTCAGCCCACTAATTTGATGTGGTTAACTAGCAGCTAGCTGCGCTAACGTTAGCTAACTGGCTAATAACAACATTGTTCCCCGCTCCTCTTGGCACCTGTTTTCCATTCTGCTCAATACAAGACAGCTAATTTAGCCGGCCAAAACGCACCTTAGTGTCTCCTCATTGTTTTTTCTCTTCTACAATAAATTCGTTCTTGGAGACAAAAGCGGGTGAAATCGCCGGCTGATAAAGTTAGCTAGCTTCCCCGCTGCTGCAGCAACCATCCCGTTTCTATCGCAGGGTTGTAACCGTCTGTCAAAATAAAGCAAGACTCGGCCTTTATTCCAGTTTCACATCCAGGTCACTCGAGTTGAGGGCGTCCGACACGATGCTGACAGCTGCAGGCGACAGCACTTGGTCCTGTCGGACTACTACTGCAGCGGAGCACATCTGTCAGCCTGCTGTGATCCTTTGCTAACTCCAGCTTTGCCACAATCAAGTGTAATTACAGCTGCAGCACCGTTATTTATTTATTTTGGCCTGCTTTATTTCCAGGTTATGAAGAGATGCTGGGTGGAGCCAGGGAGGGCCGACGCTAGATGTAGTCCTCCGGTGCAAATAAAAGGGAAAATAAGCAATACTAATAATGTAATTGTAGCAGAGAGGACATTAATTAAATGCATGACAGGACATTAATTAAATGCATGACAGGTACCCATTGTTTATAATTTTTTTTATTTTACTTGAAAAATAACACAATTAACATAAAGTGAAAAAAAAGCTTCTGAAAATAATTACAATGCTACAGGATTCCCGTTTTAATAATCTAAAAGAGGAAAAACACATTTACACAAAAGTATATTTTTATATACTTATATTCATTTTAAGGGATATGGCCAGGACAGCAGTCTGGGAGGAGACCTTTGATAAAGAGCCATAACACTGTAAGAACAAAGAAATGAGCAAACCCCAGAACAAAATTATACATCTCTACAATGAATTTGACAAAGTCAAGTGAAAAGTAGATAATCACATTTTCATCCATGAAAATAAAAGGTGTATCAAAGAGGAGTGGGGGAGCAGTTTCACCTAGAATATTTTTGCTCTAAATGTTGTCTCTGTACAAAAACAAAGCAAGAGGAGTTTGGAAATAATAGCACCTGAAGTCTAACTGTTGTTTGAAAATGCACCATTTATATGACACTTTACCCTTGGTTTACCCCCTGCATTTAATGCAACCTGCCCTTTGTCGGGGTGAGGCCTTGTTGCCATGTTGATTGCCTATTCACAGTCTTTTTACCTTCTTACCCCCTCAGTGTCCATTTGTAGTTACCAAGTAAGCCAGTGGACTACTTCATCCAGTATACACAGGCCACTCCAGTAGCTTGTCTGAGGAGAAACTTCTTTCACCTTCAGTCGTCTTAAAAAAATCTCAACGCATGCCTGCTGTGCATAAAGCATAAATTATCAAACAACTAAACACTTTCTCCCTGACAAAAACTATCTACTTGAAGCACCCAAATGTAGCTGAAATCAAGTAAGTTCAAATGTGTAACACGATAAATAAGAATTTAAGGGGTATCAGCCAAACAGAACAATGCAGATGTATCCCAAGGATGAAACTCAAAGTCTGCTTATCTGTCTCAACGGAGGAGAACGGGAGTCAAGCCTGGTATATGTCTAAAAACGAGTTGAGGACTTTGTTATCCACAGGATGTGCAGTCTAGTACAGCTAATTAATTGCCCATGCTTTCCCACTTCCCGCATAACAAAAAACAAAAAAATTTTTGCTTTTTCCACACAAAATGAACTCTAAAAAGAAAAGCAAAAAAGCTCCTGAGTCTCTTTTTTTTGTTACATGGGAAAAAATATATTGAAAAGAAGCATTGCTCCAGCTGTGACAACCCACCAGTGAGTAAGCCCTCCCAGTTTAGACCCCACCCCTCCTTTTACGTGACACAGGTGCATGTGAGCTTCCTGTCCTCTGTCCTTTGTGTCTCACAGATTCACATCAGGATCCACTGTCCCTGCTTTTGCATCTCAATTTGCCTCTGCAGTGAGAGAAGTCAGGCGCTTAGGATATCCGCTGGATCAGTTTTTCATCTGATAGGCAGTAGAGCGTGTTGACTGACAGCTCGGAGATGAAGGCCTCACAGGCCTTACGGGAGACGCCTTTACAGCCTCGCAGATCAAGCAGCGAGATGCAAGAGAGACGGCGGAGATACTTCAGACACGTGTCTGTTAGCTTACTGCAACCTGGGAGAATAAAACACAGACACTTACATTCTGCTAAAATAAATCTTATGCAATGTGTGCATGCATGTTTTGTTTCTGAAAATGACTGTGTTGCCCTTTAGCTCTTTCCAACAATCTCTCACCTCCCAGGTTGAGTTCTGCGAGTGTGTTTCGGGTGGACGAGCCCACTGCAGTAAGCAGGTTGATGGAGTTGTCGGTGAGGCTGTTGCAGTGGGAGAGATCCAGTTTTGTTAAATGGGGCATATGACGGATGACCAGACGGAGAGTAGAGTCACTGATGTCCAGGCCTGCTAGTCGCAAACACTGCATGGTTCTCAATTGGCTGCGATTGTCACAGCCTGGGCCAGAGGCATCATTGATCAAGAAAGAGAAAAGAATACAAATGCAGAGAAGTTTGATAAGAAAAGGGTAAAACAGAAGTAAAATAAGGAGAAAAGCAAGAAGTAGAAAGCAGGGGAAAATAACACAAATCAATGTAATTACTGCATAAACTAACAGGTGATTACATGCATATTTTCACCCCGAGTTCACGTTTTCCTCACCTGGAGGGGTGACTAGATCCCTGATTTGAGAGTCTTTGACCCCATCAGCATACCGCAGGTCTAGAGAACGGAGGAGAGGGCAACCAGAGGAGCAAAGAGCTGAAATAGACGACCAGGAGCAACCTGCCAGCATCAGATCCTTAAGCCCTGCAAAATGGATTTTGATAAAGCATTTAGTGCCATAAATATGTTGGTGTAAAAGAAATGTACTTTGTCATTGCATCAGCTTATATAATTCATTGTGTATTAATGCTGCAGTATTTATTTACGAGCAGAATATTGTCCATTTCGGAATTTGATAAAATTCATGTTGAAGTAAGTGAGTGAGCGGCTGCATGTATGTGAGTGTGTTGTGAGAGTGTGTGTGTACCAGGTAGGCGGCCAACAAGCCAGTTGAGCTGTTTTTTGGAGATGTTGGTCCAGGAGAGGTCAAGTGTGACTGGCTGTCTCTTTATGATACCTGTCAGGGCCTGAGGAGTAACAGTGCGCTTGATGCTCAGGTCAATCCGAGCCCAAAGCCGCTTGTCTAAACACCTGTGTACACAGAACATCAAGTACATCAACAGCACAGTCCATCATCTAGTTATCTATTTTCACAGATATAAGCCACTGTGACACTACACACTACTTTTCATCAATAAATTATTTAAAGTTAAGGACTGGGAATTTGATTGCATATCAATAAATTCAAATCCAGTGTTCAATCTTTGCAATCTTGTCAATGTCACCTTTTAACAAGCAAAGGCATCTAGTTAAAAAATGTCTGTTTTCTTAATTAGAAAAAAATACTACAGCTTTTAGTACCAATATATTTAATGTTCACAACATGAAGATGTGATAAGCAGCATTAAATAGGAAAAGATAATTTAACATACTTGACACATTTCATTCACAGCTATAGCCTGATGTACTTAAAAAGACTGGATTCAGGGTTATTAAGTTAATCAGATTAAAATCTTGATATGATACAAAATAATCCGCTGGATAATTTCACTAGAGAACAGTCACCAATCTGCTTAACTACAAAACACACAGTTCACTCAGATGTGTAGTAGTACTCTACAGGGCAGAAGGGGCAGTCGGCTAAAAATGAGAATCCTGTTAGTACGTTTTACATTTCACTTGTTAATGATGAGAAAATAAAGGCTCGATAAGAAATTTGTCAGCATCGGACCATGATGAAAAAACACACCTGCTCAGAGGTCTTACCATTTGTACCAGTTCTTGCAGACAGCCATGCAGACGCAGAGATCTGCTCTACTTAGGTAACGGAAGACAGACACCCACACCTCCCTCTCACATCCCGGGCCACTCCCGATGCTCTCCCTGTCTGCCTCACCCCCTCCTTCCTGCAGGGCAGACAGAGGGATGCGCAGATGGGGAAGCTCAGATGTTGAAGAAGAGGAAGCGCCATTGCTAAGTTTCGCCGGCCTGCTCAATCTTGTTCTTTTAGAGGCATCGAGTCTTTCTGGGTGAGAAGCGCGGGAGTCAGTGTGTCCACTGCGAGTGTGTGGTGGTGTGTGCCTATTTGAAAGTTGATCAGGACAGGGACCTCGATTTCTAATGGGGGGTCTGACAAGGGCTCTGGTCTGGTTGTGTATCGTGGAAGTGGCAGTTTGAGGGGCGATAGCCTCTAATTTGGGAACAATGGCTGATGGGTCTCGCTTGGCTCTGGTTGGCTTTTGGAGTGTCACTTTAAGATATGAGCCATCTTTGTCCCCTGCTTGACTGTCCTGCTGCATCTCCTCCTCCTCATCTTCCTCTGCACCATTTTGGTTGGCCACCTCACTCCCTTCTTCCGCTCTTTCTTTGGCTGCTTGTCCTCCCCGCCTCGACTGTGGCTGGTTCTCTTTATCCCCTCCCCTCCCGCTGTTCTGCACGCTCTCCTCTTCCTCCTCGTCGTCACTGCTGCTGCTGTTGGTGCTGCTGCTGCTGCTGTCCTCACTCTCCTCCTCTAACTCTGCATGGCTTCGACCGCCTCTGATGCCTCTTCCTGCTCCTCCCCCCCGCAGCCTCACACCTCTTCCCCTCCCTCTGCGAGGCTCTCCTTTGGGCTCAAGTACCAGACCAAGGGAAGACTGCTGCTGCTCGAAGGATCCAGTCCCTCTTGGAGTGTTGTGATAAGGAGCACCACTTGCCCAGGTGGAGCCCCGGCCTCTGCTCTGAGGTAGTCTGCTCGTTGGAGAGCGCAGCCGGGATAGCATCCTGGAGCCCAGCAGCCTGGAAGAACGGCCTAGAGAAGACTGTTTCTATTTCAAAGAAAAAGGCAAGGCATATTTCAAACATAAAATTAAGTGTAACTATAATATAAATGTAATATGTTGATTACCATCACATGTAGCAGCTAAAAGGTTTGTGTTTAAATTACGAAACGAGATTCACAACTTAAAGCTGCATCACAAATACAGTGATGTTAAATACACTGTGCTAAATGTATTTATAAACCCCAATCTCATGGAAATGCAAATTTGCCAAACTAAGATGCCTGGATGAAATGATGTCCTGGAATACTACTAGATATCTATTGTGGAACTCTTTAAATGCAATACAGGATTCCATCAACAACAAGTTCAGTGCTTACTGTTAAGATTTTGCTCCGCTCCAGTTTTATCTGCAAAACACAGAGAAGAGGTCAAGAAATTAAATACATGTCAAATAGATGTTATGCATCTATTTGACATGTATTTAATTAAACACAGCCTAAGTTTTTATCTTCTGTTTTCAGTCTGAGTAGGTGCCAATAATTACATATGGCATCTGCCCAAGCAGTTTCAGGGTAACTAAATGTTTCATCAAGGTAATGCTAAGATTAAAACATCTTGACTGACTTAAACAGATCAAAATCAATGTATAAACTGAAAAATAGGGTGTTCTGTGTAGATATCGTACAACAGTGCGAGCAGAATTTCAGAATACATCTTTTTTTTAACTCATTAGGACAAGCACATATGCTGAATTGTTCAAAAACTTTAAATCAATACCTTTTTCCCTACAGCCCAGCTAAAAACATTTTGTCAGTACCTGCCATGGGTCATTAAAAACACAGGAAAATTCAAAGCATCTCCAATTTACCCTCTTTTTAAGTCTGAGCTCCAGTGCACTTGCTCTTTTGCGGTTCTGTTGATGCTGCAGTAGTAGTTTTTGGGAAGGTGGTGGTGCTGTGGGTCTGCCTGGGGATCTGCTACGTCTCCCTCGTCTTGTACCATCGGCCACACCGATGCCTTCCCGGTATGCAAGTTTGGACTGTGGCAAGGAGGTCGAGCTCTCTGACTCTTCACTTTCCTCATCACTGGAAGACTGATAACCAGGTGTCATGTTAATTTGGGTATCAACAATAACTAGAGGGCAACTGGAAGTCATTGAGAAGGAAATTTTGCAAGAAAAATAGTGTCTTAAATGAACTGAGAACAGCAGCAGACAGAAAATGAAAACTCTGCAAGGAGATTTGTATTTAGTACCTCTGATGCCGAGTCTTTGCCTTGGTAACATTTAGGACACTCCCAGCAGCTGGGCAAGTCCTGATTGATCTTCCCTTCTCCAGGTTCCTGAAACAGAGAACAGTTAAAATTCAGAATAGCAAACATGAAACCTGACCTACAAATGCAACATTGCAGCGGTAAACAACCAATGCAGTAACTGTGTAACGTATCACAATCTTTATGACACCAGAGGCAAACGTACCTTAACGCACTGACGATGGGTTATGTCAGAACAGACAGAGCACTCCATGAGGGAATGAGTGCTGGGATTAGATTCATCTGATTCTCCCTCTCCACATATTACACATCGTGCTGTGTTTGGCAAGGCAGGCTGGAAGACGGACAAAACGATAAGGACATTTTAGTTCTAATTCTGATACAGATAATGGCCAGACAGAAATAGGCAGCATTATTGATGCGACATACACAAAACAGTAATGGCTACAATGTCTTACCGCTAGACACTGTCTCATGACACAGCTCTTCTTCATACGTCCAGGCCCACCAAACTTCCTCATGTCATAGCAGTATTGGCAGTTGCCACACTCCTTCCTGCAGCAGGCAGCACAGCGCTTGCACCTCACCCGTCTGCGCCTCAAGGCAGAGATGGAAGAGCGTTTGTTGGGCCTCTGACCCAGAGGCTTGTGGAGGGGGGGGGGCAAGCGAGGACGGTAAATAACAGGTGGGGGGGGGGTGGGTGGCTGGTACCATGATGGCTTTATAAAGTGATCGGCAGGAAAGGGGTAGAAAAAGATTGTTAGGATCCTGTGCCATAAATACATAACAGACATAAAGGACAAAATCATTCAGAACAATTTACTATACTTAAATACCAGTATTTAACGATACTGGTATTTACATACTGAAATTGAAGCTAAGTAAAAATATATATTTTCCATGTGATTAACAGTCAGAGTATTTTAAGAATAATACGGCAAGAAATTAGGTTAACTGACGCACTTATTCTAAAGGAGCCGTATTTGCTTACAAACCGACATTATCTTATCTTTACAGGACTATGTTTTATGTACTCCCAGATAACACATGCTAAAATTTGCTCCCTGCTCACCCTTTTAGGCCAGCTGACAATAGGCTCTCCAGTGTAGGCTAGCTTGTGGTTGTCACTGGCACGCTCCTTCAGAACAGCCTGGACAAAAAGTTGAGAGGGGAAAGGAAGCAGCAAGACAAAAAAGTTAATTATCTGTTACAATAAAGTGTAACCATTGGGAGTTCATTCTGAGTTCTGCATAAAGAATGTTGGTGACACCTACCCTCATATCCTCAAGCAGAGCTGCAGCATTCCTAATGCCTGCAGGGACACATTTTTTGTGGGTTGGCAGCTCCTCCAGCTTCCCTATGAGGTTCCATAGTCCCTCCAGCTCAAAGGGGGTCAGCACATGCTGAGGCATGATAACTTCAGCTGTCTGTTCTTCTTTGACTTCTTCGACTACTTCCTTCTTTACCTCGATCTCCACGATTTCAGTGTCACTGTCAAATCCATTTGAGGTGCCATTCCCGGTGTGCTCACTGGTTTCAAGGTCAGCCCTGGTCAGCCCTGAAAAGAAGGTTGAAACTCATGTCAGTGTTCACAAATTCAACTGTCTGCGTAACAAAGAAAAAATAAATAATGAAAGCAATGTTGTCTCCTGCTGACTCATTCTTACCTATGCCAAGAGAGTATTTCTGGAACTCAGGGGTGAGGTGGGAGACACTGGTCAGACAGTAGAGGTATCTCTCCAGGACATACCAGCACATCTCATAGTAAAATGGGTAGCGGAACTTTGCTGGCACCTAGAGGAGAAGCACAAAAAAGATAGACTGCTTAATAATAATGGTATTGCTGTTTCAAGTATATACTGTGTCTGCAGTTGTTTTATGTTTTTTCTACATCAATACATGTGTTCCTGCTTCTAAAGCAACTCTTCTCAATGAGAAGAATGTGTCAAAACATGCACAGGAAGAAGTGGCGATAATATGGTGTGAGCCCAGTTGCAGGTTAAAGACCCATCTGTGTCTCTTATCGCAACCTCAAGAAGAGCAATCATAGTGCCTGAAAACTGTGTGTCAAGGACAACTAGACTCATGTTTTAGCCCAATTAAAAAACACACACAAAAAAACACGGAGCTGTCTCCAAAGGACTGGTATATATTCCAGAAATGGCATGATTTTGTGTTACTCTGTAACACAAAATTATGGCTTTCGGCAGGGTCCATTTGACGTAAATGTCGTTATCTGCGAGGGTCCAAAGGCAGCCCAAATATTGTGACTGTGTAGACCGTTGCCAGTGTAAGTGTGCAGACAAAGCACGTGCCATGAAAAGATGCAGTGTTTAAAACAAATGTTTGATATGAGGAGAGACTGTACGAGAAGATGCTTGGTCATCCACTACTTTACAATTTATTATTAAAAGAGTTATAATTAAAGTAGTTGCTGCTGGACTTCAAAGGAGCTTTGTTTGCACATGTTTTCATCAAAGGAGCCCAAAGTATGATTTCAAGTATGACTAGAGCAGGGTCCACAGTCTGTCAAATGGCCTGAGCACACAGATGTGGAAACCATGAATTGGTCTTTAGTCTGACTCAAGAGTCCAGCTGTTACACCAAAGAAATGGGAGACATACATGACACGAGGTTACTTAAACTTCATTATCCTAGGAGCTTCAGGAAAAAGCAACTGGACTTTTCTCTCAAATTCTTGAAATTTCACCTCTCATCCAAGAGGCTTCATCAGTTATAACTGTCTGATGAGGGGTTTCAGATGTGTACAGTCACTCCCAGCTCCATGGCTAATAGTCCATTGTTGTGCCTGGACTAGCAATCTCTAAACAGAGGAGGGGGTCTACAACACCAGTTATCAAACACCTGTAAGGCATTTCTGAGATCTCTTTCCAGAGAGTTTCACCATCTTGAGTCCTGACCTGGCAGCTTCATGTCCATTGTTGTGTGAACTGGCTGCTTCACAGCTATTATCAGTGTTGATTGGTTTAACAACCATTTACACCTTGAGACCTGTGAATCCTTGGCCATTAATGGGTTATTAGCCATGTGAGCTGGAGGTGAGTACACACATCTAGAAGTTCCTTATCAGTCAATGACCTGAAGAAGTCTCTTGGATGATAAAGAGAAGTGCAGTTGCTTTTTACTGAAGCTCCTATGATTGCCATGACCTGAGTGGCAGATAATATAAATAGATATAAAGTATAATTTTGTTGCATATTTCACTGTGATTAATTCAGTCACAGCAGGATGTGACTCTGTTTTTAGTGTCCCAACAACCCCCCGGTCTCATGTTAAGCAAAATAAAAATAATTGTAACAGGTTGCACTCCTTGATGCACACATTTTTTATACATGAGAAAAAAAAAGAGCACTGGAATCAGATTCTTATCATCCTCAATTGGTACTGCATTTGGTATTAGGGGGAAAAAATGTGTGGGCTAGACATTCATAAAGTTAAAAGTCAAATATTTGAGTAATATTTCTGTCATCGCAGTCTTTAAATTGTGAGTAATTCCACACAACTTTGAATTTTGCCTTGCATAACCACAAAATCTGAAACAATCATCAGTGTGGCTCAGGTGAGCAGTTGTACAAAAACAGCAGTAAGATAAAATGTTGATAGTGAATGTAAGATGCTGCTGACCCGTGTGCGATCCTCAATGTTGTAGATGTTGAGTTGCATAGGGATGTTAAAGCTGTGAAGGAAATTCCCCCCAAACACCAGCGTGTCCTCCGGCGTGTACACAGCATGGATCCACCCTACAACATATGAGACACAGGATGTTAGAGGAATATACTGGTCGAGTGCCAGGAAGAGTTTAGAGGAAAAAGTAGAGAGTGAAATTAAGTGTGTTTGAATGTATCACTGCTGTATTAAAGCAACAGACCTGATGGTATTATAAAGGTGTTTCCCTGCTTGAGCTCTATCCTCTGACAGTCATGACACTTGTCCCCCAAGAAGATGTCTCCCTGTTTTCCTGATAAAACCCAGTTCTCATACATCTCCAGGTTTTGTGGTGTGGGTGGAATCAGCCAGAACACCTGCAGGTGACACAGGTAAATTATCATGAATAGAGTCTGCTTTTAACAAATACATGCAGTACAAGCCTTATTTAGTCATTTCTGATTCCAGTCTGCCATCAGTGCAGGCTGCTGTAGTGAGCACTGCATCTGATCAGACAGCTCTGACACTACATTAAAACATCACCGCTGTTTTATACTGATTTAGACAGACAAATAAAAGATTCAAGTCAAATGTATAATCTCCGTATTTTAGATTTAGTTATGTGATTCAGGCTGTAGCTAGAAAATAGCGGGTTTACGTTGAGTCTAGGTCTAAGTAACCCAGAATACCATACATAAACATTTTTATTCATCAGAATGATTATTCTCTTCATGACTAGCTATTTTCCATTTAATTGTATCATGAATAATAATACAGTCAGAGAGAGGAGATAAGTCTGATGTCTCTCAAAGATCGTCACATTTAAACTGTCTGTTGTCATCTCTATTCTATCACAGGTAAACCTGAAAATTGTCATGCATTGAAAGTAATATTGTATGTGACATATTTGCATAGTTTATACTTTTACCAAGACATCTGGGCTAACATCTGAAAGAGCATCTTTGAAAAAGTAAGATGGAGTGTTGGCCCAAGACCACATTTAGATTTATTCTGACAACAGGACTGAAAAAAATGGTTGTTCCTTGTTTTCCACCTTGGGTGCTTGTAATGGCCAGGTGGAAACTGGCCACTACAAGCCCCCAAATCTTAAAACCTACGGTTCCAGTGTGGCATAACACTGACACTGACCTTTCCTCCACGCAGAATGTGGTACCAGACGGAAGTACCTCCAAAGTCAATGTGGAAATCTGTGAAGCAGCCTTGCACACTCATGAGACAGTACCTGATACAGGTGGGGACGAAGGGAATATAAGATGTGAATTTTAGATAAAAACAGAATAAAGACATTGAAAGAAAAACAAACAGGCAACAAGAGACTTTAGAGAGTATATAGATGATGGAACAATCATGGCATTGAATCTTAATTATTGTACAGCAAATGGTATATGTTACTGAGGTGTCTCATTTACTCACTTTTGTACTTTGGGATAATGCATATCTATAATGGCATTCGTGGAGTCCCTCTGTCTCTCTTTGAGATGGCGGGGCCACATGTTGTCCACCCAGTCAATGAGATCCACCTGTTTAAAACACACAAAACATAGGAGTATTACTGATAACTTACAACACTTTCTGTATGTAGACAAAATGTTATTATTGCAAACATGCCAATGCTCTATAGCCATCACAGCAGCAAAAACAAAATCAAGCTGGTCTTTCTGCATTACACAAAAGAGGATTTTCTGGTTATTCACTTGTTTGTGACTGACCTGTTTTGTAACAAGTAGTGGTGTCCATTAAAGTCCCAAAAGGACATTATCTACATACACATATAGTTTGCTGTAAAAGCCCTTAAGTGTGTAATTGCTGGCATTCTCACCGAAGCTGGGCGTTTGACCAGATTCTCCAGTCTTGTGTGGCTGAACTCCAGGCTGATGACATTGTAGAGTTTTTCTCTTTCTGATGGTGGAGTCTCATAGTAGCGTCGCCACTGAGCCATTGACATCTCAATTCCCTTCTGGGTGTTTACATCCATAACATCTACAATGCGTCGACTACCTGTAAGAGAATTAGAAAGTGTTTAAACACTGAGATCACTGTATAAAATCTAATGCCAGTGTAGTTTCAACAGTCAACCTGTCCAAATAGCCACTGTTTCTAATCAGTATTCCTGGCAACAGTAGACCAACTGAGACAGATAGAAATGTCTGATATCTGGTACTTAAAAAAAAGATAACATACTGGCTGGTATTAACTATATTTAACATAAACCACATTGACAAAATGTCCTGGCACAGTTAATTTAGATTTGTTAGATTTTTTTGTGCTCTGGACAAAGTATGTAATGGTGATACTGTCTCTAAATGACCACAGACTTAGTTTAATTTGTGTCCTGCAATTCCTTCTTAATGATCAACTGGTGAAGTCACCAATACTGTGAACATGCCAGCCGGTCCAACTGAGTTACATGGTCCCACTCTACCAGTAGCAGACGGTTGGCATTTTACATTTTGTGTACAAACAGTTAAGCTATTTAATCTGAAAGGACATAAAATAGGGACTTACCAACAAACAACTTGACATCACTCACACTAAAGTCAGGGTCTGGCATTCTACAAGAGAGAAGTAATTCTTTGTAATTTTTTACTTTTCGTTTTTTGCACATACACATTCAAACATGTTTCCCGTCATGAATATAAAACTAAAGAAATGTACTGCTGAAACTGGAACGATAATGTGTTCTGAGATAAAACAAAAAGTAAACAGTTTCTTACTGTATGCCAAGGCCATCCGCTGTCTCAAAGATAATGGGGTCTCTGAGCCCTTCCCTCTGTATGTATTCAAAAGTAAAATCTAGACAAAGGCACACATAATGACACAGACAGTTAGAAACAAAACACAACTTTGGTAGACAACTTCAAATTAAAACAACAAAACTTAACCAGTTTGAAGTGGCAGAGGTACTTCAATGTGAAGACGAGTGTGAAAAATTCTCAGAATCATGCAACAAAGCACAGAGTAAACATAGTTTGCCTTACTTTACATGGCACTTAATACAGTCAGGTATAGTTTTATTGAAATTATATTCCAAAAATCTTTTAATTGATGAGCTGAAATCTCACCTTTACCGTCCATATGTTTGACTAAGTCAGAGCCAAACCTCCCACATTCCAACTTTTCATCCAGGTCAAACATTCGTTTCCCTTCAATTTCATCATCTGAAATTCCATCATCCTGGTAGCGGCGCCGCGTCCCTGTACGCTGAAGACATAAGAAGGTTTTTAGATAATTTCTATATCAGACATGAGCAATATGATTTGTGACGAGCAGGGAGAAATACGGGATGTTTTATTGCACTGATGGTATTTCAGTGCCATAATAAGTTGAGTTATAGCAGCTTCTCAGACAGACAGCAATGCTAATGTCACAGTCACAATAGAACCTAACAGACTTAAGGGATATACTTGGCAAGAAAACACATTAAAGCTCTAAATTCTATAAGGAGTGCTCAAACTCACAATTGAGAAAAAAACAAGTATCATCAATCATTTTTTGCAGAATTAGTCCACAAAGGCCTGATCTTTATACACAACCGAGGGTTTTAATTTATTATTATTATTATTATTATTATTATTATTATTATTATTATTATTATTATTATTATTATTTTTATGCAAATGCAAAAAATCAAGAACCCTTTGCATCATTGCTAAATGTATTTTTAACATGTTGTTTCAGGAGTCTAATTGCTAAAACAGAAGGTAACAACGATGGGAGATGTCCCCTATATCTCAGCAGTTAAATGGACTAAATCTGCCATCAGTAACAAAATGAAAGCTTTCACTTTAGACATGGATATAAATCACAATAAATCAAGCCAAGCTGATCAGTCAGCTCACAATCCAATGAGTACATATGGGGAAACAAACAATACTGCATTACAATGGCAGGGGGTTAATCTTCTACACATTGCCCCCCGCCCCCTTTTAAACACCCCTCCCAGCCATTCACCCTATGCAGCAGACAGATGGATAAAGCACAACATCCCTGCTCTCAGATCACCCCACCCCCATCCCTTTATCATTAATGTAGTAATACCTAAACTGTAATGAGCCTTACTTTTCTAACTTGGGGCTGCACTGTACCCTTTAATTCGCAACCAAGACCATTTAACATTATTAAAGAAGCCCGTTCTGTGGCTTTTATATGAAGTAATAAACCCAGTAAATAGATTTTATAAAGCACAAATACAACCACTCAATGTACGCTTTAATTAAGTTTTGGTGAGTCCCCTGAAATAGCCAATAAACGATGGCAGAAAACCCTTATTAAATATATCATATTTTGAATAGATTTTTTTAATTACCCGCCCCTCAAATCACTAGTTTCAATAGTGTTCTGAGTACACACTGTAGTTTGAGAGTTTTATTACTTTACAGCAAGGAGGAAACGATTGAAAGGAAGTGAAACAAGATCACACCACAAATGCTGTCACGTTAGACAGTGGACTTGACCCTCTCTTGAACCCAGTCCTTAGACAGGTTCATTGCCGTTATTATTGTGGCACACAAAACAGAGATGGACCACTGCCGTCACACAATGTGCTAAACAGAAAACGGGCCTTTCCACTCAAACACGACAATTTACATTAACCAAACCGCTTCGTGCTCATTAAAAGGCGAACACACGGATGAAAAATCCACTTCAGTCGCACTGTAAACATAAAACAAGTGATTCGTGGAGGTAACAGTTTGGTTAAGGTACTTACCAGGCGCTTGCTATACCGCGTATGAGGATCCTCCATAATCTCTGGAAGAGAAGCAAAGTTTCGCGTTAAGTTGCACTACGCAATTAACCTGTGACTACTGAAATGTTTCGGTGCGTTTTAAATCCTGTCGGACAGAAACACACCTCTCTCAGAGCAGAGCCTAGCGAAATAGCCCCGCTAACGTTAGCCAACAGTGTTGCTTTAGCCATTAAGCTAAGGTTAGCATCACACACAAAATTACAGACATATACGTTGCTCCGGCGTCACTGTACCAAGACAAGTGCCCATACGAGCGACTGCATTTTAACAGGAATGTTCACAACCACTGTGTCTATTCAGTAACGGAATTCAACCGTTAATGTAAACTAGCTCAGTTCCCAATCCCTTTCATGAGTCGTCGGCTATCGTTGACGCTAGCTAGCTAGCTGACGTTAGCTTGCATACGGCAGTTGTAAGCTTCTTTATCGTTACCTCTGCGTTTTAACTCCTTCTAGACGTAGTGGTCAAAGTAATGTTTCCCAACTACAGCGTCTGAAGCCTCTCAGTAAAGTTTCTCCCCATGTTATGTGATAACAGCTGTGTATACTGTTATGTTTATTATTGTGCGATAAAGTTAGAAGGATTCGACGCTCCGAGCCGCCATTTTCAGCTGGTCTGAAAACACACACACATACACACAAACCGAAAAAAAGGAAAAAGCCAGCGACCCACCCCCACTTACTCGACTGCTCCGGGAAATCAGCATACAGCCGCTCTCATTGGACACATCATGTGCTATTTAAACAAGATTAGACTGTATTAACATACAAGTGTACTTGGTTTGTCTTGCCCTGTATCACGGCTGAACGTTTGGTTCTTCATTAGTATCAATTTAATTACTGCAAGAAATATTCATATCATCTAAGTAGTAAAATCCCCCACAGCATACACGGTGTAAACTATAATTGTACTCAAGTACAAACATATTTGCAGTATAATGAATCAAAGCTTCTCATTATACAGATTTTCCTCTGTTGTATTTGTATGAAAACATTTTATGTTGAAATAATTTAATAGAAACACTTAAGTAGAGTACAGCTATGTTAAAATTATACTGTAGTGCTGTACTAGTGCATTTTTTCTTGTTCTTATTCTTACACAGTGCAGTTTAATTTAATTTAATTTAATTTAATTTAATTTAATTTAATTTAATTTAATTTAATTTAATTTTATTTTATTTTATTTTATTTTATTTTATTTTATTTTATCTTTAATAACTTTAAGTTGTAGGGAAGGTTCCCTCAATGTCCCCTGAAAAACAGAAAAAGATTAACCATCTTATGTTTTGTTCCCTGAATGTTTTACAAAAAAAAAATCAGGAAACCTTGAGAGATAATGCACACCAAAACAACATAAGAAAATATATTTGCTTTATAAAATGTCAAAAAAATTTAAAATAAAAGTAATAAAATTGATAATAAAATGGGCACACTTCTGCTTAATTTGCATGGAAATCTCATTTCAATTTTTATTACTGTTTCATATACACTACCAGTCAAAAGTTTGGACACACCTTCTCATTCGGCGGCTGTTATTTAATTATTTTATACATTGCAGCGTAATACTGAAGACATCAAAACCATATAAGAATACATATGGAATTATGTTGTAGACAAAAAGGTGTTAATAATAAATATTAATCTACAATGTAGAAAATAATACAAATAAAGCATTGAATGAGAAGGTGTGTCCAGACTTTTGACTGGTAGTGTAATCACTTTTATATTACCTTTTACTATATTTGTTTATTTATATATCCAGTTAAAACAGGCAAGGATAAATGTAGTAATTTTCTTTATTCCACCTGTAGAGTTGCACTTTGCATTATTATAATACGCAATGCATCTATACCAGCGTAATGTAAAACCAGTTAGTCAAACTTTTTAAAATGTCTCTGTACATTGTTTTTTGCTTGTTTGCTTTGTTGTTGCTGTTGTTGTTGTTGTTTTACATATACAAGAATGTGTGCAATATCAGTATTTTTAACTCATAGAGAAATCACTGCAATATCATCCTGTGCAACATCAGTATGTTCCTATATAGAGAGTGATCTTTTGCAATATCATTAGTTTCTACATTCAGTGGAATACTTGAATTTCTGCACATGGAAGAATCTGTACAATATCAAAAGTACTTATGCATATTCTTTGCTCATTTTTATTCTCTGACTGAAATCTCCACTTTTCTGAAGTAAAGTGGGATTAATAAAGGCTTATCTTATCTTGTCTTATCTTTATTTATATTGCAATCTTCAAAGTAATCAAGTGCTGGTTAAAAGTGCTTTTGAAAAAACACAGGATGGGAAAAAAAAAGATTTAGATGCTATTTTACACCAGAACAGGGGAATAACAAAACATTTGATGGCTAGTTAATCTGACAAATGTTGTGCAATAAATAACAAAAATAAATACATTGCAAAATATTATCACAAATAAATTAATTAAATTAAAATTTTAATAAGATAATAACAAGCAATGCAATTTTTAATGTTACGCTTTAAAAATAGTTTTATGGTTTCATATAAAGGTCGTTATTTTAGTCATTAGGTATAACTGCAAATTAAAAAAATATGTATAAATGTGCACTTCCAGACATACTGTATCTACTGTATGTACGTTGAGTTTTGCATGTATTTCATTTACCCTCACTGTGTGCAGCTTTTCTAGATTTAATATTCATATAAGCTTTTTCTACTAAACCACATCCTCCCTATACTGTCTGTTGCTGTTGCTGTGCTTCTCAATAAAGTTTTCCCATCTTAATGCTTCACAATCCTGATCGTCCTCCAAACCCCAAGCAAGAAAGCGAACGCACCCTTGTGCAGACTCCGCCCCCCGCGGCGCTGATGGGCGGGGCCTGGCTGCGGTGAGGAGGAACAAGAGATGGGGGATTGAAACGAGGTCAGGAAAGCTTCTGATACGATGATGCTCAGTCGTGCATCGCCACATATTGAACTGTAGCTTTGACACATTGGGGGAACAAATGTGGTGGAAGCTGTGAGAGTAAATTCAGGTGCTGCAGGGATCCCTTCATGCACACAAGAAGCGCAGCAGGCAACACTTTGGTACACAGAAATCTTTTATTACATAACAGGCTTTACCCAGTTGACAGACAGCCAGTGAGCGAGTGACATCCGCTGGTGCAGAAAAGATCAGTGCAAGCGTCTCAGCAGCATACAGACAGACCACACACACAACAACATCACACACATTTCAATAAAATTATGACAACAAATAGAACACTACTCAATTGGATATTTTCAAAAGACTGTTTTTAGACGCTAGATAGCACAGAAATCTCATGCATTTTTAATAATAATAAATGTAAATGAATCCTTTGAAATAATGTCCTGATTATTATAATTTCTCTAAATATGATGGTTCCTTGAATGCACCACCAGGAGGCGGTGCATTACAGTCAAACCAGAGCGGCTCAGTATGATTAGAAGTCATATGTTAAACCATCTGGCTGTGAACAGGCAAAATGAGAAAAATCTACACATTTAGAACACGGTTTCGAACACTGCATACAGCAAGAAAATAATTTAAACTCCAATAATTTAAACAGAAGGGAAAGTGCACAGGACAGATGTAGGGGAGCACCTCAGGAAATGGTATTTATCTTGGAGAAATCCTCATCTCTAGAAACACCCCACAAAGACAGAAAAAAGGCACAATCTTTTATAAATATTAAGCATGCAAGTAGAGCATGTATAGAAGTGTTGTCAGGTTGATGCACGAGTTTCACCTGCGTGAAATCTTTTATGAGAAGAAGCTGTAGAGGTAGGAGAACCCAACGATCCCAATGATGGCACAGCACAATGTAATCATCATCTTTTTCTGGAGATTTAATCAAAAATGCACAGTAATCAGCACAACAGTTAGAGAAAAATGACTCTAGAGCAGCCAGCACAATGCAGTTATTTACATTTATGGACACTGATTTAAGGGAAATGATTAAGAAAAGGAGAACAAAGGGTCACAGAGGTCAGGGTGTGTGTGTGTGTGTGTGTGTGTGTGTGTGTGTGTGTGTAGAGAGAGAGAAAAGGTGAAACTTACCTCCTCTTTTACACTTGTGTCTGTAAAAGCTGTACTTTGTAACACAGTGGTTGACATGCTGACAGCAGCTGCTACCTACCGTCCAATAAAACACATCCACAAAGCTCCTCCGCAGCACGCAGGCATCCAGAAGTGTAAAACTGGAGTTACTTATTTACTTTCTGTTACTCACAAACAGCAGCAGGACAGACAGGCAAGAAACAGCAAGGAAGCGTTAGTCCTTAAAAAACATAAAATCTTTAATTTCTTTTAAAATCATTGGCACTTAACTTAAAACAGTGTACAACTTTAGTTTTCTCCTTCTCTTTTTGCAGCCTGTGTTGGTGGCTCAAACTCAGCTAAAAGACCCTGAGGGGGCCTCATACTCTCAAAAGTGGCCCCACACAACCAGACTTCAAGGAAACATTCAGGCTCTGGTCTAAAAGACACAAAGTCGTCACATTAAAGGCCCTCAGTCGGATAAAAAGCCTCTTGATGATTTGTTGAAATGTGATCTCTGATCTGATCCTCACATGCACAGCTGGAATCACCTGCTTTAATTACCACGTTAAAGCCACTGAGTGAAACCATTTCCACTGTCATTCAGTACACTCTCCACATTCCCTCAACAAGAAAGAACAGCCCGATGAAATGATAACTAACCACAACTGAACTGAGCTGTCAGTATATCAGGTTCACTCTGCCAAGATTAACGTGGTCTAATACAACAGCCCTGCAATAAATCCCATCTTCATCTGCCTGTTTTCTTTACTGACAACATTCTTGTACATTCATATTATACAATATATCAGATTGTGTTAGGAATAGACAAAAGCGATACAAATATTTTCAGCACTTTGCTTTCTGAAAATATGAATAAAAGTTGAAAAAATTTACAAATTAAACAGTTTTGGATGTACATGAAGATAGTTTACATATTAATAAGGCATATTATTATAATAAAATGCTCAGTTTTTACTGAAACTGCTGTAAATGTGACCAAGTTAAATTTCATTGTCTTTTTGGAGGGTGTACTTTGTGGTGCTGTTAAATTGTACACTGTTTCACAGTTCTAATTTCAAATATTTTGTATATCAGTGAGGGAAATGTAGCTGTGTATTGATACCACTGGCCTGTCTTGCTTTCTTTGCGAGTTCATGAAATGTGTTCCCATAAGCACCATCCTTCACATTTTAAAATGAAAAAACACTAAATTGTGACTAAATAATTAACCTGAAGAATCATAAGAGAGTACACACCAGTCCTCTTCAAGATAAAAGATCCGAGCCACATTCAGGGCTACATATCAACAACAGTAATTCTATTTTTACACGAAAATTCCAGAAATTTGAGCTTCATTGTGGATTCTGAAATGTGAAAGTGCTGGAAATCCCTAAAACCAACAAAATCTCACAGCAGTGAACATTCAGTGGCGATCATAAAATGTGTCAAGGCTCATAATGGTGAGGATTAATGATTATGGAGGTAATGTGCTTCAACAAGTGTCTGACTTCCCCAGGAGTTAAAACTACAGACGACAAACACTTTCCAACTGATTCATTGGCTCCAAATGTTGAACAACGAAATGTTACGATTTTTCAGTTCCCTTTTTGCCTCCACAGAGATACAGGTCTTGTACCTTATGTCAGCTTCAGTTCCTCATTTGCAGCAGAGCATCCTCAAATTGTCCAAACCTCAGGGAGTCAAACTGACCTCCTTCTTCTTCTTTCAAGAGGTCAAACCAGACCTTCAGTTTCTTTAAAAGAATAGGCGGTACATCTGGAGATTTAATATTATAAAATCCATATGGAGTGATCAATATCTGTGTTTTCTTTTGTGGGCCAGCTGATGGAGAACATGATGATGAACACACAGATGAGTTCTATACTGTATGGGTGAGGAAGACGACGAGGAGGAGGATGACAACAACCACAGCACAGACTCCACCAATAATGATCATCTTCTACAAAGAGGGAGATACAAAAGGAGAACAGTGTTAATCGTGGGATGCAGGACCACTGAAATAAGCTAACAGCTGCAACAGTGCGCAACTAACTCACCGCTAGCTCTGTTTGTTCAGCAGTAACCAGAGGCAAGTGTTGCAGAAAAAAAACACACACCCAAGAACCTCAAATACACACAAACACACCTCATATAAGCTCCCTGGATAGAAAGAAAATACACACACTCAGCCTGAAGGGAAGCGCAAACTCTTATCCAAAGCATGCCTCATACCAACACCCATTGTGGCTACAGCAGGTATTTGCTCCAGTTACTCACCCTTAGCTCTCCTTACACTGTAATAACTCATCAGCTTCACCTCAATCCCACTGAGAGCCCGATAATGAGAGCTAGTATGGCCAGTAAGATCGCCACAACCACTGCAATTATCACCATTTTCTGTTGGAGGACAACCAAATATACACAGTAACATCAGATCGAATCTCAATGGAAAACAACAAAAGGCACATGTTATAATATGCAATATTTTGCATCAGGTAAGACAACAATGGACATCTCAGATAACACGGATTATCTTTGTAGCTTGGAAACCACACAAACTCTGCACTTCAGTCTAGCTGAAGTCTGATCAACCAGTTTTCTCTTGTTATAGCTGTGTTGACTTTAGAATTCTGAGTCAACAAAATGTTATTTTATTCACATACAGCCAGAGGCTAACAGATAATATCTTCAAACACAAACAAAAGGCCAATGCAGCCACATGTATATGAAGACAACATTCAAGTTACAGCTGAAGAGAAAGGACAGAGAGAAAAGAGAGTGGAAGCTGTCAGTGTATGTGTGTGTGTTTGAGTGGGGGGGGGGGGGGGGGGGGGTGGGGTGTTTCCCATTCTGGTTCTTGATGGGTCACGGAGGTCTTTAAAGTACAGGGGTCCACAGGGTGGAGGCTGGTAGAGGAGCAGGCAGGAGAGTTGGGGATCACGACAAGCCAATACAGGTCAGGATCAAGGAGAAGATCAGGGTCTTGATGCTGGTGATGGTCTTCATGTTGTCAAAGAGGTTTCCCAAAAGCATTCTTTTCTTAAAGAGGAAATACGGTCCTTTCCACCTTTTATACATAAACGGTCATTTTGATCAAAGCACAGCGGAACAGAATTGGAGAACTCTTTCAAATTATTTCAAAAAATGATCACTGTCATGATTGGGAGGTAAGCTAAAAGGAATGTGGGCTTGCATGTATTCGACAAATTACAGCTCATTCTGGGACAACAGTTACAAACTTTTCTACTGGGGAAACTCTGCTTTTGTCTGAGCGCTGTGCTTAGGGCTAAGACAGAGCAGCCATAATCATTAGTCTCTGCTCAACTCTGAAGACAGAAGGAAGCAGAGAACATCCTTGGGACATGCTCATATTAGCTCAGGGTCACCCAAATAACATGGATTCTGTTTTCATATTGTAATTTGCAGCCAGGCTTCGGAACTTCAACTTGACTCTGTCTTTACCCTGTGGTGGCCAGTAAACACTATTTTTTCTGCTGTGTCTCTCGCATCTCTGTGAGAATTTGCAAATGCTAAACAAAAAGGTAAAACTATTTCTGCTGCTTTTGGGAAACCGGACCAATGCTTTTGACTATGGGCACTCACACGGCGAGCCTCTTGCTGAAACTTTGCGGCTTTCTTAGTGTCTGCTACAGCCCGCTCCACGAAGCCCACCGACTGGTCCATGTTGCTTTCAATCCTGTCAATCATTCCACCCTGACATGGATAGTGTCAGGTGACAAAAAGCAGCCAAACGAAAATGAGAAAAATAACAGACATAGAAACAAAAAGCAAGGCCCACAGACTGCTACAGCTATGTATAATTGGCTCTGTGTGCAAACAGGGCGAGGGAGGATGATCTGCAGGCAACACTGTGTGGTTTCAATGTGTCAAACAGAGAAAAGTGCAACAAAAAATAAGCAGAAAAGAAACAAGAAGAGGTCACAAGGAGATGTGATGTGATAGCTGGCAAATCTACATTACCTTGCGTGCTTTGGTCTGGTACCTTACAGCTTTTTTGGTCTGTTCCTTAGCTTCTACTATGTGGTCCACTGAATTGGATACATTCTGCTCTATGTTGTCTACTATGTCACCCTGAAAAACACACAACATTAAGTAAGACATAAAGCAACAGTTAACGAGGAAAACAAAGAACAGCAGATTAGTTTAAATACATTCAGGAATAACACTAGTTGCAGATTGAATATTAGTTCATTGGGCAATATTTTACAGTTTCTATTGATTATATGGTCATTTCCAGAGTGAATTTCATAAGAGAAACATTCGTATTCACGTTAATGCTCTTGTTTTTGTTGACCAAATTTCTTCCAACCCAACAGCAGAAATTACAGTAATTAAGAAAACAAGCAAGAGTGAGCAAGAGAACAGCCCTTACCTCAAACAAGCATTTTCCTCAGAAAGCAGGGTGTAAGCAGCAAGAAAAATGTGGTTATACTTAAGTATGTATGTACATACAGTGTATGACAATGTTTAGTGGTTCTAGTGTGAAGTCAGTTCTAATGTCAACTATGAGGTTTCATTTTTACATCTTACTAAATGCATTCAAGGTGGTTCCGTTAATGTTGGGTGATGGGATGGAGGTGGCAGTGGCAGAAGCAAAGAGAGAAAGACATGGAGCTGGAAAAGAGCAAACAGAGACAGATGCAGAATGATAGTTACACCACAACAGAGACGGGAAGAGAAATAATGCGGAGAAAATGAGTTTGATGCAGTCAGGAATGAACACAAGGCCATGGAAAAGCTTCATGGATGAATTCAAAGAATGAATGAATGCAACAAAATAAAGGGCGGGTGGATGTAGCATTCTACATGCGTACCTGGCTCTCCACCAGCATGGCGATGTCTACAAACATATCGTGCAGCTCCTTGATGCTACTTTCCAGACGGACAATGTCTTTGTGTCTGGATTCAATCTCACTCAGGGCTTGTTTCGAGATGCCAGAGTCCACAATCTGTGGAGAGGAGAGGCTGACTGTTACCTCTCAGGAAAAACACAACCACAGATATGAAAACATGACTGTCTCATCATGATGTCTCAGCCACAGTGTCCACATGAAGATCTGCAGTTGAATCACATCTAATCTTTATGGGTAGTGTGGTCAGAATGAGGCATTGCAACTAGCTGGAAAACAGAGGAAACACAAGGAGTGATAAATGTGTCATGAAAAGTCATTTTTAGAAGAAATGACAGTTACTCTAATGAATCCTGCTACTCGGTATTTGATCTATGAGTGGCTTTTTTCAAGTTTTTTGTGGAAATGATAGATGGAGTTTGATTGTTTTTGTGTCTTGGTGCTTTGTAAATGGTAAATTTATTCATAAATGGGGCTGGATAACATTTTTTTGTTCACAATATAATCCTGAATTGACAGATTTGTGTTCTTATGATCAGATCAACAAAATAAAAGACTTCCTAAATACAACTGTGTTTGTCTTAACACAAAGCTGCTGCAAAAAGAACTTGAAAGATCTATAATCTATCAGGTCTCTCTTGAAAATGAGAGCCTGTGTCTCAATGAAATTACTGCAAAAATAAAAGGTAAATAAAAAATAATCAACTAACATAACTGTCTGATTTTTTTTGTTAAAAAGAGCTTCATTATTTGTATGTCATTTCTTACATTTTTAGGGCACACTCCCCACTATGATTACAGCACCCCAATGCCACTACAAAGCATCAAAATGCCAAATAGTCAGAGTTTCAAAAGCACAACTGGTCAGTTTAGCATATTCCGTAAGAGTACATTAAATACATTAGATCCAAGAGTGGGAAAGAAAACACCGTTTCACCACTACCTGTCACAGATCAATTAAGATTCATGTCTAGTTGGGAATTTTAAGAACAAATTCTGTCAAAATTGTCAACAACCAACAGAAAATGTTATATTAATATAGAGCTTCCTTGCTGTTAAAGGTGAGGCTTTGGGTTTTGCCAAGTCTGCCCTGTTTACATCTAAAAGTATCAAGACGAGCTGTGTGTCCTTGTGCGAGAAATTCTTCCCTAGTAGTGCTGGAAACAAACATGTTTTTATCAGTGTGGGTACAGAGAAGCTTGCTCACGAGTTATAATGCACTTTGCACTCATTTTACGGTCTTTATCACAATGTGCAGTTTTTGCAACCCACCCCAACTGGTCTCATTAAAATGCAACATATCCTTATCTGAAAAGCCAAATTTAAAAAAAAAAGTTTGTTCCTTCTTTTTGTAAGAGACATCTGTTAGTTCCAAGTAACCAACCTGACTTTGACCCAAACCGGTCAAATCATCAGCACTACAAATTAGCTGTCACCGGGCATTTTTAGGTTTCACTCAGCTACTAGCAGCTTTCACAGTTCAACCACACTGTGAGCAGAGTCGAGGCAAAGTTGATGCCCGGGTGAGCACACAAAGACACTCTTACCCCTGCAGTAAACACAGCAGCATTTCCACTCTCCAGCATCTCCTCCAGTTCTTCATCCGTCGTAGCTTTTCCAGCTGGAAAGGAAAGGAAAGGAAAGGAAAGGAAAGGAAAGGAAAGCATTAATGACAAAGAAGACCATAGGACCATCACATGTGCTTGTTGTTGTGCATGTAGGCGTCACTCACTGATCTCTAGCTGTCTCTGAATACGTCCTTTACTTCTCTCCCGGAAGTCCACCTGAGCTTCATTATACTTTGTCATTACCTCCACAAACTTCCTGGAAAGCACTGCATGCTGGGGGGAATACAGCAAAACAGCGAATTATCACACACACAATTAATCTTCTCAGGTGTACTGACAATTTGTAGGCAAATTAGGTAAAAACATGAAAACAGAGACATATCTGATAAATGTCAAACTTGTTTTTATGTCAGAGAGGAACACAAAGACGTTTCAGGTTTTAGAAACGCTTTCTTCCATTTTTAACCATTAATTTTTCTCTTTTCCTTCAGTCTACCTTAACAATATTCTAAAAGGCAATACGGTGTCTGAAAATGGTCATGTCAATAAAGTCTGTTTAATTTCAACTTGAGAACAAGGAATTAACTAATCACACCTCACATATACTCTCAAAAATGCTGACTATGAATGAAAAGGAAGGTGTTCTACAAAGCAGTTTCATCTAAAGGTCACGTGAAATGTCTTACGTAAGTCATTTACCTGTGATTTACGTATCCGCATGTCAGCCGACACCCTCTCCTGCTCCTCTGACTCCAGGTTTCTCTCGATGGCTGCAAAGTAAACCAAGTTATTGACTTAAAATGTAACCGAAACTCATTAACACATTGCATTATTCTTTAATTACTCACTAACATCTATAACATGTAAAGCCAATAAACATCCACATTATTAGGGGTCATAATGTTGAGTACACTCACTCTTGAGTTTGTTTCTCGCATTGTTGGCCATCTTCTTGATGTCATTGGTGATTGCCTCTAAGTCATCCTGTGTTTCTATGAAGGAGGAGACACGCAGGAGCAAACAGTGAGACAGTTGCATTTATGCCATGTGCAATTCAACATACTTTAAAAGGAAAGGTCTCTAGACAGGCTGCATGATTACAATAATAATCATGATCACTTTGATCAATACTGAGATCACAACTATTTATCACAACTATTCACTGATTTTTTGGAATATATTTCTGCTAACACAAAATTCTGGCCTCAAAGCCAGACTAAAATTAGATTCTTCTATTCTCTCGAAGGACAGGAAGGAGCAAAATATAAATAAAATACACAAAATTGTATCCAAAACTCCTGACCTGTTGAACATCTGTTTATCAATGGACTCTACAATTTACCGATGTTCACCAAACGCCTCACATGCAGGTTATGATACACATTAGCTCTGCAGCCTCTTGTCTCCACAAAGTTCTTACCTCTGTGCATCGACTCAGACAGTGTCAGACTAAACATTACTTTTAAAAAAGTGAAATAAAAAGTTTTAGTGTCAGATTTACTGGTGATGGTGGTAAAGAGTCTTACTCTGATCTGATGTGGGAGCAGACAGGATGACCGAGTAAAGCTTTTTGACTTCAGCCACGTTCTCATCAATTTTATCAATACTGTTCCTGATGTCCTCAATCTGAAACACACAGACACAAATCGGAAATGTGTGCAAACAACAATATCCATGTAGGCCCTTATAAAAACAAGCAAGGAGGTATGAGAAGCACAGCCTCCACACACTAAAACACTGATGGTAACATTCACCTGAGAGAAGAACTCGTCCATGAAGGCTGCATTGTCCACAGCGATCTCCACCTCGTCATCATCTTGATCACACGTCTAACAGAACACAAAACAAGCGTCAGAGTAGCAGTGGTAGATTTAGCTGACGGAGAGAACATGTCCGGGGTATTACATGTTTCTCTAAAGCTCAAAGTATAAAGCATGTCATCAGCACCTTAGGATTAAAGGTCCACCAGAGTGGAAGCAGAAATTTAGACAGCTCTGTGGACCTGTAAGGCAAATTATATCCACTCCTTATTTATCTTCTATTTGATGTGCTTTTCCTAAATTCTTCCCTCTTAAAATCACATTTTCCTTAATGCTTTTTTAATGCTTTTTGTACTACAATTATTGAATATCATTGCTTAAAATGCAACACATGCATACAGATACATATGAGGAATGTCTGTGGGGGCACTGTGACGTCTATTTCCTATCTATCACTTGAAGTTTGAAACTGAAAATATCAAAACTATTTGAAAGATAAGAACATGTTCTTCAGCATAAACCTTTATGTATTTACTCAAATAAGTCAAACTTGTCGAATGCATCAGGATCATCACGGTCAATAAATGGTCTGAAGTATAACCACCCATAAAACCAAGCGTGTTGTTTTTAGACTTAGGTCTTTGCACGGATTATAAAAAGCAGGTATAATGTGATAATTAAAGAGCTTTAGAGGCACTGGTAGGCGGATTTTATTACTTATGAGGCAAAGCTCATTATTTCCTCCTGTTTTTAGGCTCTGTGCTAAGTTATACCAACTGGCTGCTAGTAGTTGTGTCATATTTAACACATAGACATGAGATCATCTTCTCATCTAACTTGCTTTGAGAAAACAAGCCTCCACATGTTTCTCCAATGGTATTCCCCAAAAATGTCTTTTCATTTTGTCTCAACACTTACCAGCTGTACAACAACTTATACCAAGCATAATATGGTCAGAAATTATCAAAATTATCATTGAAACCTAGAATTTTTTTAAAAACTTAAATACTTCAAGACAGTTTATGATATGGTTCATTTCAGTCTGCATTTACATAATACTGAGTTTTGATAACAGAAACTACTGTCATTCCTGTATCTTACAGCTTTTACAGGGCAACACATATACAATGCTGAAATTTTAACTTGTGGCAGTAAACTGATATTTTCTGCCAATATTCTGTACATTCTGAACAATCATCATTTTTATTTTCATGTCTGAAAATGTATTTCTTGTGCAGGTGGAAATACCATTAAACACTATCTAAAACAAGAGCCTCCTTTGAAGGCCACACTAGTCGAAAATGCTTTATTGTTAGCCGCTCAGCATGACACATCAACCAGAAGTCCTGGTCTGACGCTGATCAGCCGACACCCAATAAACTTTATCAGAAAGCTTCATTCTGCTGAAGTCATAAATATGCCACAAGGGATAGTCAGCAAACACAAGGCCACAAAGAGCTCTGCACTGCTGCTGAATGTTTACATGGAAGGACCAGGGCCGGAACCCGTTTTCAACTCGCTTTAGAACTGACTTCAGAAAACCACAACTAAGGCACAAAGTAAACACTCAACAGGGCCTAACTGTGATGTGGAGAAAAAAGTGGAACAATGAGTGGAAAACTAACAACAAGTTCCAGTCATTCCCTTCATTATAATTACTTCTGCTTTTAAAGTCAAATAAGTTTTCATTCCTGATGAGTTCTGACAGCCGATAAGCTCCTCACATGCAGCAGCTTGTGTTGGGTGACCGAATCTGAAGTCGGGACTCGACAGGTGTGAAAGTCAGGTGTGCACCTGGGTCAAAGTCAAGGCATGGAAAATGTCAGGCGTCACAGCTGTGGACTTCCCGGCTCTCTCATATCAACTGACTCAGCCTCAAGCCCTAAACTAGAGATCTCAGTAAACATTACAGTTGATTTACTCTGAATTAGCTTTGACTACCCAATGGAACTACACTGTTTGTCAGTTTGTTATTGAGCGTGACAAGGCACAACGCAATGATTTTCCAGAGAAACTGGGCAAAAGCTGGTTGACAGAAAATTAATCAGTATTTATTGTGCTAATCAACTGACTGTGTTAATACTTTTCCAGGCAAACATTTAATAGTTTGAACTTTTAATCTCTATTGATTTTCTTTGTCATTTTCGTTCAAATTCGTAAACAGTTTGTTTTTTTTTTTGATAGTTTCATATTTTCTCACATTTTACAGACAAAATGATTAATTGAGAAAACAATCAGCAGATTCATGACTAATCAAAACACCTGAGTGGTTGCTAGCATTTGCTGCAAACATCTGAATGCTGAGTTTTAACTCTCTTTAACCTTCTACCTCTCGTCTAAAATTTGAATTGCAAATGTAGCCTGGACTGTTTGGTTCAGGCTGCTGTAGCTAACAACAGTAGTGAACACAGAGTCCTGGACACACGCTGACACTATGCTTGTTTTTGAATCTCTCTAAGGGTTGTTCATCAAATGCTCACACTTTATGCTCCCTCGCGCAGCATTTCTGCGGTAGTGAGATAAGAGCAAGCACTCACTTCCTTCCAGTGTCTCTCATTCAGCAAAAACAAGAGGAAGGGGCTGAGGTGTACAACAAACCAAACAGTCAAAGGCCACATACACAGACACTCGCTTCTGTGTAAAAACAGCTTGATACTGACAAGAACAGTCAGAGCAACTGACTTTATTCGAGTCATCAAGAAAACTTTAACAACATTCCTCGTTAAACTCACTTGCTCATCTTATGACTCTACCTGAACACAATTATTACTGTCAGAAGACTTCTTAGATCAAAACTGTTTCTGGTCATTTCAAGAAGGCTGGAAGTTGTGCAATGCTTCATAATTGGTTGTGGTTTTGAGCAGGCAGTGTGAAACAGCAAAGCATTTTCAAGATGTGTGTACAGCAGAACAAGATTAACATCACCTAGGATTTTCTTTCTTCACTGATATTTTTAAAAAATGAGGAGCAAACACATTGCGAACGCAGCGCATTTAATGGTTCTGTGAGTTGAACAGCTGCCTGACAGAATGAACCATGCAGCAGTGAATAAATTCTCTCTATTAAACCACAGACAACATAAATGCCATAGTTGCATACTGAAGATTGTGCAGGCATCAAAATCTTCAACACATAGCTGGATAACATTTAGTAAACTGGACATCAAAATTAGAAAACAGCATACACTCCACACAAGAATGACGCATATGTTAGTTCGGATGCTCGCTTGCTCCTTTTATGCAAAAACCCTTAATTACGCTTATTCTGCATACAAAGCACCATATGTCGTGTTGCATAATTCCCCTCAAGAAGGTAATGACTGAACAGTGGTTTTACACTGAAGGAAACATCGTGACCTCCTTAACGTGTTTCACTGGAGCCTGCTTAGTAAGACTGTTTTATTCTGATCTTAATGGAACGTTAGATCAAAAGTGTAACACAGTAATGAGTGGTCAAAGGCTTGGATGAAAAAAATAAAGGACTAAAGGAAAAACTGAGGTCATTGTATCAGCTGCTGCAGTATAAAAACAAAAGTATATACTGAGTACACTAGAGGTCAACCAGTTATCAGCCTGGATCCAATATTCACAATTTTTCCAACTATTGGTATTAATTTTTAACTTATTCTTCATCAAGTTAATTTTCAAACGTGCTATTTGGTTCTCTCTCTGTGGTCTCAAGTAATGTCTTGGCCACAGCACTACCTGATTGGTTATATGTCAAGTCACGAGTAGCCTTTAAGGATACATTTTGAGAAGTTCTCTTTTAATTAAACATGTGAAACTTAAATAAACCAAGTAATATTGATACCAAGACTTTCATGTTTATTGGTTAAAATATTGGTTATCAGCCTCCTTTATTATTAACAATCATATTGGGACTGACCCTGAAAAAACCAAACATATTAATTGACCCCTTTTCTTGAAGCCACAAAAAGTGACCTGTATGACTCATTACTGCATGCATAACCAAGTGTACACAGTCCAGCTGGTTCAACTGCAATCATGGCCCATATTAAACTCGCTCTGTCACGTATCATTCCCTTGACTCTGTCATCTTTAAGAAATCAGGTGACAAACTGTAGGACATTGTCTCCGAGTATCATAAATGATAAAACTTAACACACGGTGACAAACTGAAGGACAGCTGGAGAAGAGGAGGGTGGAAAGAGACTAAACTGAGCTGAGAAGGAAGTCTTACCGGGTCGCAACGTGTACACTAGTAGATTAATCAATTAGCCAGTCGAGCAGCAGCTGCTTTGAGAATCAATCAATAGTTCAAGCAAAAATGGAAAACTTTCCGGGTTTTCAGATAGTCATTTGTAAAGATGGTTGTTTTTCTTCATAATACCAGTAAACTGAATATCTTTGGAAGGTTGGTTGGGACAAACAAGCCATCTGATTACACTATCTTGGACCGCTGTGATCGTGAATTATACAGTTATTTTGACTTTTTTATAAACCAAAGAAATAATCCAAAAAACATTCACATGAACCAACAATAAAATTGACTGTTAGCTGGAGTCCTAAGCATAAGAATCTCCCACGGGATGCTTTAGAAAATGAGCTGCAAGCCATTACGGCATCAGGACGGGGACGCAGGCTCAGATTTACACCAGTACAGTGACAGAAGCCAATATGCTCCGTGAGGACTTGTGTTAGTGCAAAGCTGAAATCTGACAAAGGATTTAAAAACTCCATATGCCACAGCAGAAACCATGTTAGTGCTGCTACAATTTTGCCATTCATTGTGCTGATATCTGAGCCAGGTGGGGAAGCAGAGTAAGGGCAGTAACCCACCAGGTCTGTGCGGGGAAACACAGAACTGAAAGGGATACAACTTTGACTGAAAGTACATGTGAAAACACTCTGAGGGAAATGCAACAGAAGAATAACAGAAAACTACCTCGTGTATAACATCAACCAATAATCAAAAGGCTCAGAAGTGAATTAAAATTTCAAAATTAAGATTATCAACTTGCTCTCTTCATATTTTTATGTTATAACATTAAGATTTCCCAAAATTCTCCAGGTCATTCTGCTGTATGACAAACATTCACATGAGCACACGCCTGCATACAAAGACGTATACAGGCTCGATTACTGCCACTAAGTTAAACATTAGAGAGGAAACTCTGCGAGGAAAATAAAGGCAGAAGGTGAGTGTGGATAAGGTAGAAAGATAAAGAAACAGTGGAGTAAAGATAGATGGAATGGAGGCGACCATTACTAAAGAGCAGTGACACATCGCTACAGCAACATAAAGTACAACATACAGTGTGAACATTGTCAACTTTCCAACAAATGACTGGCCTACTTCCTCTGCAATGTGTACTTCCTTTCACTAAAATGAAGTCAGCTGTGTGAGATACAAATGCCGGGGGGGATACCGCAGTTCAGCAATTTTAAACGCTGCAAATATTTGTTCAGTAGTTTCAGGTAGCTATAGCAACACATCCCATCTTGGGTTACAAGAGGATCAAGGCGTCATCCCTCGGAGACTGAAAGTGTACCAACTGTCCTTTACTCGATTCTGAACCGATAAAATTTGAATGATAATATGCTGTTAAAGATTTTTCTGATTAATCTTTTGTGATGGTTTAATACAAAAGCTGAGTCCACCTTAGCTGAAGATCATGTATCCAAATGACCAAATTCTGCATTATTTTGTACTATATTTTACAGTTTTGGACAGCAATAGCAACTAGCATGGCCAAGTTTTATACATTTTCATTCATGATTAGTCTTTTAATTAATCGTCTATGCTGTGAAATTTCGCAAGACACTTAAAGATGTCCATGAAAATGTCCCTGAATCCAAGGTGATGTCTTCGAACTGCTTTTTTCTTTCTGTAAAAAGCTAAATATTTTCATTTCAACAGTGAAATTAAACAGTTCCTAACATTCTAGGACTAGAGAATGTTAACACTTTGATGAATATCTCAAGTGATTATCGATCACCAGCATCTTCGTAGATTCATTTTCTGCTGATCTTCAAGTGTGAACAGTTAATCAATGAAAGTGAAAACATAATGATTAACAAGATGTCATTTTCCGCTGGGACTGCCCACTGAAAACTGCTCTATAATAAACTAAATTTTTTCACATCATATATGATATTCATAATGCCAAATACATTAATATGCCAAATACATTAATATGACTGGTGGGGACACAATTCAGCAAACAACAATCATTTTATCTTTTCAGTTACATTACACAAGACACAAGTAAACTAAATTAAGTCTGATTCACTTTTACACAACACCCCCACATCAAATCACAATCTAAGCTGCAGTGTTACTACATCCATCCTATGAGTTATGTCATCACAAGGTACACTGTTGGTTCAAAGTAATATCATGTTATGTCATGTATTTATGGCCAAGATTTATCTGAAGGTGGAAGTACTCTGCACAAGTCTTCTTATTATATTAACGCTTTTCAGATGCCCATTATAAAATGTACAGACACACAAACTGAGGAAGAAAATAAGACACTGATGAGAAACTCAACATTTCCTGGACACTACTTACCGCTTTAAGTTGCTCCAATCGGTCCTTCATCGTTCCACCCGTTCAATATCACACTTTATAGCCAAAGAAATAACTACAATATTGTGTGAAATGACTGAAAAACTAGCCCCAACCTCAGAATCTGTCAGCCAGCTGGCAAGCTAGCTGTGCAGCACAAACCCCCCGCCAGCAAGAGAGAAAATTAAACTCCCCAAGAGTCCTGACAGAGGAGTCTGAGAAGTCGACTTTTTTCTGAAACGGGACTCTTTCCGTCGTTTTTCCATACAATATGGCTGCTGGGTTTAAAGCCAGTGTTTTTTCCTGCTAAATCTCCTCGCTCGGGGGATTAAAACGACAGTTGTGTAGAGCCGTATAATCTGTCTCTCCGCTGGCCACCAGTAATCATACTAAAACGCACTTTTCTGGCTCACGCATGCGCAGGAGCCACTCTGTCCTTCGGGATGAAGCCACGCCCTGAAGGCACCTGCACTCATGATGCATTCAGGTGTTGTAGGAATATCAACATCTGGAGCCTCCCGTCAAGCTGGATAATGCTGTATACACCGATCAGCCACAACATTATGACCACTGACAGGTGAAGTACATCGATCATCTTGTTGTAATGCAACGTTCTGCTGAGAAACCTTGAGTCCTGACATTCATGTGGATGCTTGACATGTACCACCCACCTAAACATTGCAGGTCAAGCAACCCCCCAAACCCCCATGGCAACAGCAGTCCTTGATGCCAGTTGCCACCCTGAAGAAACTGCTCAGGAGTGACCCAGGGAAGACGACAGAGCTAAGGAGTTCACCTGGGTTCCACACTCCCCACATCCAAATCTTATTGAGCATCTGTGGGATGTACCAGGATAAGCCTGATCAAGGTAGGTCCCACCCTGAAACCCACAGGACCCACAGAATTCACTGCCACCATCCACGTAGGTCCCGTGTCCATGTCCCACTGGGTCAGAGGAGTTTACCAGCATAAAGGGGACCAACACAATATTAGGCAGGTGGTCATAATGTTATACATGATCGGTGTAGACATTCACAGACAGCCAAATAATGATTCAAAATAGAAGAGAATTCAAAAAAAGAATGAATAGATGATTTGATATATATTCAATATATTTATTTGCTATGTAATAAGCATCCAGTCAATCTAAATATGTATATGATATATATGCAAGTGAACACACTCATTCACCTATGTGTGTGCATGCACAACAGCATGCACACACACATGACTGCAACTCCTGCACAATGCATGTAATGTATGTACTTTAGCTTCACACTCTCTCCCTCCTCATTTATGATGTTATAGCTTTTTCCCCCCATTGTTTCAGAATGGAAGTTTTTTTAAAATGGCATTTTGTTCTTGCATCTCACTGCACAAACTCTATGAGCATGTAACAAATAAAACCAGTCTCTTTTTATATAGACTGTGGTGTTTTGAGAATTCTTCTGTACACAAAACTAGATTATTTACTTTCTCCTTCTTGTCTATAATATTTTCTAAACACACGTTAAGGTAAGTGTTTCTCTCCTGCAATGTGCATACATGATGTTGTTTTGGTGTCTAGTTGAGAAGGGCAGATGCTGGAATTATGCTTCTGCTGAGATGCCAACCACTGTAAGGGAGATGCATATAAATGTCTGGGAAACCATACTTTGCAGAGGCTCCTTCAGCCAGTAATGCAAAAACCTCTCATATTTCAGTTGCATTGTGTGAAGATAAACATCAAGCAACCTGGTTGGTTGATCCAAATCTATTTAAGCTTTGAAACATAGAAAACAATGCAGCCAAAGTCAGCATGTTAACATGTTAACAATAGCAGGGCTGACATGCTTGGGTCATAAACCAAACATAATCCAAAGCACTGGACAAATTAAATCATTGTAATTTTGACCCAATGGCACAAGTCAGATCAAAGGGTCAAGTGACTGGAATTCATCCTCAGAGAAACTTGAGTACCTGAAACTAATGTCCTAGCAGCACTTAGAATAGTTGTTGAAACGTTTTTCTCAGGATCACAAATCTCATCCTCATAGTGGCAATAAAAGAGAAGTCACTGAAGTCACATGAATGTCAGGACTCAAGGCCATCCATCAAGTAAATGTGGAGATACTTTACGATAAGTGAACACTCTGACCTGCTGGTGCCACCAGACAAAAAAAAAATGTCATGGATCACCAAAGCCAGTAGGATTTATCCTCTTGGCACCATGGATATATGTTCTAAATCTCTAAGTAAGACATTCAATAGCTGTCAAAACATTTGACTCAAAGCCAAAAATGTCAAACTTGAAGTTGCACTTGAGGAAAAAGTCACCAAAATCAGTAAGATTTATCCTTTGGATTCCATGATATCATCTAAGGCTATCTACTGGTTTTAGACTTTTTAATATGGACAAATGTAGTAAACCGACAGACCATACCTCAAACGCGGCTAAAAATTATAAATACATAAGAGGGATGTCTTAAACCATGCAATTATGAAAGAAACAGGCAATATATATATTTGTAAAATATGCCCAGAATGTTTTCCTCTGAGCAGGAGTATGCTTTAGTCTTTTTGGAGCTCATTTTGTGGCACCTGTATTTGGTATAACCTCTGATTCTAGTTTTATTTTGTACTGTATATTCAAACGCAGAGAGAACATGTCGGCCAACTTTCACGTATCGTATTACATAAATTAAGTACAGACATTCCACAGCACATTAGTGTGCTGATGTTTTACACCCCAGGTATGACCCTAAATAAGGAAAACAGCAGGTAACCAGTAGGTCAGATAGCTCAGAAGTGGAAATGGTTCAAATTGACTCACATAACAAAAAGAGGATTCAGTATTTTAGAGCTTAAAACAACAAATTCACAGTTCTTCTCCATTAATTTGATGAATGAAATCTAATATCAACCTGCCAGGGGAGGTTCTGTTATGATTTTATTATATTTATTGCCTTCCCTTGATGCCTTTTTTTTAACTGTTTAATGTCACTGATCTGAAGCCAATTTATTTAAGTACAAACCAAAGTGAATAAAGATACTGTAAAATTATGGTGCTAACCTGTTTGCAAAGTGCACAAGCTGGTTGACAAAGCAATTTCACCTCAAGTTCCACTTAGTAAGAAAGTTCAGTCACATGAGATGGAGTTCATCCAGTAGTCATGGAGGTGTAAATGTTCAAATATCCATATCTGAGTGCACATTAGGGTGAAATTTGAAAGTCCATTCTTGATCGTGGAAACAGTAGATGACAAATTATTTTAACACATAGTCCTCTCAGAATGAGCAGAAATTTTAACAGTGCATGTACAAAATATTCATTTTTATCCCACAAACTAGTGAAACATTCAAAAAATGTTCTGAGTTGTTTTGGTTTGGTTTTTAACACACACTCATTATATACTTTAAGAGTTTTGCTTACTTATTTGGTCAGTACATTTTGTTTGCATGCCTGTAAATGTATCAACTGCACTATACAGCACAGCTTCATAATCCACCATAAGTACTACATTTTTGTAGTTATCATCCAAAGCCAAAATTATGCAATAGTAAGTAGAAGTGCAGCCCACTGGCTTTTGTAATGTCTCTTGAACGCAGCACCTACTATAGTTTTGATGTGAAAGTGCCATAGAGCAACTGCAGAGAGTATTTTAATCTGTTCGTTAAATACAGATCAGCCAATCAGGAGAGAAATCACCTGTTTTCATGCAGTTTTGCACATTAGGCATATTTTATAGAAGCCAGGAGGGTTGTATTCTGTCATAATGTCTCCATACTGTGGTACAATATGTGAACTGATGCTGATTTTCACCTCATATGACCTGCAGGCTGGTCGATTCAAACAGCCATAATCAACATGAATGTGTAGTTTATTGTTGGGAGTCAGTCACATGTATTTATTAAAACACACTCCACCTTACATAAAGTAAACGGTAACCATTTTACTTGCTATCAGTTAAGCAAACAATAATAATAATAATAAACGTTTTATTGCAGCTTGGGGCTGGATCTCAACGTCTTTCTCCTCTTTTGTGATCTTTTCCTGTAACTATAAGCTGGTTGTGATTTGCACACTTTCAAATAACATATTTTTTAAAAAAATAAGATAAGTGTGAATGTGTGGCGCAATATGGATGAATGATATAGCAGCCCTCAGCAGGCCTACGTCAAAATGAATGTGGAGAGTAAACCTATTGCGTAATGCGGAGAGGCGCGTTCACTGTGCACTAAATAAAGGGTCAGGAGCGACGCCTGGTGGTCAACAGGGAGTCAAAATCAGGTTGTAAGGAGAGGTTCGACTATTAGCAGGAGAGCTCACAGTAGAAAATACACTGCAGCTTTATTTTGTACAGTCATGACGCCGAGAGTCAGGTACTTTGAGGTAATAATGAGTATATTTGGTCCTTTTCCACTTAAACACGTTTTGATGTCCCTCTTGGATATTTAACCTTCACTGAGTGACAGTAGAAGACAGTTACTGTCCCTCTGATCTCACCTAAAGTGTGATTTAAAGGCATGTACCTGCAAGTAGGAATGCCATAAATTACCGTGGTTGCCAAGTTCAGCCTAACAGGCAGCTTACATAAGTGTGATGTGGAAACTTGAAGTTTGTATGGCGCAAACAGAGAGCAGCCTTTCAACAATGTAGGAGACACGCAGTAAACATTTGTATGTTTTTGTTATATATCCACAGATTGTTCACTCAGTTCTGCTTTTCTTAGTTCTTAGTTGTTGCTCGGCTCTAATTTTGCTTCCTTTGTTCTTTTTTGCCCTTTAATTTGCACAAGTTTCTAAATATCAGACTTGGCAACAATGCAATGGAGGAGGCCAGAATATGTTGAGGTTGGATAGCCATTACAAGATTTTAGGCAATTTTGCACATCAAGGACTACTGAACAACATGTTTGAGGAAAAGCACAGGTATCTAATAAATACAATGTATGAATTCTACTTAGTCTCTTGACTTTTGGAGTCCTGATTGTACATGCCATCTCACAGAGATACCCTTGAATATAATTATCTTAATTGTCTTTCCTATGACAAGAGGAAATTCCTTTCATGAAGTGGCATATTGGAACTACTGTCAGCAACAAAAGCCTCCCTGCAACTCTAAAGATGTTACCTTCCAGAGAAATTACAGCAAAACACAGACATGTTATATTGAGAATGTTTTTATTCAAAGTTTACTCCCCTTAGTGTTTCCAGTACACCATACAACAGCATTATGTGAGCTGGGTAAGTGCAGTGGAGGGTGCTCGATGATGAAGAGTAGCACGTTGCCATGCCGACGACAACACTAGGGTGGGTGTGTCTTATACAGTGAAATTAGAACCACAACTTTTCCACCAGGTTTTTTTTCTTAGTTTTAAAACAAACAAAAAAATTCAAAAATAAAAAAATCTGAAAAGGGATTTTACAGTAAAGGGGGCAAAACTCCAACAACTTTCTGTCCACATCTGGGGGGAGAGGGAAAATCCAGTGAACAGGTTAGAGGTCATCTTCTTCATCTGGGAGTGCTGTTTGTGATGCAACCTGGAGAGTGGAAGACAAACATACTTTTTAGACTTCCCAAATGTAAACGGGTGCTTACGTTGACATTTGTCTATATATACTTGGCTCAGTTGAAGAAACTGCCAGATTTTTCGTGAGCTGGTTCAGTTATACTTACTTGAAGCTCTTCCTCATACTTAGCGGCGAGGGTTGGGTCCATCTGGACCTCTGGGGGAGCGAGGGCAGGCATTGCCACAAACTCCAGGTTGGGATCACCAATCAGCTTCCTTGCAAGCCACAGGAAAGGCTTCTCAAAGTTGTAGTTACTCTTGGCAGAAATGTCGTAGTACTGGTGACAGAGCAGTTCACAACAGTTAAAAATTACAGTTCAGTCCCAACAGTGCTTCCTACAATTCACAAGTGACATGCGTTTATGAAAAGGAGCACATTCTGATGTTTGTGAGCATTTATTACCTGCAGGTTCTTCTTACGGTGAAACACAATGCTCTTGGCTTTGACTTTCCTGTCTTTGATGTCCACCTTGTTGCCGCAGAGCACAATGGGAATGTTCTCACAGACACGGACCAGATCACGATGCCAGTTGGGCACGTTCTTATAGGTGACTCGAGAGGTGACATCAAACATGATGATAGCACACTGAGCTGTTGAGGGAGGAAGGAAGTCAGTTTTAACACAACTATTCAGATTTAAATGCATCCTGGCTGGGCAGGCTGTGATAACAAGAGCATGCTAAGGATGTGAAGAGCACCTTGAATGTAGTAGCCATCTCTCAGGCCTCCAAACTTCTCCTGACCAGCTGTGTCCCACACATTAAACTTGATTGCTCCTCTGTTGGTGTGGAACATCAGTGGGTGCACCTCTACTCCCAGAGTGGCTAAAATTGCAAAGACAAGATGTATGAGAACAAAAAAGGTGAAACAGTGATCAAGTCATCCATTTGTCGGTGTTTTCATACTGATAACTGGGAGAAAATGATAAATGGGATATGTAACAGTTCAGAAATAAAACTGTAGTCTAAATTACTCAAGAACTCTTTTAGCATATAGCAAGAGCTCTTGATTGGGTCAGGGCCCACTAAGTATCTGGCCCAATATGCCCAATTCATATCCAAAATCTACTCCCAATGACTCTGCATCAAAGATAACAAGTCAGAGCTATGTCTTCAACTCATTATCTGTAAAATGCTTTTGTGTCATTCCCTTCTTCTCAGATGGGTACTCACCAACATATTTCTTCTCAAACTCTCCTGTGATGTGCCGCTTGACAAAAGTAGTTTTTCCGGTGCCTCCATCTCCTACCAACACCAACTGTAAGCAGGAGACCACAGTTAGCTCATAACGACTGTTAGCACAGCAAGTACTACAAGGACTGTTATTTTTACTTTAAATACAGCCAGGTGACACTAAAGTGATGGTACAGAGTGAATACTTACCTTAAACACCGCCACCGGCAAACTTGGTGCCATTGAGTCTGCCATGGTTGCGATTTTCTGAGTTAAACAAAACAAGACGAGATGGTTAATTAGCACACAGTCGTTCGTACACTAGCAGGGTTAGCGATTACTAGTGATGTTACGAGATGTGCCGAGGCTTCGAAGCGTGTCGAGTAATGGATTTTTACCTGCTGTATCTTTGCATTCAATTGGTTTTAAACTCTTTTTTTATAGAACCAGCCAGAAAGAGAAGATTCTCCCCTGTCTGGGAACACTTTGACCTGACTTCTCCTAATAAAGTAGGCACATAACAAGTGAAGTGTAATATGAATAACTGTGACAACCCTACTTTTGTTTTACAGGTTGTCACTGGTACCACAAAACAATAAGTAGCAAAAGCACAATAAATTTTATTTATATAGCCCTTATTACAATTAAAAGTATCTAAGCACTTTACAGAAAGCCAGAACCTGACATCAATCAAGCAGTCAAGCTACAAATCTAAAATCTCTCTCCAATTTGTTTCCATTTCCCCCTCTGTTCCTGCTATCAGGAAAAGCAGACACTATATTAAGTATATTACTTGTTTATTGGCATTATCATTTAAGCACAATTCAAAGCTTCACATAGCAAAGCTAGCGTGTCATTATAGGCACTCTGCCTGTTTATTTATCCAGTTGATGGCGCAGTAGAGCAAATGAAGCACCATGAAGCTTCGAACCATGAGTGAACCAATTGGATGGAAAGCCTCAATGCTTCATGAAGCTTCATCTCGCCATCACTAGCGATTACCTGATTTGACGCTTTTTTTAGGGAATAAAAGCGGATAAACGGCTATAATTCGCTTTGACGTTTTTAACGGGCTACTTTACGGCTAAACGGTCTGTTAGCTACAGATAACCACTTCTAGCATGTTCCATCCAAGCTAACGGTCAGATATGTAACTTTCACAGTCACCGTAACGTCTGAATATGCTCGAATCGAACGTTGTCACGCAAAATCACAAAACGTCGCACATTTAAATGGAGTGAAATCAAGACGAGCCGCACCCGAATCTGTATTTCCACAGCAACGGTTGCTAGCTAGCTAACAGGCTAGTTCGAGTGCGCCATACGACGCGCAACCGCACTTTTTCTTGTTCGACTAGAACAACCGGACTGGAAGATCGTCTAATGTGTTCCACGTTGCAGCTGATGGCCAACTTCCATGAAAAACAAACCAGACACACGAAGCGGACATTCCGCATTCAAGATTCGTTTTCGCTATGACAGCAAACGCACGTAATTGCAGAAACATGAGCGGCTCCGAAGAACAAAGCAGTGAAATGAGGGAGAGCGGAGATGCTAACCTGTTAGCTCTCAGCAGCATGGAAGCCATTCTTTCCATCGAGCTAACGGCTAAGTTAGCACTAGAAAATCAATGGCCTAACCTAGTTGCTCGTCCCTCACATGGCTACACATTCAGCGGCGAATCCGAGGCGTACATTCAAGTTGCTACTTGTTTTAACCCACTTTACCAGCAAATACAAACTTGAAATTTAGCACGGCCCGCAATGAGAGAAGAATATAGAGACCCACCGGTGTTGCTGCGAAGAGAGAAAAGAGTAAATGGCTGCGTTCGCGGGAGATTCAGCGTGGGCTATGAGTCAGTTTCCGCTCTTATCATGTGACTCCGCAGCGGCAAAAACGCATCTGCCTTCAGAGCATGACCCTCAGTGGTCAGAGACCATGATTCAGCATTCAGTCTCCACACAAATATACTCTGTTCATCTAAAAAAAGAACACATTGATATAAACGAGCAGTAATCTGCAATGGTTGACGTGCTAAAGCTAGAAATGTATCATTTAAATCTATTACAACTCAGTTCTGCAGCTTAATGGACTAACTTGTCCTGTTCACTGGCACATAATAGACATTACTTAAAATAGTGATTAATATATCAACATTTCTGATAAATTATTTGATTTAAATAGTAGAAAATGCTCTTCATAAGTGCCCAATAAACCTAAACTGTTGGTTTTATCCAACTAGCACACCAAATATATTTGACTTCATATCATACAAGACCAGCGGTGGAAAAAATATTTAGATCCTTTAGGTGAAAAAAAGATCAAAACTATGTACAGGAGTATGTAGTGTACACTAGTTAACATTATATCTTGTTAGATTTTGCGCATTTCTATACAAGCAATGTGCACATTCCTGCGCAATCTTCGAGCCATCTCACTTAAATAACATTGTAAATACTTTCATTACTTTTATAATACATTTGATTTGTTACGCTCGCTTTTTGTTCCTCTAGTAGCACTTATCAAACTGTTTATTTAATTTGCAATGCTTTCTTTTAAAAAAATTTTTAAAATTATTCAAAAAAATCTCTCATCCTTTAAATGTTCTGCTTGTCAGTGTTTACTATTATGTACTAAAACACTTAATCCAGTTCCTTGTATTTGAAAACCAACTTGGCAATAGAACTGAATCAGAGGTACAAAAGTACTCATGTCAAAATACACTTTGAGTATCTAAAGTAGATCATCTATACATAATGGATTCATTAATGTGTTTCTATAATCATGTAGCATGATTTATGGACTGATTTACATTTGAAAACGAATTATTTTAATAACGAAATCTGTAAAATACCTAGTTACAAAGGATTGAAAATAAATGGAGCAGAATGCTAACTACAATATTTGTCTATAAAATATCACACAGCAGAGGTAGAATTAGCGTAACAGAAATAATTGAGTCCATCAAAACTGTACTAAAGTACAATCCTTGAGTAAAAGTAAAGGTTAAAAAACAGCTATTTACCATGATATAAAAGTGAAAAGGCAGCAAATATTACCACTTTTAAAGCTATATTCAGAGATTTTTGTTTTTTGTTTGATAAATGAAGACCAAAATGATCATCAGTTTCATTTCTATGCAAACAACCATTTCATACCAGCTTGACTGCAAGAGACACATAAACAGTTTGAAAAAATTTATTTCAGTATCTTAAATGACCTCATAATAAACATTACATAATATTCTCTTTTACAAATGTCCTAGCTAATAAACTATGTAAAACATACTTTAAGGTGCTGCTTTAAAAAGTCTATGACAGGCAGTATGTTAGGCTGTAGATTATAAGATTAAGACCAAAAAGTGCAATATCAACCATCTCTGTAACATAACAAGACAGTATAATGTGTACGTTTGTATTTGTCACCTCAGTTCTGTCAGCAGAATGTAAGGATACAAGGCTTCACTCTTCTCTTTTTAGCTGAAATATCTGTAAAGCTGGAAGTAATCTCTTTATTGCATATAAGGAGGATAAAATTCAGTGTATAACATATCCTTGCAGTCTATCTGTACAGGTAGTCTGCCTGTATGTTGGCTGCTATCTCAGCCTCCCATTGGTCTCCATTGTTGAGCAGCTTTTCCTTGTTGTACAGCAGCTCCTCATGGGTCTCTGTGGAGAACTCAAAGTTTGGACCCTGAAGGGAAAAATTAAGGAGATAATAAATGTCTTTAGGTCTAAATGCAAGCGCATTGTTTTCATGGTGGGTTGAGTGTATAATGCCTTGTTTGCTAGCAATAAACGTATATTTTCTTTCTTTTATGTGGAAGACCAGAATTGACTTTCAGGTGACCAATATGCATGTTGAGCCAATATTTTCAAAATCTGGATTTAACTGTGCATCTGTTGTCCTTTTAGTTCTGGTGCCAAATGGGAAACATACACGATGAGCGGTTTTTCAGAGGAAGCCAAGCAGTGTTTGAATTGAATAATCAAAAATGCATGAATCAATATATGGTAATGGCACAATAATTAAATCTTGCAGCTCACAGTTGACTGAAATTCCCTTTTTAGTTAAGGGTTCAATATGTGTAAGGCAAACTGGGTTTTGTTTTACCATCGTCTAAAGGTAAAAAGGTTTTAAACAATACGGTGTTTTTCTAGGCAGAAAGTGGTACATGAGTTTCTGTTGCAGAAAAAGTTGGTATTAAATGATCCTGCAAGCACTTAATTTGAAGCAGAATTCCTAGCAGGCTCTATAAACTTTTTCATACCTGAACAATGGCATCAACAGGACAAGCTTCCTGGCAGAAACCACAATAGATGCACTTGGTCATGTCGATGTCGTAGCGCGTTGTTCTCCTGCTGCCATCAGCACGAGTCTCAGCTTCAATGGTAATGGCCTGAGCTCAACAAAGGGAGGAAAAGGAAGAAATAAAACCAGAGATTCAGACAGGGATTCTGGGTAAATAGTAGCCTTAAAGTATTAGCAACATCAGTTTAAAGTCATTTTTCTTGACTGCTGTGCATTTATTTTATTGTGTGTGTATGTGAGGGACAGACACAAAATTTAGCTGCATGGACGACCAGATAAAACTGCTATAAATCTGAGACTGTGTTGCTCAATATCAAATCCCGAGTGCACACCATAAAAGGCACAGCATGTGGTCTGTACATGTAAGACAGATATAAGGAAAGAGAAACAGGGGAGGCAGTATGAACAGTACAAAAAATAGATGTGACCGATGCTCACTGTTTATTGTTTTGTAACCAATTTCAACCAAAAAAAATATCACAATGTTTTACAAAGAGGATACTGATGAACACTGATTAAAAATAGTGCCCTGGATCTGATGACTTGAAGCATGCCACATGTGTTTTCTGCTGATAGAATAGAATAGAATAGAATAGAATAGAATAGAATATCTTTATTGTCATTGCGATTTGAAACAAAATTGGTCATGAAAGAAACACAGATAAAGTCTTTGTTTTATTTTGAAAAATAGAAATCAGTGACAACACGATGTCTATATGCTGTCTTTGCCATCTTGTCACACAGTAACAGCTCTATCAGTAAACTCACTGTCTTTAGAACAGTGGCTGAGTGTGTTTGTGTTCACCTGAGCGGGGCAGATGGCCTCACACAGCTTACAGGCAATGCAGCGCTCCTCTCCGCTGGGGTAGCGACGGAGGGCGTGCTCTCCACGGAAACGTGGCGACAGAGGGCCCTTCTCAAACGGGTAGTTGATGGTAGCTGGTTCGCGGAACAGGTAGCTCATGGTCATCGCCAAACCTGCGGGAAGGAAATAAATCAAAGAGAGTGATGAGTCATGGTGAACTTTGGTGATAATATGTAGTTTTCCCATTAAAAGAGTAAAACAAACAATGTGTACATCAAATCCTCAATACTTTCCAACTTTCCTACTATATTTGTGCCATTTAGCATCACACGCAAGCACATGAATGTTTGGAAATGCACCATAAACATAGTTTCATTTTGTAAAAGCTGTATTATTTCGTAAAACACCTGGGAACTGATCTTCTCTTTAGCAAACTGGAGTTAACAGTGCACTTGTTAGTGACTTGCAAATTGTGTAAATTGTGTATTTTATGTGGATTTTTGTCCAATTTCTATAAATTGTGGAGTGATCGCAAAAATGACAGATCAGGTATTTCTTTTACTGGCTTGTTGGTGATGTGCTGTTTCCTGGTCACATGGATTCCTGCAGCTTTACTCTCTGAACAGCAAAGACTGCAATGGAAACACTGTAAGTATCAGACTTTCCTGTATCAGCCTTGACATTCTAAACTTACATGTAAATTTATGTCCTCCCTCTCATAAAGTAAAATTAGCTGCAACCAAGGGTGTGTTTGGTATACTAGTGAGTATTCACGGCAAAGGGCTAGAGAATGTGGAAGTGACTCAGATGATGGTGACTGTGTTCATTGTAATGAAGGATCATGTCACGCAGTGCAACAGTTTGGCTCAGATATTTGTGTTGAATATTTTTTTGGATCTATGACACAGGAGGAACCGGCTTTATCTGGCTTTGGCTTCACAGGAGATGTTTGTTAGTTGTTTACATTAGTTGTTGGTCTTTTTGTGAGATTTGCTCAAAATAAAAAGCAACATAGAATATGAACAGGTTCATGTTTTAACTCATTCTGCACAAAAAACAAATTAAATGCTACCTCTAAAGAGCTCAGTCCAAAGGAGGGTTGTGGCAGCCCGGTCAGTGATGGATCTCATGTCTGTCGGCAGCTCCTGAGCATTTACATACTCTACCAGCAGAGTAAAAGGACAGAAGAATGAGATAAGAATCTATCGTATGTGCTTACTCCACTGAAAATGTCATAACAGATGCAGCCGTTGGTGTGTAGCGTACTTACTATAGCCCTCTCTTGTCACACTGACACTGAATGAGCGCAGGACGCCAGGGCCACAACCAAATGTGCCTGGAGCGGTAACACAAAAGTACTGAAGACAGGCCTCATTTACAGTCAACAAAAATATAACAGCAGCGCGTAACACTTCACTGAAGTCTGTCCATTCTTTTGAACACAGGGGAGTAAGTGCTTGCTGCTCTAACACATGACTTCTCGACAGCAGAACGGATGTCAAGAAACAAACAAGTATGCAGTATTTTGGAAATGATCATTTGTACAATTACAAGACAGTAATGTGCCACATATCCGGACACGTGTGTGACGCAATGAGGTTGTCGATGCTGGAGAATGTTGTTCTGGTCTTCCTGAAGGGCTTGGTGAAGTTGGTGGACATTGTGGGGGGGCGAGATCATGCTGGTGGACATTCATCCAGAGCATCATGCCGCAGATTGTTTATCGTAGCATACCGTCTGAAATTATTTCTTGGACGACAAATGGTGGAGTTGTGGACATTCAAGTGCCTGGTTATGACCCTCAACATCTGTAATGTGGGACATCATGTAATTTTTAAAGCCACATTTTAAGGAGGCTTCTTATCATCACTGGTCAAAGGAGTGTCTGTGTGCTGGTCACATTATCTGATCATTGTGCTTTAAAGCCACAACTGACTTGGGTGTGGATTAACTCGGCGGTCTACAGTTTTTCACTCAATTTTTTGTGCACAACTTTCTAAACCTCCTGCACAGTTGCATGCTGCGTTTACATTCCTGAACACTGTGGCTGTTGTGTTTGACACCAGCTTCAGTACCTTGCTTTGAGTAGCAGTGGAGCAGACGAAGACTCAGAGCAGCAGACATCTGGGCAGAGAAGACGACCTTAACAGCTGAGAAAAGAATTAAAATGCACCCAGTAGGCTCGATTAAAGGAAACCTCCAAAGCTGCAACCTAGAAAAGCTGCACTCTGAAAACAAGCTGCTAGCTGAGCACCACCGTCCTGTAATCTGTCGCCCCAAATCCAGCTATTAGGTTGGCGATTTGCTGCATTCAGGTGCGCCGGTAGAGTGGGAAAAACGTGAATTTATCAAAAAAAGAAATGTTTGCTGTATTTCTGGAGCGACATACATTGTTGATTTTTTTCATTTACATAGCACAGTTGAGTTTGAATAGCTGAAATACCTAACCTTATCGAGCCAAATATTTGTGGGTTTTTCCTTACAAAGTGGAACCAAGTACAAAACCACTGTAGCTCACTTGACTGCTTTAGCGCTAATATCGATTTATCCGTAATTTTGCAGTCGGTTTGGGGGCAATTGAGGTTTGTTTTCGGATAAATGATGCACTCTTCGGCTCCTGTATACGTTACACGTAAAAGCATCCTTACAAATAAGACAAACGTTTCAAAAAATACTCTCTGAAAGTGTTCATTTTCTTTGATTGCTAATTTAGTTTACTACTTCATTTATTCAGGTGATACATGTTCGTAATACCAAATTGCGACTCCTCATGATTTGCTAATACGTCGCTAACCGACTTCTAGCTAATTTAGCGCTATTTTAGCAAAATACAAGAAAAAACACAATAAACTCAACACCCTCGTATTGTCGAAGCCTAAAATAATCTCCAACAGTTCGTCTGTATAACAATATTTAACCAGACTTACCGCCGACACAAGTGTTAGATGATGAAGGGTTCCTGAACTGCGCAATTGTATTTGTGTTGCATTCAAGAGCTCCTCGTTAATTCAGTTGTTATTCTCAGCTAAAAAGTCGCACAGCTGTTGCCTAAACTTTATGTGAACTACCTTTGGATTTGTATAATTGCAATATCTCCTAAAACATTCAAAACCTGAATAACTTTTTGTCCGTATAAGAAGAAGTGTTTTAAAGGGCATTAAAGGCCACATTACACATTCCTCACACATGTTTCATGAATCACAAACATTTGTGCAATTTGGTATCACTTCCATAAGAGCTAAAAATAAGACTTCATTCCATGAATAATGAAGCTTACAGCTACTAAAGTCCACATAGCTGGTCAGAGGGAAGTTTAACTGTGATGGCATCATGTATTTCTAACGGTGAGAGATGAAGGCAGAGAGAGAAAAGAGGGTGTGAAGAAGTGAGAGAGAGAGAGAGAGAGAGAGAGAGGAAGTTCGTCTTCCTCCTCTAGCACTGGATGATCTTGCACTTCACCAACCAACTGATCAAATGTGACGGAAATGTAAAAAGGTAATTGCATTTTAAGTATTTTGACCACTTAAACAACCGTGGGTTTGTTTACGGTTGAATTAGAGGAAGCTGACTTCACACTAGTGCTTTAAACTGAGCCACAGGTGTTGAAAGGTGTTCTTTTGAAATGAAGTACAGCAGAAATATTGTGTGGGGTTCAGGTGTCATTGGATGTCTTTGATATTTGATGTTTTACACATCTGTGACAGACAGCCACATCGGCCTCGTATAATTGTACTGGATGATGAGCGCCTCCTCCATTCTCTCAGCAAGATGTTGAGTCCATCGCAGAAGAACTTCAGTGAGGAGGACAGTTCTGGATCAGATGCAGGGTCAGAGGTCAGTCTGGAACCGGAGACGGACCGGTTTGGCTTCATTCTGGCCAATGGATCCACAGCTGGGTGAGCACCTCCACATCTGTCACTGTATTTGCAGTGAGTGTGGCAATACTCACGAGAACACGGTGAACTGTATCTGTGTTTCCATTCTCTTTTCATGTTGACAGTTTCATTTAAAGAGATGATAAGGCTAATCTGTGCTGGGGAGGTGGTGGACATCAGCAAGCTCAGAAATCATATGGATTTTTAACAATATATGCCTTAAAATATTGGCCCAAAACAAACAAATAATTTACCAAAAAAGACAAGAGTTCATTCAGAGTTGGTAAAAAAAAAAAAAAAAAAGAAGTTTGGTGTTGGTATTTAAATTAATTTGACTGGGAAGCTTCTCATCCACAAGCAGTTTTTGGTGTTGTGTTTTTTGTTTGTTTGTCTTGTTTGTTCCTGTCAGTGTGGGCTTTTTTTTTTTTTTTTGAGTCCTGCAGCTCAATAGAAACAGCTCAACCATTACTAGAAGTGGACAAAATTTAAAAATATGTCTACTCTGCATTTGATGAGTTATATTACTATAAATAATTTTTAAAAAGGTTAAATACTTTGATTTGATATCCAAAAACTGGGACAACCTGAAATCAACATGCACAACATTTTACCAATGTTACTTATACTTCTACGCACTAGAGATATTTAATGCTGATATTTTTATTTTGTTTTCATACTGTGCGAACACAGCCTGCAGTTTGTCATAAAAGTTTCAAGACTGTTGTGCAAAATTTTTATTTTTAATTTTTTTCTTCCACAAGATCTGGTTATAATAATAATAACTTTATTTGTATAGCACCCTTAAGAACAGCGTTCACAGAGTGCTTTGACAGTCAAAACGTGCAACACAGACAATCAAGCAAGACACAGGAGACAAGTCAGAGTAGTCAATTAAAATAAAGAGTAAAAATTATGATAAATTAAATGAATAATTAGCTACATTAGGACTCATATCAAACAAAGGAACTAGGCAGTTTAAAAATTAAAGAATAAGACTGAAGGTTAAAGTTAGAAATTTTTTTTAAAAAGATGATTGAAGAATTAGAAAGAGTGCAGGTTAGGGCTGAACGGTAGGTCAGTGGTTAGCGCTGTTGCCTTGCAGCTAGAAGATCCCTGGGCCTGGGATCTTTTCTGTTCTCTCTGTACATGCATGGGTTTTCTCGGCCTGCTCCGGCTTCCTTCCACAGTCCAAAAACATGCTGAGGTTAACTGGTAGCTCTAAACTGTCCGCAGGTGTGATTGTGAGAGTGTTTGTTTGTCTCTAATGCAACCCTGTGATAGACTGGTCACATGTCCAGGGTGTCTCCTGCCTTCACCCTAAATTAGCCGGGATAAACTCCAGGCACCCCCTACAGAGGATTAAGCGGTGTGTAGATAATGGATGGATGGAAGATCTAGTTATTAGAGCCAATGTTTTATTTTTGGCAAACCTTTCAATGCAAAATGTAGAATAAAATGATTTTGATTAAATGTCATGATTTTACGCTTAGATTCGGTGAATTTTCACAACAGAACTGCATGCCACAGATGATATGTTCGCAAACTGACAGAAAGCTGAAAATGTGATGACTCTTTCTGTTTCTGCTTCTAATAAATGATGCAATTTTGGTGGTTTTTTTTTTTGCCGATAGCATTGCTTTACAAAATCACCAGCTGATTTTATGGTCCAGGGAATTCAACTATATAATAAGAAATCAAATAATAAACTTGTACATATGTTCCCACCACTCTAATCTAATGATTTAATATTATTACTTTGTGTTACGATGTAAATAGTTTGGGTTTTTTATGCTTCACTGTTGCATTATTAATCTTTATCCAGTTGTTTCTGTCGCTGCCTGAAGAGATGATTTAAAGCGTGAGAAGTGAAAAACCATCCAATGGGCAGAGTCCATGGGAACTGAAAGTTTCTCAGATGGGTGTGTAGTGTGTCGTGCTTCAAAACAATAATTTTGTTGTTGCGAGACCAGAAAGTTGTGAAGACACCACTTATCTCGAGTATTTTAATTAACAGCAACTGCATCCAAGACCGACACAACTTTGCATGAAACACACAACATCTAATAATTCTGATCAACAACATGCAATCAAAAACAATTAGTTAACAGGTTTTAATGGTAAAGCTGCCACACCAAAGTGCACAGTCTACATGTAGAGCAACAGTAGTTCAACAAGAGTAATATGCCACTGATCAGGATTGAAGGAAAGTCTGCAGAGTTTGTACAGAAACCATAGTTCAAAATGTACAGTTGGAATGGATCAATTAAATATATCAGATCCAGTTAAATGAGAATACAGGTGGCTTTATGCTGCATGAATGAGGGTCAATTTGAAGCAATACCATTTCTGAAACACTTCAAAAAGCAAAATACAAAACGGATGACCACACTTAAGAACCTGTTCTTCAGATACTCTGAGGCAGAGCAGCTAGAGATGATTTTCTGAATGATTTATTTAGACAGAAACATTACTTAAAATGCCATTTTCAACCACACTGGGCCTCCTCAGGGTGGAAACGATACAAGCAGGCAGTTAAACTTTGTAAATATGTAAAAGAAAGCGTGTAAACTGCCACTGAGGTAGCGTTCATGAAAAATACTGAGCAATTTCACAGTCAGATATGATTGGCAAACTTTCTCTGAATCAGGTGACTACATCTTTACATTACGTTTAACAAACACTGAAACAACAATGCTGGCAGTGGAAAGCAAATAAATCAGAACCGATTCATGATCAGCCTGGCTGAACAAACTGCTACCTGTCATCTTCACACTCTCCCCCATTGATAACATCCTGACTTGTTGCTATGGAGACTTCAGGCTGCTAACGTGTGGTTTTCCTGTTTCCTGTGTTGTTTTTCAGAGCGCTGTGTTTCATCATGACAACACACAAAAGTGCATGCAGCAACACTGCACGCTGACTTAAAGGCCTCCAATGAAATGACTTGAAACATTTTATCTGGCGTTAATATTGTTTCCATAAAAAGCTCTCATTTTGTAATTAAATGTGGCTGTCTTAATGTTTAAAGTGCTCACCTGGTGTTTCGTGTGCTGTGTTGTGTCAGGAGTGTGGGTCCGTCCCCTGAACTGGTCAGGCAGAGGGAGGCCAAGTGGATAAACATCATTGGACAATGGGATCGCATCTTGTTGAGGAAGAGCAGTAAGGTGTGTTCCGTCTTAAAGCCTCTGAAATTGTAACAGTAATCAGACTAAATAAAGTATCATAGGCCTTTTATGTGATGAACATTTTGATAGGTTACTGCAGGAAAGTCACATTGGATAATACAACTGAAAATGGTTGAATTCTATTTATTTCAGGGTATTAACATTGTCACACTGTAATGGTTTACTGGGACATCTGAGCAGATCCATTGTTAATGTGAACAGAAACGCCGCTGTTTTTTCTATTATGACACTTTCCGCTGTTAAAAATGTCTGTTAGCATTCATAATGACAATAGAAATAGAGAAACACATGGCTGTAATCATTTGTTCATGACTCTATGAGCTGATCCTGCCTATCTGCCCCCCTCAGGTCAAAGTACAGTGTCAGAAAGGAATCCCAGCGTCGCTCAGAGCGAAGTGCTGGCCTATGCTGTGTGGAGCCACTGACAAGATGAAACAAAATCAAACACTCTACACGGCAAGAACACTTAACTGTGGCTTTCTAAAATATAATCAGTAGCCTTGTTGCAAAAGGTGCAGTGTTAGATGCTAAACCAAATACTTTTCAACTGATTGATTGGCACAGTGTTGAAAATGAATGACCGGTTGATGTTATTTATAATGGAATTATGTCAGCATCAATCTGTCACAATATCTCAGGCTGTGGGTCTGTCATCACTTTTTTCAGTTTTTTTATAGACTAAATCAATTCTGATTGTTGATAAGTAAGTTGTGCTATCACAGCACTGTTTTGCTACTTAATAAAACCTAACAACTATAGTCTACGGTTCGCTACAGTTGTCTTACAGTATGTTTTTTGTCTGTGTTAGTCTCTGGACTCACTGCCAGGCCTACAGAGTTGGGTGGATGTGATCGAGAGAGACCTGGACCGACAGTTTCCTTTCCATGAGATGTTTCTTTCAAAGGATGGACACGGGTAGGCAAGGCTTTTTCTATTTGTTTCCAATGACAAGCTGACAGCTGCAGAGCACTCAGTTTCCCTAGTCTTCAGTTTACCTTTGCTGGTTCCACTACATCTTATCATTACTTGTTTCTTTGATTTATGATGCTGACTTCAACATATTTGCTCAGATTTATAGTAAATTAATGTTTAATCAAACACGATTCTTCATCGAAACATCATCACAAGACTAACACTTCAGATTTCCGTGACTAATAATTGTGGTGTGTTTGTGTGTGCAGGCAGCGTGGTTTGTTCCGGGTGTTGAAAGCTTACACTCAGTACCAACCAGAGGAGGGTTACTGCCAGGCTCAGGGGCCGGTGGCTGCAGTGTTGCTCATGAACATGCCTGCTGAGGTAGTGACCAATGACACTGTTTAATCTTCTGTCCCATAAAGTAGCTGCAAAAGTATTACATTTATGTATAGTCAGTGGAGTAATAAAATAAAACACTGAATCTAAATCATCTTGATTTCAATCTGCTTGTTTAAATCGTTTTTTGCCTCCTGTTGCATAGTGTATATATATATATATATATATATATATATATATATATATATACATATATACACATGTGGATAAATGTATATATATATATACATTTATCCACATGTGTATATATATATATATATATATATATATATATATATATATATATATATATATATATATATATATATATATATATATATATATATATATATACACATGTGGATAAATGTATATATATATATACACATGTGGATAAATGTACTGAACCATCATGGCACATCATGTTTACCTTATGTAACCCTGGCAGGAGGCCTTCTGGTGCCTGGTTCAGATCAGTGAGCAGTACCTGCCTGGATATTATAGCCCTCTGCTGGTAAGCACATGCACATTCCTACACATGTAGCTGACACTGTCCTGCCTCAGTAAATTGACACTCAAGGCAGATTTTAGTAAACTTGGAGCCAGCTTAGCAAACAGTGAGAGATTCACCAAAGCCATGATAAATCATGTGAATGACACTGTATGCAGAGTGGCTGTCTGTCTGAGCCTGCAGTGGTGTGTTGTGCAGGAGGGAGTCCTGTTTGATGCTGCTATGCTGACCTGGGTTCTGAAAAAGACGTGTCCAGCTGCACACAAACATCTGCAGCACCACGGAGTGGAGCCCCTCATGTTTGCAACCGACTGGCTGATGTGTCTGTTCACGCGTCACCTGCCATTCAACACACTTCTCCGGGTCTGGGACCTCTTCTTCTGCTATGGTAGGACTTTTTCTTTGTATGCTAGTCGCATATTTCCTCAAAACTGAAGATATGACAATATTACATACAGCATAATTGTGTTGGACAGGAGGACTAAAGAAATTTTTATGACCTGATCACCATGAGATCATGTTGCTTGTTTGCTTCACATGTCATATTACCATCTTATGTTTAACAATACATGCCCTTCAATAGATGAATAAATCAACAGTTTGTCATTTACAGTGCAATTTACAAGACATAAACAGGTTGATGTTGTATTTGCAGTTTACATTACATGACAGGTCCAAAGGCTAATGTTCTGCAACCCTTTAGTTCCAATTAGGAAAGCACAGAGCACATAATGGTATTTAAGACAATAATGTGCTTTAAAAATTGTGGCAAAACCTAGGACACAAAGTCTAGTACAAAGCAAAACTGTTTGTAGAGTTTAATGTGGAAGATTGTGACCGGACCTCCACTACCCCATGTGGATCCAGAGGTTGTTGGAAGTTGTGTCTACTTATAAACTTTATACTTTTGACCATGTAGTGCACAGTATGTTAGAGCAGACACGGCACATTAATTCTACTTGATACACTGAAACATCTTCCTATCTCTCCTTCCTCCTCCACCCCGAACCCTCCTCCCCTCTGCTGTTTCAGGAGTGCGGGTGCTGCTCCAGGTGGCGGTGGTGCTGGTGCGTCGGGTGCTGGGTCGGGCCGAACAGAGGAAGCTGTGTCAGGGGCAGATGGAGACACTGGAGAAGCTGAGGGGCGTCAGGGAGGAGGTCCAAGAGGAAGACGACACCTTCATAGCAGAGGTAAGACTGATAAACAGGGCTGATGTTATGGAAGGCTGCCACTGTGACAGTCTGAAATCACTAGCCATCAGTTAGTTCAAGACAAACACCCATCAGTTTTACTGCAACTGAGAGAGTAAATTAAAGTTTCTAAAAAGACAGACAGTAAAGAGATAGTTGCCAAAAATAAAGCTGAGATTTAACCTCCTGAGACCCGAGTTTTTGTTTGATGTGCATTTTTTACGTCTCCTTACTATTTGGGATTAGTAGGACCTAATTTTAGTTGAAATTAAATTTTAGCTTTCTATGTGCTCTTGAACTATGTCAAAACCAATGCCCTCATATGAGGACAATGGGTCTGTCTTTGCATATACATTTTTTCCTTGCTATTTGGGATCAGAGGGACCTAATTAGCCTAAAAATGAAATTTCAGCTTTCTACAATGAGTGGTTATCTCAAAAACCAATGTCCTCATATGAGGGCACTGGGTCTATCTTACTGTATGACCAATACAACCATTCAATCAATGTTATTATTTACACCTGTGTTTCGCAGTATGTACATTTACACTGCTTTCTGTCCAGACTTTCTGTATGACACAATGAAGACACCATTGGTTAACAAAGTACAAAAGTTTATTTTAAACTGTCAACAAACAAAAAAGTGCAGATAAAAGTGCAGCTTTTGCATGAAAAAGTGCAGTTTTTGAATGTAGTAATGAACATGTCATAGAGAATTCATTCATTCAAGTACTCCTACTGGCCTCTGTGAAAGGTTTTGCATGGAAAAGTGCAAAGTCAATGTACTGCTCCATGTACTGCACCGGCGACAAATCTGCTATCTCATATTGTTGTTCATCAGCTCCCTGAAATGGGGCTAAGATGGGGTTGAATGGAGCAGACTTCCAGTACTCTCTATTTCCATTTCTTGGTCCTGCCCTGCGTCCTTGCACATCCTGGTCAGGTTCTAATAATAAAAATATAATACATTTTATTTGCAACATACTCAACATTTTGAACGAAATAAAGTGCTACTGAGTAAAAACATGGGAACTAGGTCATGTCTCACCATCATTCTCAAGATGCTGTCATTTATGTTGTGGCTCACTCGTATCGCTGTCAGTATCTTCACTTATACGAGCAGCATCAGGCTGATAATCTGAATCGGAATCAGAATCATCAGGTTGCTCCACAGTTGCTTCACATGGAACAATGTCACCCACAGCAGGGTCATTCTCTTCACCATCTGACAAATCTTCAATCTCAGAGTCGACTGCGATTGCATTCAGCAATCGTTCAGCTCTCGAAAGGGACATTCTCCCTGTAATGATAAAAATGCACAAAAAATGCATAAAAATGCATTTATTTCCTTGTTATAGGAAGTAAAAACTTGCTCCACTGGCAGATTATTATACTTCTAGTGAAAATTAGCTTGAAACAAGTGATAACTGTCTAAAAACAAGTTACTTTTTGGAGGATGAGTCTTATTTTAGGTGTAATAAGACATATTTTGACTAGAAATTAGACATTTTGACTAAAAATTTTGACTGAAAATGAAGAAAATAAATGTTCTTGGCAGATTTTACGTTTTTGGAAAAGCGCTTTATAAATAAAATTTATTATTATTTATTATTATTATTATTATTATTATTATTTTGCAGTGAAGCTAGACCTGATGTCCTCAAAGAAGTACGTCATGTTTACAGACATTGTAGCTTGCTAATATTACTCAAATTTATCAAATAAGCATGTCAAGTGAAGCTACAGACGTTATTGTGCATAAATATACTACTTTCAATCATAAAATTCAAGTAGGATTTTTACCTTGTCCATATTTCTGTCGGGAGCTGGGGTAGAAAACTTTTGCTGGTACTCCGACCATCTTGTCTTTTCCCAAATTAGCGTAATTTCATTATGAGACCACTAGATGGTGCAGGCAGGGCCCCCGGATGAGGATAATGGGTCAACATTCTTACAAAAGAAGTATCATGGTGTAGAACGGCAAAAATGTAATGTCCTCATATGAGTATGCAGGGTCTGAAGAAGTTAAAGAACCTCTCTATCAAAGCTTGAATAAATGAGTGAAGAAATAATAAATGTAGCTGCCTCTCTACAGACTGGAGACATTTCAGGTTCACTCTGTGCTTTGGATGAAGCAACACATCAAATTAATTATTCTCCATTATCACTGCTGTGCTAAAATAAAACATTTTAGTCCTGATGGGAGCAGTCTCTTGTAGGATGACAGTGCACAAGGGGTCACTAAATGGTTTGATGACAAAAATAATAATGTACATCACGTTATTACTTCTTCACTAACCTTATACCAGCTCAACTAAACACCTGTGGAGACTTTTGACCAACATCTTAGACAACACTCACTACCATCATCATCAAAATGGTAGCCGAAGATAACATAACATTCCAAAGGATTTATTAATACTGAAGGAATATCTTTTGATACCGTAACACTTGCAGTATCTATGCTAGTATACAATGAAGCTGCCAGCACTGGCAGAACATCTAAGTTTTCTCTTCTATTAGTCACCATGAATTTTGTAAATTGTTGTTACAGTAAAACAAAAACTTGTTTTTCTTCTCTGTTTCAGGTGTGTTCGGTGCCACTGTCAGTCAAAGATCTGGAGAAGCGGACGGAGAAGGAGTTAGAAAAGTGGAGGAAAGACAGACCCTCATCTACCTTTGACCCCAGAGGTCGTTGTCACGGATACCGGATGGCATGGTTGAGAGCTCGAGAGAACAAAGAAGAACAGGACAGGAAAAAGAGAGAAAAGGGAAACCTATCTGTCCCTCTTGCTCGTTCAGCCTCCACTCTGTCATTGTCTCCTTCACTTCTTCACAAGAAGTGGAGAAAAGGGGGGAAAGTCAATGCAGGCAAATCGGATGGTGGTAATAAAATTGTGAGACATCTTTCAATGGGAGGAACGGAGGACTGGAAAAGTTTGCCTGATTTAGATTTTAAGAAGGTACAGGGAGTCCAGGAGGAGGAAGATGCATTTTCAGAGGGAAACAAAGCACAGAGTGAGTCAAAACTAACAGAACAAAGCATCACAAGGGAGCCTGAAGTAGAAACTGTAATAGTAGTAACAGAAGAGACTGAAAAAGTGGAAACAAGAGGCACTGAAAATGAAGACAGACGATTCAAAGAGACACAGGAGAGCAAAATGCTTTCAGAACAGAAAGAAGAAAGAAATCCGTGTCCAGCCAAAGATCAGACTGTTGAAAATATTTTCCAGCCAACAGAACAAGCATCTCAGCGTGAACAGGAGGAAAAGCTTGTTTCAGAAGGACACAAAGCACAGAGTGAGTCCAAACCACCAGGACAAACTGAACAGGAGGAACTTTTACAGGAATCTGAAAAGATCGACAGAGTCCAAAACATACTAACGGAGCATGAAGACAAAACTGTAATAACACAAGAAGAGAATGAAGAGGTGGAAAAAAGACTCACTGAAATGGAGGACAGCCAGTTTAAAAAGACAGAAGAAAGCAAAATGTTTTCAGAACAGACAGAAGAAACAAATCTGTGTCCTGCTGAAGATCACACTGTTGGAAATATTCTCCAGCCGACAGAACGTACATCTCAATGTGAAGAGGAAGAAACGATGGATGCTGTGAGCAAATCACAAGTCCCGGAAGAGCAAAGTCACAAAAGCACGAACCAGGAAACTGAGATTAAAGACACACATGAAGCTGCAGAAAATAAACATGTGGCAGAAAATAAACATACAGCTGCTGTGGATGTCAACCACACTGAGGTACCAAGAGATGCTGAAGTAGATGCAAACATCGAGGTAGAAATACAAGTAAGTGTAGATTCATGTAAAGAGCAAATGACACAAGCTGACGTAGCACCAGAGGAGAGCACAGAAACTGAAAATATGCAGCATATGCAGATGAACACAGTTACAGAAGTCTTAGACACAAGAACTGAGACAAGTCTGGACTCACTCAGAGGTGTTGAAGCTGTTGAACTCCAAGATCTGGCAACAGACACAAAAACACAGGAGGAGCAAGAAGATGTGACCACAGAAAAAAGAAAGGTAACAATTAAAGAAAAATACCACAGCAGTCAGGCATTAGTAGAAACACAAAAGACACAAGAATCCCACACCCAAACAACAGAAACTGACATACTGGCACAGACCCAAGAAAAGACAGAAGAAAATGCAGCCATGCCAGACGAACCTCAAACAATACAAGGAGAATCAGACCAACACATAGATTCAGAGACAGAGACTAAGACAGAAGAAGAAGAAACATTGATACTGAATTCACCTGAATGCATCCAACAAAAAGAAGGTTTATCTGCTGAAATAGAGGCTGAAGCTGAAGTTGTAAAAGACTCATTAGAGGAGTCAAATGAAGCAACAGCATGTGAGCCTACGCAAGGAGAACAAGAAGTTATTTTGACTGCACACTCAGACGCATGGGTTGACAGTGACGCATGTATCTGTAATGAAACAAATACAGAGGAAACGCCCACAGAACCTCAGATGAATGAGGAGACTATAGAGTCTGTAATACTTGCAGAAAAGGAAGACAATGAAGCAGTGAACCCAATCACTGAGCCTGATGGTGAGAGTTCATTACAAGTAGGTGACTCTGAGACCCAAGCACCCCAACAACCAACACACCAGGTCACTGTGGCCCCTGTGAAGGAAGAAGAAAGCACAGAAAATGGCCAAGAAAACACAGCAAGAGAGGACGAGGTCTTCATTTCCACTGAGCCAACAAATGCTCCAATTACTGACAACAACACAGAAGTCCAAGACAAAGACTGTCACTCTGTGAAGGAGCAGTCTGAGCTTCTGGTACAAACCTCTGGGCGTCGCAGCAGCCAATCTTCTGCTGACTTCTGTGTCCGCAAGTCATCCAGCTCACGTGGCTCCAGGTTGACGCGTAGGCTCTCTGAAGATCTCTTCACCAGCCCGCAGAAAAGTAGCCAATCACGAGTTGTCCCCAATCAGTCGGAAGAATCAAAATCACATCCTGGAGGTGCAAACCCAAAGCAAACTGCTCCTGATGTGAAACTTTCTGCAGAGGTAAAAGAAGAGCAACATGCAGATCCCCCAAAGCGTTTTGGTCTCTTCGGCAGATTGAGAGGGGAGCAGCACAAAAACACCACAGCAAAGGGGATACCAAAAATGCAAGTGCCGAAAATATTGATACAAGACTTCAGTGATGGCACAGGGACCGGGAAAATAGTTGAGGAACCGGTGGAGGAGAAACTGAGTTCCAAGGAGAGGAGGAGGAGGCGTAGGGAGCAAGAAAGAAGGGAGAAAGAGGAGGAGAAGTTGAAAAAGAAGAGAGAGAAAGAGCTGGGGAAGGAGAAGGAGCGAGAAAGGAGGAAACCGCAGACGAGGGGGAAAAGTTTTCAAGTGCAAAAAGAGAAAAGTAGCAAAGATGTTGCTCGTCCTGGAAAGACCGGCTCACAGACTCTTAGACATTCTGCTTCTTATGCTGAATCTTACTTTTGATGATTCAAATCTAGTCCAATTTTCAGATCCTGTGCCATTGCCCTTTCCATTGAGGCACGTTTCAAATTGGCTGATGTTCAAGGATCCATCATCCTGAATCTTTGTCACACTTGAACCTTTTCATATGTAAATAAATAATAAATGATTTTTACACACTTTGAAAAATCTGTTTGTTTTATTTGTTGGGACTTTAAACGCTGCAGCTTGATTACAAATCGGACAAACATAACCTAGAAGTGTTTCACATTATTCCTGACTTTCAAGTCCACCATGAATATTAGAAATCCAGTGATAATTTGGAATGCACCATGTCTGTACTGATGATGTCTCTGTATTAACCATGCATGTTCCATGTGGCAAATAAGGATGAAAATAAGTCTAAGATGTCCATGTCTTCAGTTTCAAGTAATCCAGGTGTCATGGTGTAACAGTGCTGTTAGGTCAGTCTATTTCTCTCCTCTCACCCATCAGTCCACTGTTACTCTGCTTGAGTTTCATCCTCACTGTCACTGGCCAACACCTCCTGGCTCATCACTGGCTGAGTGCTGATCTGAGAAGATGGAGGAAGAACCAATCCGAAGAAGAGGGAACGGAACTGTGGGAGGTAAAAACATTACAAGACGATATTTCATTTCAACGTTAGACACAAGTAGTCCAGCCATTGCCCTGATTTAGCAGTGACTTGAGACAAAACCCCTCAAGATAACAGACAACTGACACTTTGTCTAGTTTGAGCAGTTTAAGATTTGTCATGAGCTGCACCAGATACCATAACAGTTTATTCTAACCTCAAAAAGCTGTACTTGCAGCTGAAAAATGCTGGAAATGAGTCCGAGATGGAATGTGTGTGTCATCCAGTGACATACACAAGTAGAAGCCAAAGGTGGGGAAGTAGTGAGACAGCAGACAAAAATATGCAGTCACTTCTCCCATGTTTTTATTGACTATTTTAATTATTTTTTCCAGTCACAAAAATGAAATAATCTTACAATTATCACGCCTATTATGAGATCAATTGCTAAATTCCTGAGCCCCCATGGCTCACAGTAACAGTGACGAATGAAAAATATTTGGCACTGGATGCAGCACAAAAATATTTGAGAAGTTTTGTAGTCTTTACGGCTTTTAGGCTTGTTATACACAAGCATAACAAAACTGTTTATTGTTTATGTCCTATTTATGGTCGTGGTATTTAGACTATCTTGTAAGTCCATAACGACAACTCTTCTTCTGTCACACTTTCCTTTCTTGATATACAAATGGGAGCATGGGAACATATGCAAGGAACATACATAATCTGGTTACCTACTTTTTAAAGTCTCTATCATCTTTTTTATTTAAAAAAAAGTCCTTTTTCTGCCCAAGTGGAAGTCATGTCACCTTTATTCTTACTAAATCCTACCTTCTTGTTAGGCGGTCTGTCTGAATCATCTGTTTCATCTTCCTCTGCCTCTTCGTCCTCCTCTCTGTGTGTCCTTGTCCTGTGGGCAGCTACAGCAGACTGTTTTGAACACGTGGGATCAGCTAATGGAGGTGTGGAAGGACCTGCAGTCGAGGGACCTGGTGCAATACTGGTATCCATGGCGATTAGATAGGAGTCTATGTCGTCGTTCATGAAGTCATCAGGAGGGGGCGGTGGCAGTGTGTGTGCTCTGAGACATGGAGATAGTTGGGAGGGTAAATGACAGAGAAAAAGGAAACAAATGAGGATGGAAAACATAAAAAAAAGAATCACTGGCCTCCAGCATTTTGAGCTGTATTTGTGACGCTTGCTTGACATTTAGAAATTGCCCTTAATGTTATGTAGAAAATTCGAAATGTATGTTATGATGTGTCCTCCATGGTATTGCTTGTGGTTAATAGACTATTAATTAATTAGTTATCAATTAATTAAAACAACTTGTGTCTGTGTTGTCTGCAGCTGTCTGTATTCACAAGAGATTATAAAAAAAGGCTGAAGAAGATCTTCAACACAACAGTTTACAGTCGACCAGTTACGTTCTGACCCACTAGGTGGAATTGTAGGTTAAATATTGGGGATTTCCAGCCTGATGCTGAATTCACAGGCAGGAAATCATTTTGGTCTCTTTTACACAGGCAAGAAAAAAATCCAGCATATCAGAGTGCTATCTTATATCATTTACTTTAATTCTGTCGTATTTAGTTTTTACCCTTTACTGTTGTTTTTATGAAGGCTGGGATCTTCAGAGAGTGTGGCCAGCACAAAATTTCCCTCCAGGACGTTGTCTGTTACTGAAAGCACCACAGGGCTGAAACACACAAACACAAAGTGCCAATGTCATTACACACTGGTGAAATGAAATGCATGATCAGTTTGTACGATTTGCACAGGGGTTTTCTCACCTTCCCGGCTCATCAAAGTACATAGAAACAGGAAGACCAGTGGATTCTGCAAATACTAACAAACCCTGGAGGAGAGATGGCAGTAAATGACTTTGCAAACCACCTTAATGACTAAAACAATCCAAGCAGTCAGCACACCACAACATACTTTGGCTGCTTTCACCTCGTCCCCCAATTACTTTTCTCACTCTCCGATCAATTATCCAGCCCTCTCATTCCTGACTAATCCACCCATTCTTTTTCTATGTCATCCCTCCTTGCTTTTCTCACCCGTAACTCCTTCAGACAAAAGGTGATGCTGTTGTGAGTTTTGACGGCAAAATGGTCAAACTCATCTGATGCCAGACACAGCTCTGTCAGCATGACCTTGGACTGCTCTAAAAAGAGGAAAAGAAAGAGGTAATAAAGGGCAAAATAAGTGTCTGAACAAATTTTGTGTAATCATATTCTATTGCTTTTAACTTTCAGAGTTTGAAATGCTGTCTCTAATGACAGTCAAGATTATACACAAGGCCTCCACTGGGTTTATATCTGTCCTTTTTACTTTTTTGCATTATTCATGATAATATTAATGAATACAATATCAACTACCTTTTAATTTTTATAATGAAAAGCTCCTCACAAAATGCAATAACTCATTCGGGCAGTGGAACTAGCAAACATAATTTAATGTACTCATGCTATGCTAGTTCACCTGTTCTTCTACTACAAAAAAAATCTGTTTCTGCTTCACTGCTATATTGAGACATCACTTGAAACTTCTGTGCTTTAGTCCTGTTAACATCTGGGTGAAAAATAGACAGGCTTGTCACCTGCTTCTTCCTCCACATGGTTCCTGACCCACATCCGTTCATCGCTCACTGATACAGTCACTTCTTCCAGAGACGAGGGGAAGTGCACGACTGTGTCCACCAGCAGCCTTAAGAACAGAGAAAAACAAATGTAGGGATTACGGCTACATTGAAAGACATTTTACTGTGTTTGCTAACTTTTTGTGATTCATTTAATCAAACAAAATGGACACTTTAAATCTCTTTATCAGTCTTAACAGCCAACGAAGCTTGAACATCAAGTGGAAGTAGGCCAATTTCTTCTACAATCAAGAATGTAAACAGATCTCACAGACCTGGACTGGGCTCTGAATACATTGGCACAGCTGTCTTTATCAAACACTGCTTGTAAACTTTCACTGTCTTGGAAAGACAGGTTATGTGTCTTCAGGAGGCCTGGAGAGAAAAATCCCAACACACAAACCCTTAGAGTACACAAACACATAGAACACAACATAATGAATACACAATGAGCTAAAATGAATTCAAGATCTCTATAAATGAGATGAAACCACTTTGTTATTGTGAATGATATGATTTAACAACTAATTAATTTGAAATCAAATCACATTTAGGATCTACACTGTGTAAACATGATTGAGTCAGGGTTTACTTTTTCACTGTTATTACTTCATTTAACTTGACTGAAGTATGTATGAATGAATGACCCACTTACTATATAAATGTCAGAGACTGTATACATAAAGATCCTATTATTGTTGTATTAGAATTATTTTTCATTACTGATTTGTTCATTTAACGTTACATAATCACACTTTTTGTGATATCTGCTCTGTTCCTATGACGTGACAAAATGTAATGAATATATGTTTGAAGTAATTTTTATTTTTAAGTTAACATCCTTGTATTACAATATAGAGCAGCAAAACTTTTGGTGGTTTCTCCTGTAATGCTAATAAAACACCACTTGATCAGCATCTTTTGCAAAAACAAAGTTATAAAGTCCTTTTGCATATGGTAATCATGCATTGTACATTTTTAATCTATTACACAGAGAATATTGAAATGAAGCTTGAAAAATTATATTTCAAATTGCAATATTTGTAAAAAATAAATTAAAAAATCACAGTCATATATTTTCTGGTGTCACTCGGGTCAAGGGAAAAATCTGAAAAGGAAACAAAACACTAATACCGTGTTTGCAGTGCAGGGTGAAAGTGAGACGGTCCTTCTGTTCATCCAGCTCAATGTGACACTTTTCCACGGTCTTCTCCAGAGTTGCCAGAGATCTGAACACAGCCTGCACACTCTGACACATAAAGGAACAAAAGAAAGGGATAAATATAAAAAACTACAAGGACCTTAACTATGTTAATATGTACTAAAATAAGACATTCTCGACATGCATACGGCTCATTTTGATTCTTAAAACGATAAAGTCTACTTTCAAAATAACTTTTCACATGTCCAAGTTACATTTTTGGGGTCGCACATGTTCTACTTTGTGAAATTACAATGTACAACTGTTAAAACAAGGAAGCTCATTGGTTTTACACAAAGATAACCACAACCTCCTTGTTGCAACATGACATGAGAGATAACATTTAAAGTTGAGCACAGAAAGACGACTCTGGAGTTCATACATTTTTCTGTCTCTGCTCTGAATCCTATGAACGGGATAAATCATTACTGAACATAGGTACTCGAACATCTGGCAGGTACATACTATCATTAGTAAGGACGTTTTTAGGTGAGACTTTTAAATTATACTTAGTTCAAGGCATTTATGCACATATATGTTTTTAAGAAGAAAAAATAAACATAAAGAATTACAAGTTGCATTGAGATTGATGTTCAGTATATTTACTGTAACAACAACCATTAAGGTATGAGCTACACTATACCAGCGACATGGGACATGCTTCCAATGAACTTGAATTGGCTTGCCACAGCCCACAGTTAACTAGCTGTTAGGGAGGCAGATGAGGGGAGAAAGGCCAAGAGAAAGAGGGAAGGAGATTGTTCAGATTTCTATTTCTATAACTCTGCAGAAAAAATTCATTATTTTAAATGGGTACTACATTTTGCAAACTACAGTTTCTGATTCTTGACATTCTCGTGTCTGTATGGTAAACACGAACAAAGCTCACTCTCTCCTCCCTGTTTACAGTTTATGCCAATTTAAGCTCACTGGCTTGACAACTGTCAACAAACTAGTGAGCATGAGAGGAGACAGGTCAAACCTGGCGACAAGAAGCAACTGATAAACAGGTGAAAGATTCTGCACTGCTTTTTTCAGTGGTACAACAAATGCAAACCCATAGACAAAACCAAAGAATTAAGCAAGTAATAACAAATTTACTGCAGCTTATGTGATGATTGTAGCAACATCAAAGGACAAGAGCTGATGAAGGACCCCTTAGGCACTTCTGACAGGCCTTGGGGGCAATAAGTCAGCAGAAGAAGCTTGAGAACCTCTGATATATATGAATACAGCACATGTAAATTAAGAACTATCTCTTTCTCACACCTTTATTGCCATCTTGCAGCGGAAGGTATGATCACTGGGAATGGAGTACCTGCAAAAGAAACAGGAGGGGGAGTTACCTTGAAACACCAAGAAATGACACACAAAAATATGATGTTCACTGACTCTCTCTCTCTCTCTCTCTCTCTAACACACACACACACACACACACACATCACAGTTCCGTTAATACACTCGCACACAGTTTTGCACCTGCTGAAGAAGAGTGGTGCGAACAGGAAACAAGCATATGCCGACCGAGAGGAGTTGACAGACCGCAGGGCCAGCTACAGGAGAGAAAAAACACTCAAATCAGCACCACTCATTCACGCAAAGTTTGCACCAACAGGAAGCAACAAGACTAAATGCATGACAGGAGGAAGTGTTGGTAGATATGACGGTAACAGAGCAGCTCACCCCATCTTCCTGAGGCTCCACATACAGATCATCACCGATCCTGGACAGAGAATGGACCGCTTTGGCCAACACTGGACGGTACACACACACACACACACGCACACACACACAACACAGTTACCAACAACAGCTAATCAATGCCAAACGTTTTAGCAACATGCATGGTAGAAAACGCAGGAAATGTTTGCTACCTTTCACGTTTCCTCCCGTCACGACACAGCGCATCTCTGAAAACTACTTTTCCGTTTAAATTAACAAACTGTGCTAAAAGTTAGCCAGAACTAACGGCTATGCAGCGCCTATAGTTGAACCAATGGTAATTTAATAGTTAGCACATTGAGCATATGTCCTCCGGCCGAAAACATACTCCGTTTGTTTATTTATTTAAAGTTGTATTTTAAGTTTTGTTTTCGCTAAGCAGTGCGTCTTTCACATATCTTTCCGTTGTTTACGCCGCCATTACCCGCTTCCGCAATGTGGACCAATCAGAGAGGAGGAAACTGAAAGGGATGTGGGTTTGACTCGGCGCATGCGTACTGATGTTCTACATGACTTTCTGCCCACCTCTACAGTTGCATGTTTATCAATAAATTGTAGTGTTATAAACTCACAGCACACTCCGTTATCAATATATAAGGATACAATGTTAGAAAAATATGTAACAAGTGATATTTGTGGGTAAAAGGAATTTGTTGTTGATGATTATATGAAAGTATTAATGTGAATTAATGGTATGACAATGATTACTATGTTAATGATTGTACTGAAGTACTTTATGACAGTGTTGGAATGTACATCTACTCTAGCAAGAGTGTAGATTTCACAAAGGAAGCAGGACAGACATCATCCTCAATATTTAGAACATGTGCATGTATGCCCACCCCACCCTCCTACAATGTTTGAACATCATGTGTAAGTAAAGCTATGATGGAAACCAAAAGACAGACTCTTTTAAGACTCTGTTATTTTTACACTAAGAAACAGAGAAAGATTTTGCAGACCTGGGCCAGGCTCTGAATATGTCCATGCATATACATTTAGTCTCCACCACCACCACAATAAAAACATTAAAGAACCCAAGCACTTTTATTTAGAAAAAAATGCTATTACTTTACCGTATACTAGTCAAGGAGGCAACAATTCAGAAGCAAGCAGAGAAGGTACAAACTGGTACATAAACACTCATCACTTAATGTGCCCCCCAACACTAAAACCAAACCTACACCCATGAGCTCAAGTAATGTAGTGTGCGTAACCTTTACTTAACCCTGTAATGTATGTAACGCTTGCCAACGTATTTCTCGGGATGTGAAGCATGCTTAACTGCACAGAATGTTCTCAGTTTCACTTTGCAGAGTATTTTTTTAGACCTTTTTTTCTTGATCATTTCCAAATAGCAGAGACTAACCTCTGCAAGAACCCTAATCTTTGGATAATTTTTTACACAGTCCCAGTGAAAGATTTGTTTAGGATGTGTTTTCAGGTGCTTTCAGGTTTTTGTCACCTTTTCGCCTCACTTAATACTGTTGTCATCCTATGTCATCAGATACTGGTAGTTTTGCAGGGCATTTAATGAAACCAGAAACCTATAGCTACATGTTTTTCCATTTTTGTTTGTCTTACAGCAACCCCAGATCACCTCAGTGTGATCCAAAATTGGACAGACAGAAGACTGAAACAAAAACAAAGCTTAACTTTAGCTGGAACAGCCAACATAACAGAGCCTCACCAGAAGTCTGACAGGACTCAAAGTAAGATTTTTGTTGTCAGTCTGCCACAGGAAATACAACGTCTGCATCAAAACAATACCAACTCCAAAATCTGAAAGTCTGATCCCAATACCTGCTTGCTTAATTTCAGCTGTTAAATTATTACTGTTATAGCTATTAATATGAATGTTAAGTCTAACCACTGAATCACACTTTTTAATATAAAGTGAATTAAAAAAAGTAGTGTTAAATTAAACACTCTACTTGGTGGCCAACTAATAGGAATAAAAACAAAGCATAATGGTTTCAGAAAAAAATATACTCTCTGTGCTCTGGTGCACATGTTAGAGGAATCTACTACTGCCATGCTTTTCTTCTTCCAGAAAAGCAAAACATATTTACTCAACAAAAATGTCAATGTAGTTCACATGGTTAATAGCAAAAGGATTATTCCAAACATTATTGCAGACATTTTTAATTTTTTTTTTCATTCTGGTGACATATAAATAGCAGCTGGTCTCAAAAAACGCCCTGTAATTACCAGTTAAGGGGCACAGCGGGAAGAAGGAGGGTGAGTGTGCACATGTGTGATCGAGGGAGCCAAGTAGAAAAATAGGAAGGAAGGGAGGGCAAACAGAAAGATGGGCAGAGAGACACAGAGAGAGAGGGAGAGTCGCTGTCAATGCACAATTATCTCACCTCACTGGTCTTTCTTGTTGGTCTACTTCAGTGTGTAAGATCTGAGGAACGCTGCTGTGCACCGTCTCTCCTCCCAACACCAGTGATATAAATGGTTGCTAGAGAAGAGGAGTGACTAACCTTTGTGTGTCGAAACATTTGGTGAAAGGGAGTTGTAAACGGACACAAGACGACAAAAGTCAGAAACTTTTATACGGTGGACTCCAAAACATCAGAAAGGGAGAAAGATTTCTGCTGCAATTTTTGAGGATCGTGAAGGTGCGGAGACAGCATGACAGCGAAACATCCATGAGGAGACACAATCTAGACATGGAAAAAAATTCTATCATGGAAAGATTAACTTGAAAAGGTAGACCTGCTTTTATATTTGCAATGAGAAACTTTTACAATGATGGAAAAAGATTGGAACATTCAACAAGAGGACAGTCGTCATCGTAGGAGTCTTCTTGACAGAACTTGGACAAAAGGCTGACATGATTTACACACAGGTAGTTTCTTCTGTCATGTTATTCAACCCCTTTTTAGAGCAACTCATCACATCACTGTGTGAAATCTATCCCTGTTTATCCGGATATTCTGTAGTGTTCGCAACTGTTTCTGTGACTTCTGAATTTGGTACGTCACAGTTTCATTCCTAGATGTCTCAGCCACATAATTCAACAGACGCTCAGGCCTTGGTGCAGTCCATGCTGCAGAGACTGAAGCTCCAGCCGGGCAGAGAGAGCCAGTCGTACCTGCACTCACATGCAGCCTTCACAGCAGCTTCCACACAGGGGCAAAATGGCAAAAGTGGAGCATCCAACCTCCAGAAAGTGAGCAATGACTTCAAATTTGCTGCTAATGGTATCCCCTCTAAAGACTTTGGGATCTCTGCTGCTGATTGTCTCAAAGGTGGTAAAATACAGCAATCTAATCATGGCAGTGAAGTGGACAGGGCTCTGATATCCTTCCACTCCCAGAAAGACAACAGTGATGGTGAGAACAAGATGGGACAGGCCACACAGCCTGGGATCACCCCAACAGGAACAGGACAGCTGTTTCCTACTAAATCACTTCAGGATGCTGATATCACTTCCTTTGAAGCGACTGATAGGGACAGAGCAAGTTTTGGCAGTTCAGGAATGACAGTTCACCCCCCTCAAAATACAGATACTCTCTCAAGTATTGGCCAGAGTCAAAAGCAGGACCAAAGCTTTACACCCAGAGTCTACGTCTGGTCCCTGAAAAGCACAGACACAGGAGCTGAAGGGAATCAAGTGTTGCATATGGGGAATGGAGGACTTGCAGGTTTGACACAAGATGCACAAAACACAACAAACAGCAGCTGGAGGAGAAAACAGCAATCATCTGAGAATAAAACAAGAAGATGGACGCAGAAGATTAAGGAGAGATGGAGGGACAGACCGGGGAGTTGCAAAAAGGGGAAAGAAGATGGAGGGACAGCAGCGCAGAAGAATGAGCAAAGCACTGAAGTGAGTAAGGATCTTTGGTTTTACTAATTTCTCTATAATATGTACACTTTAAAGTAAAATGCAACTTGTTTATCCCATAGACTTCACCCACAAACCAGGCATCAACAGTAGAAAATGTCATCAACACATCGAATAAAGATGGAAAAAGGAGCCTCTCTTCACTGGACAACAGTGGTCCCAGTAAAACACACACAGAGGACAGCACTGATGCACACATCAGGTAATCTACTGACAAGTTTGAACAAATATTTCCAAACTAGTACAGCAGTCAGCATGGCACAGACTAAAAGTTCTCACAGTTAAGTTTCAGATCCCTAAAACAACACTCATCACTGATATGTGAGGTATTTGAAATGCTTCCAAGTTCAGGTGTGAAAATAGTTTTGGACTGACATTTTTTCCCCCTGATGAGTGGCTCTGGCTTGATGTGCCAAACACACCCCAGTCAGTGACGGCATCTGTCAGTAGGCATCTGCACTGTCATTCTGCAATATGGACCGTCAGATTTTTATTACATGCAAATCAAGGAAAAGGCCTTGAAAACAGACAGGTGCATATACACATAGATTTTGAGAGAATAACTTATAAAAGATGCTTTGATAATTTGGGGGTTCAGAGATATTTTTCTTAACAAATCATCATAAAAAAGCTGTACAATGGAGTAGTGGTTAGCACTTTCACCTTGCAGCTAGGAGATCCCTGGTTCGCATCCTGGCCTTCCTGGGATCTTTCTGCATGGAGTTTGCATGTTCTACCTGTGCATGTGTGGGTTTACTCTGGCTTCCTCCCACAGTTACAAAATATGCTGAGACAATTCAATTCAATTCAATTCAATTATCTTTATTGTCCCCTGAGGGAAATTTGCTTTGCAGGTGAGTAAAACAACAAACACAAAACATAGCAACACAACTCCAAACACAATCACTATCACAAAGATTCACTATCACAGAGATTAATTGATTATTCTAAATTGCCCGTAGTTGTGAATGTAAGTGTGATTGTGTGTCTGTATATGTAGCCCTATGATAGACTGGTGACCTGTCCAGGGGGTCCCCTGACTTTGTCCCAAGTCAGCTGGGATAGGCTCCAGCCCCTCTGCAACCCTAATGAGGATTAAGCGATGTATAGATAACAGATGGATGGACCATCATAAAACACCAAAACCAACAATGCGTTAGTCCGCTCTATCAGAGGCTTCCAAGTCTACCCGACACTTTCAGCCCAAAGTCATTTGTGTCTTACGAAGACATAAGTAATAAAAAAAATCAAGTCACACATACACTACTGTTCAAAAGTTTGGGGTTACCCAGACAATTTCATATTTTCCAATGAAAACTCACATTTTTTCAAGGGCTAACATAATTGCACAAGGATTTTCTAATCATCAGTTAGCCTTTCAACACCATTAGCTAACACAATGTAGCATTAGAACACAGGAGTGATGGTTGCTGGAAATGTTCCTCTGTACCCCTATGGAGATATTCCATTAAAAATCAGCCGTTTCCAGCTAGAATAGACATTTACCACATTAACAATGTCTAGACTGGATTTATGATTCATTTAATGTTATCTTCATCGAAAAAAGAATGCTTTTCTTTCAAAAATAAGGACATTCCTAAGTGACCCCAAACTTTTGAACGGTAGTATTTATTTATTTATTCATTTATTTTAAAGTCACCATCAGGGATGATATTACACAATGATATTTGGATGTCTTCTGCATAGCTTGATAAAGGCCTGAAACTGAAATATTCACATCTGCCCAGAAATTAACACTGACAGGCAGATACCACGTGTCAGGCTAAAAGTTAATAGTTTTGTGTGACAGTGTTTCATGAAAATAAATATGGCTTGTTTTACACATAAGTTAATACAGTGAGCTCCTTTCGCACAGTGAATGTGTTCTTTTGAAAAGCATTTTATTTTATACACGCACCTGTCAGTGGGCCATCACAATACAAGTCAGCATGATGATATGTTAATGCCACTACAGGAGAGACCTGATGTTCTCTGCAATCAGATGGAAAAATGTGTGCCAATATCAACTTTAGCATCAACAATTTAGATATCTGCAAATAAAAATCCAATATTGTGTATTTCTAGTCACCATAATTTCCTAAAACAGCTGGCCACTGTAGCACCAGGACTCCCAACCAGGAGCACTTGTATCCACAGAAGTAGTTCTGCAGTTGCCATTGAAAGACTGTGGAACGTACAAATACGAATTACAAAAAAATAAACAAACATTGTCAAAGTAATTGATACAGCAACAACACCTGTCTGACTGCACCGAACAGGCCTCCTGTCACAACTGAACACTACATCCTGGGAGTGAGAGAGCACAAAAACTAGTTACAAAGACAGTACAGAATTAAGAATTATTAAAATGAAATAGCCAAAAATGATAGAAAATGATTGGAACAGTATGAAGCACATATGCAAATCTGACCAGTGACTTGAAAAACCAAGCATTAACCCTGATGATTCCAGGATCACTGTGTCTCGAGTAAAAAATACTGACATTTAAAACATGATGGGTGTTGCCTCTGAAGTAGCATTAGTGAGCTTTTATAGCCCCAGGCTTGTGTATGTGGGATTAAGTCAAAGTAAGTGTTTATGTTACATGTAAATTTGTGTGACACTGTAGTTTGTTTGTGTGTTGGAAAACAATAGAGCTCTAAGGCAGAGAAAAATAACCTTTATCAGGTTTTGGCCACACAGATGATGCTAGTTAGTGGTATCAGTACAATAATGGTTGAAGTGATCTCAAATGGTTTGTTTACAGTAAGAAAAATCTACAAATCTACAATTTTGTAGGATTTTGGGTGGCATAACTTAAATTCTTGATTTTGTTGCTAGGCATGTACATAATGACTTCTTGAGTTAACAAAACGTTTCTCCTCTTTCAGATCTACAAGTGACTTTGACTTGGGCCTCGGGTCATTCAGCCTGCTGGAGGAGATTGTCAAGGGTCAAGAGTGGGCTAAGTTCCTAAACCCCAACCTTTCATCCACCCCTGCAACTCACGCTCCCTCAGAAGAGCTGCTGAGACAAACCAAAATCCAACCAAATCCTCAAGATAGTATGCAATCACCAGGGATTTTGAACCAGTTCGTAAGTGGAAGCAACCGGTGGAGCTTCAGGAGTTCACAGTCGTCTCCAGCATCAGTCTTCAGTGTGACACAAACATCACCCGATGCTTTCTCACCTGTCAGCATGGACGTTTCAGAAGGACAACAGTGTGCTCACAGAGAGGCTGACCAATCAGAGCCAATGGAGGACGGTCATAACCAATCAAGACTGCAGCAACTCAGAACTCCATCATTTACAGAGGTGAGATATTCACTTTAACCATCTCATGTTCTTGTACTTGATTTTTAAAGTGTGATTTTTCTACATTATCAGTGTGAAAACCTCATGATCATCTTGTTATGTGTTTCCATTTGAAGCCAGCAGATAATCTGCACAACTCTGCCTTGAAGAGCAGAGTTTCCTCCAACAGGAAGAGACAGCATCAATCAGCTGAGAGGAGTGAGGACAGACTTCAGACCGAGAAAATGAGAGATGGAGAAATGACAGACAGAGGTCAGAACAACTCAATACTCTGTTAAATCACAATTACTGTGTTGTTTCTGTTTTTCATTAAGTGCTGCTGCAACACCTACATTTCCTCTTTCCAAATCAAGAATTTTCTTATTTTATTTCAGCTCGATCATACATTTTAGTCATTTGAGTTGAACCAGACTGTAAGTTGCAAACTCTGTTCTCTGTTTTGTCTTTTCTTTTTACAGAAAGGTCCATTTCTTCACTGAGCCCAACCAGCAGCCATGTGATGGATGGAACAGGAGAGTCACAACACAATAACGTCATACCTTTATACAGCCTAAACTCTCCATCCTTTCCTAAACCGTTTGCTCCTGCACCGCGGGGTGTCCTCAAACACTCCATATCCCAGGATTCAGAGTCCTCCATGGAAACTGTAACTAAAAGGGTAAGATGTTGCGTCAGAGCGCCTCCTTGTGGTGTGAAAAGGAAAAATGTCATCTGTCAGATAATTCTAACCAGGACTTGAGTGTATTTTCACAAGACAAAAGCATAATTAAAACAGTCATTGCGTGGATTAAAAAAATGATTTGCAAGTATTGTGCTGACACTGTTGATCCAAAATGCAGCTAAAAGATATACTGTTGTTGGTTAAAAAAAAAAAAAGCTCAAAAATCACCTTAGAAAAATATAAATAACTTTTGAATTTTATGACCAATGTAATCACTTTATTGCACGTGTATACCACACAAAAGTGTGCTGATTGTATGGAATTAAGATTTTTTTTTCATAGACAACAGGAAAGCAGTAAAGAGGAAGCTTATTATGGCATGTATATATGTTTGTGTGTGTGTGTTTGGAGAAGGATTAGGAGATTATTGAGGAATTGCAAGTCTGTTAAGTAAATACTAAGGAATACTTCTTAACCCTAACCCTAACCCTATGATAAAAGCCAATATGACATTTCATTAAATACTCTGTTCTTTGTCATTTTCTCTTCATCTTTCCTCTCTGCTTCACTTCATCCTTCTCTGGATCAGAGACGAGTTGAGGAGAACCGCAGAGTTCGCTTCTTAGAGGAGGTGGTGGCCATAGAACCTCCAGCGCTGGATCTGGATGCTACAGACTCAGAGGAGGATTCGGGAGCAGATGAGGACTCTGTGACGGAGCAGGAGTGTGACGTGGAGCCAGCAGCGATGGAGGAGGCGGCTCCAGCCCGTCGGCCGGCTCTCCCCGCCTGGATACAAGCTCTGAAGAGGAGGAACACAGGGAGGAAGCACAGATAGTGACTGTATACCCATAACAAGGAGCATCGCTGACTTGTTTTTTCTCAAAATGAATGAATAAATAAATAAATTAGGTAATATACTTAGTCTCAAAAGCAGATTCCAGTGACAGTATTTAAAGAAGTGATATCACACCACATTATTGCCTCACCTTTTTGGGATTTATTTTTTTAATTTCTCCTCTAAAACATATCATTTTTGGTCTTACATGACAACTAATACCAAGATACGATAAGTGTTTTCTGCACAGTGCAAGCTCACTGAATGGACTTCATCCTGGAAACCTTTATGTGTCTTATTGCTCCTCATTGCACTCCAAACACTGTTTTGTTAAGCAGCATTTATTTAAGGAGAAAAAGATCAGAGTGGCAGGTCAGACTGCCAGCAGAGGTTCAAACCAAGCTCCATGCTGATTAAGCATCAGCTGTCATTTTAATTGAACTCCCCTCTGTCTGTGGACTGGATTATGTGCTGCTGTGACACAACAGCTCCATGTGCTGCAAGAGATTAGCTGATTTGGTTGCTGGAGTAAATATTCTTCCAGCTCTTATCGGAGGTATTGTGCATCCTCCTCCTTGAGTTTCACGCTGGACAGCAGCAGACAACTTAACTGGTTTGCTGTCTGTGTCACAGACTCACTCCCCCATATCCTGTCTCTTCTTAATGGCTCCCTGTCCGGCCATCATGAAAATTAACCCCAGAGGAGGAAAGATATGTGAGTTGGCGCTGAAGTAGTGGTCGAAGACAATCAGCAGTTTCTCCTCAGCCATTTGCTTGCTGGGGTCAGAGAGAAGGGCCTGAGCGCCGAGTTTCTTCATCCGAAGCATCGTTTTTTACCGTCATCATCATTAAAGCTCCCATCAGTCATCACTTAAAGAAATATTATCGGCCTCTGTGACGTTTTTACTGTCGTTGCAGTTATGTTTCCATGTAGATGTGGCAACATGGGAGACTGGGGATGTTGAGGTTAAGACAAGTATTAAAGGAATAGGTCACCAATTTTGGAAATATGCTCATTTCTCCTCTGTCAGTGAGTTAGATGAGAAGATTGATACCATTCTGCTTGTGTAGTCCAGGGTCACGCCTGGCCAAGAAATGGGCTTGTTATTTTTGTATCTCAGTTTTCATATTTACTTAAGTAGTCTGATTCACCAGATGAAGTTTCCATGTGTAAGCCTCCCATACCGGCTTTTAACTCCCCTTCTGCTATCTGTTTGCTACGTTATTACAAACAAATCCTCTTCACAATGGCTCACAATTACAAGCATCTCAGGGGCAGCAAACAACATGCTTAAAATGTTACATTTTCCCAAAGATTTGGATGGTGCAATAAAGCAGCCGTGCTAGTTTTTTTTGCTGTTCTTGATGTTGTTGTTTGTTTTGGGAGTTTTTTTTGTAATTTTTTTCAGTGAATTGGCAGCGCTCACATCCTTGCATGCAAATATGTCTCCTGTGTCATGATTTTGACAATGTTCTTTCCTCCACCAAGGCCAAATTGTGATTTGTTTAAAGAAATACAAACTCAATAGAGCCTTTTTTTTTTTTTACCCTGTAACAAAATTATAATGAGATGCAGTCAGACCATTCTACACTTCACTGTGTTAAGGTTACAGAATGGTAGGATTATATTAACAAGATAAGTTAATTAGTGCACTTTGTATGTGCTGGTAGGTATGTTTTGATACCTCTGGACTAAGTCAGATTAGCCGTTTCCCCTTTTCTTCCAGTCTTTGTGCTAAGTTAAGTTAAGCAGCTTTATATTTATCTTCTTTACTAAAGTTCACATCCTACTATCTTGCTATCCTTGAGATGGATGCTGATAAAGCTGTGTTAACACCCATATTTTGTCTACAGTGTCCTCCCGTACATCAAAAGCTAGATCACATATAAAAAAATATGCACCCTCTTTCAGCTAATTCTTTATCCTAGTCACATTATTTAATCCAGATAATTCTTTATCCTAGTCACATTATTTAATCCAGATAAACAAGGATCATCTGACATCATCTATGATTTCCTTTTTCCCCCACATTTTAAAACTTCTAAAAATTTAATGAAGTAGTTGCACTTGTCAGAGAACTGAGAGAAACATTTTTTTCAGATGAGCTGCAGCTTTGCTTCTAAGAGTGACCGAGGTCATCATTCAGAGAGACTGAGCACTTAATAGCACTTTGTATCATATTCTGTCATTTCCATTACATGCATTATATTCATTTATGTTATTAAATTAGTACATGAAACTTTGTGGCTAACTGCTGTCAATTCCTCCAGGGCCTCCCTTCATGGACATCCTCTCTCATAAATCACTGTCAGACCCACTAAGAGGCTCTTTAGCTCATCTATTAGTGCCCTGGTCAGTCTAGAGAAATGACTGTGTGTGTGTGCGTGTGTGTGTGTGTGTGTGTGTGTGGGGGGGGGGGGGGCAGAGAGAAAGGATTTGAAAAGCCGTGGTATGAGTGTGAAAGAGAGAAAGTGAAAGACAGTGAAGTGCATAAATGTATGAAATGGAAAATCTGGGAGTAAAGCAGAGAAATAAACAGAGAAAATGAGAGTCATGTCTTTTTGGATTGCTTGTTCTAAAAACAGGAATTACATTAGTCCATTAGTCTGTACAGTAACATCTCCTACTGTGCAACATCACTCAGAGGTGTACTAATAATGGGCCATTTGTAAACCTCAAGCCACACACACATTTAGCCCACTGCTGCCGTTTCTCAGCACACACACACACTTACTCACCAGTATTAACTTTGCCTGTACACCATTAAGAGACTTCAGCACTTTTATTTGTCAAGAAAAGGCAAGTTTAGCTTCTGTGAACATGACAAAGAGAAATACTCCAAAAATCTTTAGCAGTAAAAGGGGAAGGAGGGTGTATTCAGCTTTAATATTTTGTAACTGATAAACAGGAGGCTACAGATTATTGTATTCTAGCTGCTGTGACATGGCTTGTAAAATTAAACTGCTTACAATAAAATTGCATATATTTTTTTATTACTGTATGTTTCCCTCTGAGACTAATAAAGTTTAACTACATTTTATTGAAATGGTTAAGAGCTGGCAATCTTCTTTAAGAGGAACTTTGCTTGAGTGTTTGTAACCAAAATGCTTCAGTTTTTGTTATAAGCTACAAGGCTTTTTTTAAAATTATTATTATCTGATTCCCTCTTGTAGTTTTGAAATTGCAAAAATAACAGCAGTGTCGACCTTCTTTACCCAGTTCTATAAACTGGCCAAGTTAAAACTGACTACAGGATTCTGTTGTATAAGACTTTATGATCTCTTGCAATGCAATTAGGGAGAGAGAAAGAGAGAGGAATGTCCATTTCTTCATGTTGTTGTCGTCGGTCACATAGGTTGGTCACAGATGGAGAGAGAAATGGCTCCAGAGTCAGACGAGCTCTTGATACCTGGTTTAAGTGACAGCTGGCTGCCTGGACTCTGAGCAAGAGACGCTTCTATCTGCCTTTCTGACACCTGGATGGGCAAAACAACAAGGAAAATATGGGATAAAGCTCAAGATTCAAGTGCCATCAGTCTCAAAAAATCCACGTTACTGTATGTAAAAGAAAGCACACTACCTCCTCAAACTTCTTGGCTTTGTACTGGTCTGCACCTTTCAAGAAGTTCAGCAAGATAACATCACAGAGAACCGTACCCTGACAAAACACATAGAAAAAGATTCATGAGAGCTGACGGAAACAAGAAAAAACACAGTTTAGCCTGATTGAAACTCATACCAGTCCGACTGAGGTGAAGGCAGCGACCAGGTTGATCAGGGTTGGGATTGTGTCAAACTTTCCTGCCTGGAAAAGACAAGAAAGGAAGCCATGGAGTCAGTTTATGTCCTAATCAGACACATGATTAATAATAATTATTTTTCAGCAACTGCACTGCTGTGGGAAAAGTGCCTTTAAAGTTGATGACTTTAATGCTAAACATTAACGGTCTGATGTGAAGGTTTTAAAGTAGTAGTTTAACAGTGGAAAATATGATTAATTGCTGGCAATTTTTAAAGTTAAAAAAACACCAACCAGCCCCTAATTATCATATTATGTTTGCTTATATAATTCTTGCCTATATGTAAATCAAACATTTAAAAATTGTAGTTTTATTGGGGATTATGTGTGAGGCAGGCTTACTGTTTGCCTCTGTTACACGTCCTTGTGCTAAACTAAGATACTAGGATACTTGTTTATCCAGCAAATAAGCTGCAACTCCTTCACACAACTCACATTGCCAGTGACCATCACATCAAAGCGGATTGCATACGCTTTGTGAAGAGTCCGAAATTCCGTCCCGTTGTCTGTCTTGAAATATTTGGCAAATCTGTATTTAAAGAGAAGAAAAAAAGTGATGAAAGAATGAAATAGAATTTTTAAAAAACCGGATGAAAAATCAGCTTCACTACCTGAAGTTGTATCCTTTGGAGACGGCATTCTTGGCAAACGGAGCATCCAGTCTCGTGAAAGAGTACTGAGGTACACATTTCTCAATGCTCTGGTCCAGGTTGCACTTCCACTGGATGTTTATTCCTATTTCTCCTCCCTGTTAGATAAAAAAATGTAAAAGAGACATTAAGCTCTAATTATGTGGTAAACATGAGGGTAACCTCTGGTATTCAGTTATCCCAGTGTTTAAATTGCAATGATTTCATTTGAGACCAAATTTTTGCTGTTTTCGATGTTGGTGTGATGAAGCCATCATGTCAAACAAGGAGAGGGAGGGAAGGAAGGAGTCTTTGTGTAGAAATAATCTGCCACAACATTAAAACCACATGGTTAAAATTATGTAGATTCTCCTTGTGCTGCTAAAACAGCTCTGAGCTGTTCAGACCTGGACTCCATAGACTTCTGAAGGTGACTGTCAGGAGAATTATTCAGTGGAGTCATGACTTCTCCAAATTAATATTCAGAGTCGTCTCTCCAGTCAAAGCAAAGTTTTCCTTGTGCAAGGAATTAACATGCACAGAACACAGTCTGGGCAAGTGACTAGCGAAGGGTGAAAATAGCATCATTTTTATACAGACACATAAACATGAGTTACACATTCTGGTATGCGTTATCTCTAGGTCGCTACAGGCAGGCAGTTAGGACTGGTTTCTTATCCTTCAAACTCCTGTGTGAGCAGCTTGTGTCCTTGTTCCTCTTTTAGCACACATCACACAGTATTACAGTGAATAAGAACATTCAATCATCAGATACAATAATTTTCATAACAGTGACCAATACGAAAGCAGGAGATCCTTTAGGTCCTGAAACTTGCGAAGTGGGGGATCCGTAGATCAGACATGTTTTTGAAGCACATCCCACAGATGCTCGACTGGATTGAGATCTGAGGACTTTGGAGGCCAAGTAAACACCTTGGACAGTGTCATGTTCCTCAAACCATACCTGAGCAATGCTTGAACTGTGGCAACGAGGATTGCTCTGCTGAAAGAGGCCACTGATACGAAATACTGTGGTCATGAAGGGTTGTACATGATCTGCAGCAATGTATAGGTAGGTGGTGTCAAAGTAACATCCACATGAATGTCAGGACCCAAACTATTTCAGTAGAACATTGCACAGAGCATCACATTAGCTCCACTGGTTTACCTTCATCTCAAGGTGCGTCCTGCTGTCATCGCTTCCCAAGTAAACAACTCACTTCCACCTGGTAATGTGATTCATTACACTAGAACATCTTTGTCCATGGTTTAGCTTAGCTTTCAGCAGTTGAAGGTTCAACACAACAGGCTGCCATGCACTGTACTTTTCAACATCTTTCTAACATTAAGGTTTTCAGCAGTGTCTGCTACAATAGCTCTTCTTTGGAGACTGAACAGGTCAGCCATCGCTACCCACGAGTATCAGTAAGCCCTGGGTACGTATGACGTTGTCACTGGTTCACTGGTTGCCATTTCTTGAACCACTTTTGGTAAATACTAACCAAAGCCTGCTAAGAACATCAGACAGAGCCTGCAGTTTTGGAGTTGCTCTGATCCATTTGTTTAGCCATCGCAATTTTAGCCCTAAAAGCTGCTCAGATCTTTACGCTGCCCATTTGTCCTGCTTGGAGCATAATAAGTTACTGTTCACTTTCCCTTGGTGGGTGCCATTAAAACATGATAATCAATGGTTTTCACTGTGAGTGGTTTAATATTGCTGGTTGATCAGTTTATCATTTGCATAAAGAAGACGTGAAACTTTCTGCCACAGTTAAAACTCGATTTATCCTTAATGACAGTTTAACTCTCATTCCCTTTCTGTGCATGAGAACTAAACGGTACTCATGCTTACAACATTTTAGCTTTGAGGTTGAAGAGTGAAGAAAACTGGTACGACCTTTGCTGACAGATCGGCTACATCCTGTCCGGTGTAATTCAGCACATCTCCCACACGGAAGATGGGGCAGAAGGGGTTTTGTTCTGGATGGTAGGTGCATCTCTTGATCTGGTCGGACGTCATTGAGGAAGGAAAGTTCCCTCTGTAAAAAAAAAAGTCACGTTATGTATTCATGAAAAAAAGTTTTTTGTCACTTTTTGAAAGTGAATGTATGATTTCGAGATATTTTACACACTTTTCACTACAAATTATGAGGATGTTTTCAGCAGCTGTATTTTGAGAATGTGTGCGTTTACATGCGACCCACCTGGTGACATCAAAGAGCGGGAAGCGAATGCTGTTTTTGATAAAGATGGTGAAATTTTTCACATCCAGCATTGGTTTGCTGTGGAGGATGTTGACAGAGAAGGAGGACTGAAGATCACATGTGAGGCTTTCAATGACGGAAATGTCATCAGTGTGTTTGTAAGTGTGTAAATCTTACACGGTGACGCTGTCATTCTCAGCTGGACACCATCCTTCAATCTCACACCAACCCTTCGGCTCATTTGCGTTTTTAATGCAAGCTCCGGTTATTACACCTGGTATGTGAGACAGAAAGAGAGGAGGAATACTGTGTTGAACGGATTATGGATTTTTTGGCTAATACATTGGTAGCCATTATAGCAGTGGATTGTGAATGTCTGAGGCAGTCAACGTTTTAATGCATTACATCATTTGTTGAAGGCGTAAATGAGGAGAGATGAGCCTTACTTTAAATTTTTTAGCACCAACTCAACTTGTTTTTGAGTTCTCTGAACCCCAATCAGTATAGAGGCGTTTTTTTGCTCCTGTCACATTTTTAATCATTGCAGGCTCCTTTTTTCACTCCAGTATAAAGTCCAACACTTCTATGGAAACATTACAACCACGACTAGAGGCAGAGAGAGCTCAAAAGTGTCTTTTGTGAAATATAAGAAAGTTAAAATGCAATAAATCATGAAATTGAACAAACAAAAGTAACATTTCTTTAATACAACACTTTTCCAGGTGCCTACAGATACTATTTACAGTTAAGAATACTAGAAAAAAATGGTGACTATATGCTTTAGATAATTTACTATTTACATATTAAATTTATTCCATATTTGTCTCCTATCTGCTCTGTATAAACACAGCCTGCAGTTCAGCTGAAAAGCCCCTGAATTTTTATGTGACTCTCTGAGCCATTAATCACTTTACGGTTGCACCAAACAACTCAGAATTATTTGTTTTCACCAGAATCTGGTTTAAGAAAACAGCTTTAGTTTTTGCAATTTCTTAAGTGATATGTGTAGCTATTATAATGAAATATCACACTGTTAAACACATTTTTGTTGAGTTTTCCAGTGTAACTGCACATCACAGAGTAAGAAAGTTGAAAATCCAATGATTCTTTGTGTTTTCACAGTTTCTTTTATAAATTTTGTAACTTGGACATTTTTTTAAAAGAAAAGCACGCCTTTCAGACCCACTGGCAGATTTGGGGGGTTCAGATGGTTAAAAAAGACCTGTAAAAACATAAATCAATTACAAATACGACCTTATCATTATACCTTATTACTATAAAATGACATTAATTTATCGTCGTTCACATTTGTTTGAAATTTTACCATAATGAGAGTATGAATTCTAGAAATCTGGCCAAAACACGTTTTGCAAAGGTATAGCGACCTTTGACCACCGAATTCTACACAGTTAAATTTCAGGTTGAATTGTACTTTTTCATATTTTTTGTAGGATAGAAAACACAAAACATATTGTCAACAATCAGAATTTCTTAATTGTACCTGCAACTAAAAATGTAAATGAAAATGTACATAGAATTATATTAAAGGTAAGATGGTATCAAGAATGGCACCTAACTCTCTGTCGGTTCATTTGTCTTTGAATCTGATGACTGCAGAACAATTTTCATGTTGCATTAATGCCTTAAAAATCTCTGTGCGTATTAACCTCAAAAACTGTTCTGTCAGCCAGCTCAAAATCATAAAAAGTTTAAAGATATTCTGTTTTTTGACACGATTGTCCAGAACTTGTTACAATTTATTAGGGCTAACATATTTATGTATATTTATGTATACAGCAGCATATTTAATTTCCTCAGTATTTCTTTAGCCTTTGGTAGCAGCTTCTCCTTTTTTTTTCTAAATCCATTCATGGGATTACCACAGAAACACAAACAACAATGCTAATAGAGGCAAAGGCGGTCATGACTTGGGAAACTTAAAAATATTTTGCTTCTACACAGACAGATAAATTTGTTATCTTAATGTCAATAATGATGTGAAAGTTTTACTTAAATAGATGAAACTCACCGTTGGAGAGGATAGAACCCAAATGTTTGTCGCAGTCTTTATCTGTCTCACAAGAAAACCTTGAGCCGGTCTGAAAAATACACAGAAACATACAACTGACCATAGTAAGGTGTTTCTTTCATTGGTTTAGTAGCTGTGGACAAAATGTTTCAAATCATGTTTCTGGTATTTATTTCAAATTGTTGTTGCTGATTGTTTCAGATCAAGTCCAAGGATGGTTGATAAATGGGTCCTTCAAGCACCAATCTGACAAGCTGCTAACTGAAAATAAATATTAATTCTTCAGTGATGTCAGTCCATATCTGTGATATCAAGCTGTCTGCCAAACCAAAACATCCCCAGATGACAGGCTAGATTTAATAACCTACAGTTCTCTTTGTTTAAGGTAAAAACATCTTCTAAACTCTTTCTATATACTTGGATTCTTTACTGAAACTGCTTTTTTTCTCCTATAACAACAACAACAACAATAACAAAACAACATTATTCAGTCCATTGTGCTGTCTATGGAGGTTATGGAGATTTGTTGTCCACTGGGAGTTATGGGACCTTCTGGATGGTTTTAGGCATCAGCAGACCTGTGTCTTCATCTATAAAGCTTCACAATGTAAGCTGCTGGGAGATTTTAACGTCCTTAATTGGATTCAGAAGTAGTAACACCAGATGACAGAGGAGACTTGACTGTTGACTTTAAGGCTTCACTATCTTATATCTGCAACAATATTTGTGGCTGGTTTAATTAGTGTTGCCTGTGTTTTGAGTCAGTGTAACTGTCAGACAGATAACTGCTGAATTTCACCCAGTAGTAAGCAAATTGCTGTAATCTTTATACGATAAGAAAAAATTAGGAAAATGTACTTTTTCTATCGTTTATTTTTCACTGGTATTTTACTGGAAGTCATCGCTTGCCTATAATAACTGTGCATTTTTTCCCTCCCCTCTGTTCTTCAACACTGTACGAATCAGGTGCACAGTAAAATAAATATGTATAAAAAGATGAAACTAAAAAATTTAGGCAATGATAAGAAAAAATCTTGAATCCCTAAGCATTGATTTAAAAAAAAAAAAGTTACACTGAAGTCCTTAAGGACAAAAATGTCCACATCTAAACCAATGCTAAAAGATGTTATATATTAATATTATTGTTTACTTTTAGTGGCGTATCTCTCTTGATCTACATCCGCCCTGATCAGAATGACCAAACATTCATTCATGTTAAATGGATTTAAAATGCCAGTTTCTTTACATGAAACCACAGTTGTTTCTTTATGACAAAAAACAGTAAAAGTGATTTATTTTCCAACTAAAAAGTGTTAAGTGAAAAATTCTTTAATAATCACAGTCTGGGATTTGTCAATAATTAACAACAATGATCTGATGAATTAATACTTTTAATGCAGTGTCATACTTTTAAAAAAAAAAGTTACACTCAGGACCTTAAGGACAAAAATCTCCTCCTGGGTGCACAAAGGTTAAAATGTTTTCCATATATGATTTAAAACATGCTTCAGAGTCTGCAGGCTCTGAGTACAGTCACATTTGTACGATAAATAAAGTCTCAGAATTATGCTGCCTGATGATGTGAGTCAACACTCTGGATCAAAAATACGCAAAGGAGCCCACAAAGTGCTTCAAATGCAACTGAAACTGACTGGTAATTGGTGAAACAGACCAAAAACGGATTTGAATGCATCCTCACCTCTGCACATCGTCCTTGGAACTGGTCCTCAGTGATGATGAGTTTGGTCATGATGCAGAAAATACCTGCACCCTGAAACACAGCAGATCATTAATAGCGTACTGTATGTTTAAGTCAAGCTGCACTCTGTTGCTTTACATACAGGCACATAGGAAAATCGATCCACTCACTAACTGTCAGAAAGCTTGTTGATCATAAATCCCTCTGACTGTGTTTACTGTCTCTGAGATGCTTCAGCGCACCGCAAACCACCGGCAAACATTTCAATCAATCTTAAAGGCGTCTGTAGTCGGACAAAAGCTCGAACATTTCATGGTAGAATCAGAGAGCATTGGGTACTTGGGAGGCTAAAGGTCACGTTTGTGTTTGGGCGAGAGTTAAAAAAGACATATCAACAGGTCACACACCTGAGGAGGGAAGACGTAGTCGGCCACATCCATCACACGGTTGTTATGGTAACCAAAGCCTTTTACTTTGGTCATTACGGAGGACTCGATGCCGGTGTCGGTCACCTGATAGGCTTTCTCATGGATGAAGACCCAGCTGCAACACAAAGGACACGAAAGATTCAAGAGTTCAGTTAGAGAAGCAAACTGTTTTTGGAAACAATTAACTGCGAGTTGGAAACTTTCTGTAAGTCTCCAGTTTGAATATGTCAACCGAAAGGACATAAATCACAATTACATGCAGAAAAACACTGAAATCCAGGTCACTGACCCAACAAAATATGTGATGATGAGCAGCTGTACGATCCGGTTGATGATTCCCACAGACCAGCTCTTGACCACCACAGACTTGGTGGTCTCGTAGGTGAAGAAGTCAGTGACGCAGCCCCACACCACGGAGCCCATGGCTGCTTGTCGATGCCTTCCTGGCTTAAATCTTCTTAAGTCTGACAGAAAAGTGTAAAGAAGTTCTCCAGCCCCAGCAGGTGCCTTCTTGGAAGTGTGACGATAAAACCCTCAAGTGTCAGGAAAGCCCCTGCTGGATCTAGTAGGAGAAACGTGATCTTAATTTTCAAATGTGTCCTTCCTCAGCGTGTCCCGTGTTCATCTGCTTCATTGCATATGTGATGTCTTCAGCTCACTGTCTCTCTCCTCTCCCTCACTGTCTTTGTTTTTTATGATACAAACCGGACCACCCCTTTCTTTACTCGAATGAGTGAGAGGAAAACGTCTCTTCTGTCCCCTCCCTCTGTCTCTTTCTCCTCCACCACAAATCCCCATCTCCCAATGCCTCTTCTCTAAACATCTCTGAAAACACTCTAACAACGCATGAACACAATTAGCCAGAAACACCAATCAATACCCACTTTCATTTGCTTCAGACACATATTTGGCATCCTTTCGTGGGTTGCTAATATTTTTCATTCATGTTTTAGTGTAAATGAGAGACTCAGAGGGAATTTAACCTCCACACCTGAACATTTCACTATAAATCACAGCAGTTTTAGCTGTTTAATAGGAGTTTGCATTTCAAATCTATTGGGCTGCTTTATTTACTGGTGTAGCTCACAGGGATATTTTGCTCAATGAATGGGCCAGACACAGATAAAAGGCAGTTTTTATCTATTATTTATTTATTTTTTGCCAAATGTTACACGTGCTTTCTAAATGTTACATTACAACAGACAGTTTTTTTAAATACTTCAGTTAGAGACTTTGTGTGGCTTCAATCTGTCATCAATCTGTTTAATGTTTCATATTTTTCCCACTTTTTTGTTAACCTCATTTGTTTTTGTCATTTTAAAAAGTACTATAGTATTTAAAAAATAGTGTTTCACTGTAGAAATTTGTCATAATGGCCCTTTTATTTTCTTATTTTGGAGCATTTTTGCCTCTATTGGACAGATACAGCAGAGCAGGACAGGAAAGGTGGGGAAAGAGAGCAGGGGGATGATGGGCGGTAAATGTCTGGTGAGTTGGGAACCGAACCGGGAACTAAGCTGAGCGGAGGGCATTGACTTCCATTTAGTTTATGCCCTGAACTCTCTGCTATCAGTTACCCCGTAATGGCCACATCTGACGTCATTACTTTTGAAGTACATCTAAACAAAATAGGCTGTGCTTTGTATGGATTGTACAGTTAACATTGCGACACTGAACACCTCGCCTCTCTCTCACTTCCATGTACTTATATGTGGCTCAGATGGTGGAGCGGGTTGTCCACTAATTGGACGGTTGGTTATTCAATTCTCTGCACCTCTCTGAAGTTGTTTGTGATAGCAGGCCAGCATTGGTGTGTGAATGGCTGAATAAGAAACACATTGTAAAGCACTTTGAGAACCACTAAGACAGAAAAACACATGTTCAGTGGAGACCATTTATGAATTATTCTCTCGGCTGTAGTTTGTGTCATCTGTAGTCACTGGCCTCACCGATCTCCAAAGTGTTTATTGTTTTCTTATGTATAATTTCTCTGTTTTCCATCTGCTATCCTGCTTCACCCCCCACATTCCCCTCATCCTCACCCTCGCCCCAACCAGTCGAGGCAGATGACCGCCCTCCCTGAGCCTGGTTCTGCTGTAGCTTTTTTTAAAAAAACCTTTTCACTGTCGCCAAGTGCTGCTTAAAAGATTAGCTAAGCTAAGCTAAGATAAGATAACCGAACATTAACATTACTGAAATTACTTATATATGTGAGCTTAAAAAAGGCTAGAATAGAATGCTGGCAATTATACGGAAATGCACAGAGACATTTTGTTTTGTTGAGTTCTCTGTATGCATTTTTTAAGGTCTTTAATTTACCATGTGGAGTACCATGAGATGACATATGTTGTAAATTAGAGCTATAAAAATAAAATAGAATTGAGCTAATTGATACATCAAACATCCTGTACATTCTGTACGTTCAGATGAGACTGTATGTCAGCCAAGTTTAGTGTAAGGAAATTATAATAAAAGATGCCAAATATTTTCTGAGAAGTATACAAGTCCTGTCAAAGTCACATGGATTTGTTTTTAAACTGTAAAATGTCCTGCCCGTTACATACATTTGTCTGGATTCTTTACAAAGTAAATTCAAGGAATTCTTACTAAAAATGCACATTTGCTTTTATGTAAAAATTAAATAAAATAAAAGGAAGAAAAAAGAATAGTTAAGATCAAGTTTCCACAACGTGTTTCTGTATATTCAGATTAATCTGTCCATCATAATCTGAGATGAGAAAACGTTTCTGTCCATTGCAGACTGACAGCGTTTTTATAAAAGAGATTGTGACACATGAAAAAGTGCCATCTTTTACACATCTATGTAACTAAATACTGAAAGAGTGTTTTACACTCAGTTCACATCGGGACACAATCAGTTTCTTGTAAGTGGCTGTGAAAAACTCCTAAAAATGTCATAACTGTAAATGTGACCACTCAGAGAAATCTAAATGTCTAGTGTGTCTCCATTACACATCATTTGGTCACATTTCTGAACATCGACAGCAGTGAAAAAAGAAATCTGACTCTGAACTTAAAGACCCCCCAGTATAAGAGCGTTGAGTCTAAATGTACTGTGACAAATTACAAACGGGGCCATTATCGACAACTGTGCAATAATTGCGACACACAATACAAGCCGTTCTCAGTACACTCTGAAGCAGCAGCAGCATTACAGCCTTTCACATCGGGGAGGTAATGTAATGATGAGTGACAAAGTGCGTGTTTGTGTGCGTGCGTAGATGTATGCGCCTACACAGTATGTCATTTCTTAAGTGGGTCCATTATGTTTGTGGTCAGTTAATGGTAACCTAATACAGGACAAGCAGAAACACGCAAGCATGGGCTGGATGCACAAAACAAGAACCGTAACGCTTATCACAACGGCATACTGTAAGCATTTGTTTAATGGCCAATGATACCGTGAAACTTCTAATAATAACAATAATAATAATAATAATAATAATAATAATAATAATAACATTATTTACTGTATATAGCATAGTTCATACAAGAAATGCAGCTCAAAGTGCTTCACAGCTACAGGAACCGAATGCTTGTTTAAAAAAAATATATATATATATACATAAAATGAGCATATACACGTGAACATTTACAAGTTAAAATAAAATTGGAATACAAAAAAATGCATAACATAAGATGGAAAATAAGCCCCACTGAATATAAAAGAATGCATCAAATCAAGCAAAATGCCACATTTTCATGAAGCTAAATGGCTAAAAAGAATTTCAGGAAAGCCACAGCTATTTTTTAGATTTCTTTCAGCAATGTTTAGTAAACTGGCTTCCCTGAGATCTATATTGTTCCATAACTTTATGATGTAACTGACAGATGCTGCATCCTTGATTTTCTTTCAGTTGTTGCTGAAAACCTCCAATAAACCAGCAGCAGATGATCACAGTGTTCTTAAAGGCAAATAGTTAACCAGGAAACTAACAACCTTGCTTGGTCCGAGCTAATGAAGTGCTTTGTATACAGCAGGGAAGACATCAAAATCAGTCTAAAATGTTACAGGAAGTCAGTGCAGACCAGCTACAACTGGACGAATGTATTTTCTCCTCATCCCTCTGGTTTATAGCCATACAGCAGAGATTTGAATTAGTTCGAACTGGGCATGTTTCTGGAAAGGCCAGTAAAAAGCGTGATAATTAAGTTAGTGTTCATACTTTAGATACGGTGGAAAGATGTTTTCTTCACCTCGTTTGATGGAATCTTAGATCTGAACAAATGATAACACAGAAACATGGAGACTCGATCTGGGATGTTAATATCCCCAAATCATTAAACCGCATTCATCTTTCTCTTTAGACTGACCTGTTAGATCTGAGTTTTGTGCTTATTTAATTTTGAGAAACTCAATTTCATTCTCAAAACAGGTAATATATACCTGTAAACTTGAGATATTATTTGTCAGAATGTAGTCTTGCATAGCCAGACTATTCTTAGGTGCAGACATAGTGCTGTGTAGAATGGTCTGATTGCATCTCGCTATCATTATGCTACAGGGGAAGAAAAATGTTACGTTCCTTTAAACCAATCACAACGGTCTTGGGTGGGGCTAAGAACAGGATGCTGTGATGGTGTACGCTCAAAATCGTGAACATCTGCAAGCCTTAAAATGAATAACTTACAGAAAAACACTTTGGGCAAACCTTTGGCAAAAAAAAATATAAATAAATAAAAAATCCTTGTGCAGGAAGATGGTTGTTGTGGATTTTGAAACAGCAGCACATAAACAGCCTAGGAGGACGAGAAAGCTGCTGCAGTTTGCATCCAGTGAGCCAGATGACTTCAATCCACAAAAAAATAAAAATGAGGTGCAAAAATGACAGTTTCTTGACCCTGAATTAAACACACAGAGTGGTATCAGTCTTCATCTATGAGCATATTTCCAAAATTGACGAGCTGCTCCTTTACTGTTTGTCCTAAACCTGTGCATCCTCAGTTGTGTTACATCTGCACTATAAAAACCGTCAAAGATTTCGCTATGGCTATTTCAGATTCAGGTTACCACTTTTTTAGCGGGCACTATTGTTGATTAATCACATCGAGACTTTTAACAATATTTTTGCAAGTCTGTGTTGTTGTGTTGCTTCTTTGCATAACTATAAACCTACAAAGGAAAAAACATCCGTTCACAGTTTACTGAGATAATGAAGATTTTGTAACCGCAAAAAAGGCAAATTTTATTCTTAACTAAAGTTTTTGTGCCAGAGTATAATATAAAATAAGTCACAATCTTGTCAAATTGGACTGTTAAGTGTGTCTCTCTTCAAGTTCTCAGTGCATGTGATGCTCTCACACTGCACACTCTTATTTTCTTGCAATAACTATTCTGCGAGACATCATTCTACATTGTCCTGCAGTGGAAATATTTTGTTTTGAAGTTTGTAACAGTTTCAAAGTTCTTTTTCTTGTGACATTGCAAATGTTTTTTTGGTAATGTCACAGAAAACTCAGGCAAAATTAAAGGAATGTGCAAAATATTTCAAGTATGTTGTGAAAAATCATGATTTCATTTAAATCCTGTTAGTTTTGAAAATTGTACTTGAGACCGACTGAGATTTCAGACTATTGTCAATCACATTGCCAAGAAAACTACAAGAGTTTGTTGGCTGGATTTGGAAAGTCAGTGAATTGTGCTGCAGTAATACTTGTTATATATTTTTGCTGAACTATAGTGATTTGAGTCTGCATTAGATTAGTTTGCAAGAGCATTTAACAGATTAAAATTGTGTTTTTTAGTAGAAAAGGTAAATTCATCAATCATCAAACACCTAATACTGTATTCTAGAACAGTTTGTGTGCTATAAAGTGAACTAGGCCAGAATATTCCCGGGGAATAAAACAGGCTAGCCCACTTTACTAACAGATGGACTGTTACTGGGGGGTATATTTTGGCCTGTTACACCTGAATTCTATGTTTTTCTCAAGAACTCTTCAGTACGTGGACTGGAGGAGTTTTGATCATCACTTGAGCCACAGCCCCCCGAACATTCCCATCAGCCACAGCTTGACACTGAGGAACATACAAACAAAGACGCTAAACTAAAACAGTCTAAATTTAAAGCCTTTGTGAGCATTTAACTCACAGCCTCACAGAGTTGAGAACTTCTCAGCGTGCAAGTGATAAGAGAGGTCATGCTCAGGACATCCAGTCAGCGCTGCAGCAGGACATGCAGGAACACCTTATCGTCAGAACCAGCTCTTTCTAAATGGAAGTGAACCTCACATCCGGTAGTATTTGGCTCTTAAAAACCACACTCCAAACCACCTTGTACTTAGGCCTCGGCCTCCCGTTTCAAACCACTCCTGTCAACTTTCACCAGTGCCGCCGTCTAACACTCACACCCAAACCGCTCTGCTTGGTTAAATGAGCATCATGTGCCGCAGCGTATAGGAATCCTACGAGACAGTCTGCAGTAATACTACACTAAGAGCTTGTTTTTTTGTCCATATAATGTATTGTGGTGGATTAACAAGCTTTAGGTCATTTTTATTTTTAATGACTTGAAAATTTGCAGTGATAAATGCGCAGAATGCTGATGCCTCTTGCAGGATTTTTGTCCCCCATGAGGGTTTTTATACATAAGTAGTGTTGTTATATGGGCTGAACCCATTAGGCGATTTTTTTTTTTAAACAAATGTTCTCCTGCTCTTTTTGATTATATGATTTTGATTATAATTTTGGTTTAATAATACAAACTATTAGTGTAAATACATAGTTGTGTGTGTGCCTATTGTTTTACTGGATGTGGACATTAAGCATTTTGGTGAAGTTTTATTTTAAAAAACACAAGGTTGTTTTTACACAAAGTATAGACTTTACCTTAAATTATGTGACTGGACATGGTTTAATCAATGCAGGTTAATTTCCTCACTCATTACCTGCTCTACTCGCAGGTGCACCAAACATCTACAGTAAAAACTCCATATCCATACTCACATCTCCCCTTAAATATTATTAAAAAGCATACAGTCTCAAAGTAATTCAATTCCCATCACTTCAATAAACACTATTTTGATGGTTTGGGTTGACATGGTAATGTTGGTAATTACATCAATGTAATATTGTGATTTAATCTCAAATTTCTGTGTTACTTGATTTGAAAGACATTCAAATTCAAATTCAGGATTTTAAGTCCCCTCCCCTATCTTTTTTTTTTTTTTTTTTTTTTTTGTCTGCATTTGTTCTCATTGTTTAACTCCACAAAAGGGGAGTCAACATTTTATGAGATTGATGCATATTTTAGTCTTGCAGCCAAATATTTTAATATTTAGTGCATGTGTGTGACCATCACCGGCCCTCCCTGAAAGCTAAGCAGATATTCTTTATTAGAATTCCCTATTATGAGCCAGGGAGGGCAGTGCTACACCTCAGTGATGTGTGGGGGAAACAAAGACTGGACAGGACGAACAGGACGAACAGGATGAACAGGGATAGAAAATAACAGGCGTTGCTATTGCAATTAAAGATTGTAAGGTGGTGTGTTATGCCCAACTACTAATTGCCCATCAATAAAAAAAAATAAATAAATAAATAAAAATTTGAAAAAAGAAAAGAAAACCAAACCAACACAAAAGAAAAAGAGATTCAATAATAAATGAACAAATGGTACTGAGCACCATAATTGTGGGTGTCTTGATAGTATAGAATAGAATAGAATAGGCCAGAAGAGGATACTAGTGCGAGAGAGAATGAGTTTAGGGTAGAGACTGGAGAGATTCTCAGCACATTCTGGCGGGACCCATCAATCGCTGAAATGGGACTCGGCAGTAGCTGGCAAGACCTGATCAAACATGCAAGTGTGAAGAACCCCGAAGCCCAGAACAGCAATCACGGCAAGGCAGGGCCAAGCCAACAGGGCATCCCTCCCCCCGGGCCGTAGGAGCCACAGGGCGGCACCCCCAGAGAGCCACCGGGGCCACCGTGAACGACGCGAACCCAGAGAACAAGAGGGAGCAGCTACTGACACCCCCTGCGCGCCCAGACCGACCCAGGTGGCCCGGGGGCACGAGGACCCACCCGCCACCCAAACCCTAACCCCCCGCCCCACCCCAGTCCCCACCAAACCCCCCCACCCCACCACCCGACCCGCCCACCCCCACCCCCCCTCCCTCCCTCGAGGGGGCCAACGGCCCCACACAGCCAGGAAGCCAGACACAGGGGCCGAGCGGCCCACCGAAGGGATGGCAACCAGCCCATCACAAGGCAGGCCACCACCGGGAGCTGGCCAGAGGAAATCGGAGCCGGGACCCGATGTGAGTCCAGAGGGTAAAAATGGACAGTGTGATGGGGCCCGGCGACGCCGACAGGGAGGCACCCCGCATACCCCCCGCACCAGGCCCCCAGGTGAGCGCAGTACACCCAGGGCCCCCACTCCCCGCAATGCGCCCTGACAACCCACCAGGACAGAGCCACCACATGCCACCAGCCCGCAGTACAGCCCACAGCGCCCACCAGGACGGCCAATCCAGCCCCCGCAGCCCACCAAGAGCCATCGCACCTGCCCGGACCCGTCGGGCACGCAGGAGAACCCCCCCCGACCACAGCCCCCAGGTCCCGGGGACCCCCCAGCCACAGCAACACGGATGATGGTCCACCCCCGCCACACCATAGCTATAAGGGGGCCGGGGTCCCACCAGTGAGGCCATATTAGTGAGATCCCCCCATTACTCCCTGTTAATATGTCTCCCGATCCCAGACTGGAGACATTATCCCTGCACCGTGATAGTGTAACCCTGAGTGTCATGTGGTGCATTAAAAGTGGGGAGGCTGGGCGAGGCGTCCAGGGGCGGGCCAGAGGACCACAGAGGATGGCTACTCTGCAGCCTACCCTGGCCCAAGTTCCCCGAGCCGTCCCAGACCTACCCCCAAGGTGTGAGTGTATGTGGTGCATTAAAAAGAAATTAGAGAGCAGGGGAGGCAAGCAAGAGGGTGATGGGGAAGAGACAAGGCCGTAGAGCCCTGCCATCCGCCCCACCACAGAGCCCATCATTCCTGCCCCCACCTGCTCTCGGGGCCCTAGCTGTTGTGTCCCTATATGTGCCTAAGACTAACTATATACAGTGACGTGTGGAGTGTGTGAAGTGCACAGTAAGAGGCAGTCTGGTGTGGATCCGGCCCATGAGGAGAGAGCAGCGGGGGAGACAGGTAGTAAGACCACCGGTACTGATGCAGAGGGCCCCCAGAGCCCAGAGGCAAGAGGCCAAGGTGAGCCCACACGAACCCGACCGGCCCGGCCAGCACTGAAACCCCCAGAAGTCGCAGCGCTAGAGCAGCGCCCCGGTAGGCGCCACACCCCCACCACGGGCCAGCCGCATGCAGCACCCCTCCCCTATCTTAACATACTTGGATAATTTCAGACAATTAAGAATGACAATTAAAAACACCTTTAATTGTAGGGGAAAAGCCTAATTTCTCCCACGCAATGTGGTTTGTTGATTGAGCATAATATTATTAGAAGTTGTCATAACTTAAAAAGGATTGATGCCATCTGTTGTGTATCATTTTTGTTGTTGCTGAACCCAAACAATAAAAAAAGTGGTCTGGCGTGTACCTTCAGCAGCACAAAAGGATTATAAAAATATTAATTGTAGGAACACACAATTAAATTTCTCATTTTGATCATGAAGATGATGTTATCTGCAGATATGTAGTGCAACCTCTATTAAATATACTGCATTGTAAGATAGATTTGAGTATGTATACAGTGGTGGAAAAAAGTTTTTGGACACCCTTAAAATTTACACTAACTCAAATATCTGAGAATCTGTATCTTCAGGCATGTTTCCTGCGTTATGTTCCTTGCTTTAGCCATTTTTGTCTCTGAAAAACTCTCAAATGTGCTGGCTTTTTATAAACATGACACACAGCAACAAAAATTGAAGGTTGTGCCTTTTTAAAAAAGAAGCACGACCTTCGTTAGTGGATCACTGGTACCAAAATGACCCAATTCTCACAATTACTTGTGTATTTTTATGGAACTAATCAATTTTAAGTTTTTAATGGCGTTTTTAGGATTTGTTTAGTATTTTGTCTGTGACGGTAATAAAAGAAATTGCATTTGAAGACCTAAGAGTGATTCTTAATGCACTATTTTACAAATGCATCGGGTGGCAGAAATCTTTTTTCCACCACTGTATTTAGTTTAGACAATGTTATGTAGGAACTAACATGAAATTGACAGAAGTGCAGGGCTGGCAGGAAAGTTGAAAATATATCTTCATCTGCTACTTTAGCACCACAACATTTGTCAGCTGATACTGCAGGGCTGTGGTCGGGGTCATATTCTAACTTGCACAAACCTCAGATAAAGGATCAATAAGTCAGGCAGAGTAGACTGACATATTCAACTAAACAACGCCACTGTGCCTCCACTCTATCTGCTTGTAGAGGACACAGAGGGAGGATGGCAGGTTAACAACAGGGAGGTATTTTGTTCACTGACTGAACTGTTCTAGAGCTTTCAGTCACATTATCAGTGATAGATGGAAATGAATGACTTCTGAATGACAGTATGTCGGTTTTAATGTTGAGATTCCATGTCCATTCTGTAAGGTGTTTAGCTGTTCTCATTTAATAATCTCAGATAAACTGAGATTAAAACCAGCTGGTCTTTCTCTACACAAATATAATTACACAAAACTATGCATGAAAGTGGAGGCCTTTGAGCAGGTCAGCTTCAAAGTCAGCAGTTATTGTATAAAAGACATTTTCTTTCATTCACGGCAAAAAAAGAAAAGTCCTCATCAAAAATAAGTAACGCAAAAAGCCCTACAAGATCAGACAAATGTAGTATAGGGTGATGTAGACAACACAAATTTTATCACAGAAATCATGCTAAGCACAGGTGTGAATAATGCTAAATGGCCTGCATTTATATCACACTTTGATTAAAAGTGTTTTTATTTTTGCCTTTCATTCACTCACACATCGAGCAGTGATGGGTGAAGGATTTCAATCTGTTATTTAAGTAAAAATACCAATACTGCAATGTAAAAATGACCAATTACAAGTTAAAGTTCTCCATGAAAAATCCTACATTTGTAAAAGTACTTAAGCATTAGCAGCAAAATTTAGCATTAAACCCTTTGATGCGTAACATGGGTCAAAAGTGACCCAAACCCAATAGAAAATGGGCATCTCCTGAACCACACTGGCCATGAAAGGTTTTCATAAAATGACTGGTTTGGTCCCTCTGACTGATATATTATGTATGACATTAAATTATCAATAAATAATGATACATCGGTGTGTGAGCAGCACGTTACTGTTGGAGCTGCTGTATGTTTGAACTAGTTTTATAGAGATTTACATAAAGGGACAACAGATAAATCTGAGGGATTGTGAATGAATAATGAAAGGAAAGGAGTCCATTTTCAGTTTTTGGAAACTTTACATAATCTGTGATTTTTGCTGATATAATCAGTCCCTTAAACATTATTATTAACACTATTGAAAAGAAACCAAGTGAGAAGTTTAGAGGGGAAGAAATCACTATTTGATTGAAATGTTAACAGCTCAGACTTCAACTCACAACTCCAACAAGCTTTTTGTAAGATGCCAAAAGACAAAAAGGGTGAATAATGCTAACTTAATCTATTTCATTTAATCTAATTCTGTTCTTATCCCCTGTGTAAGATCCACATCTTAGAAGTAACTAAAGCTGTTAAATAAATGCGGTGGAGCACAAATTAGAAGGTTTATCTTTAAAATGTAATGGAGTGGAAGCATAAAGTAAGGTAATGGAAATACTTAAGTACAAGTAGCTCACAACTATACTTAAGACCGTACCCGAATAAATGTACCGTACTAAGTTGCTTTCCACCAGTCGCAGCAATCATCCTTGCATTGGAAGCAATTGTGGGTTTCCATCTTCTCCCATCAGCACATGGACAGAGGGAGCAGGGAATGGAACTCCAACCACTGGATTTACTGGTTTCTAAATCACTCAGAGGCCTAACACAAGAGGGCATTAAAAAAAAAAAAAAAACAATGAGAGGATTTACTGAAAACGATTCATTTATTTATTTTAGCCTGAAAACATGACATTGCAAAACAAACAAAAAACCCACTCAATTGCCGTTTTTAAAATGCTCTACACCAAAGGAGCGAAATGGCTTCGTATCTGCTCCACCCACATTTACCAACTAACAACTCCTACAACCCTCAGTGCTATTTAACTAAAAAGGACCATTCCCATGGATTAGATGGAAAACCCTTGAAGAATTCAAATGGTACACCAGTATACTGTCACTTCACTGAACTGCCAGTAGAAATCCCGCTCAGATATCACATACGACATGAGTTTTCAGAGTCAGTCAAAGGATGTTTGTGCTCTCAAAACTAAACGTAGAAAAGAAAAATGCAACTCAAGTCTGTTGATTTGTCTGTCAGTGTGATACCAACATGGACAGTAAAAATGCTTGGTCCTTGGTTTGTGTGTATGAACGGTAAACGTGTGTGTGTTTAGTCGGATTCTTCCTCTGAGCTGGCAGGTGTGGACACTGCTTCCTCCTCCTCTTCTTCTGATTCCTGGTTGAAAAAAGAGAGTCAGAAAGAAGAACTGAGCAATCTGAGGGTTCATGTAGTTTCTGAGAGGTTTTTTTGCTCCTTTCACAGTTTTTAAAAGCTGCAATAATTTTTGGCAGAAAGCTTAAAAACTGATGATTTTCAGTTTCTACAGTTTCCGGCTAATAAATGGTGTCATTGTGGCATTTTTCTTATAGATACCTTCCCTTCTAAACCTGTCAATGGGTTCTAAGGTTCAGAGGGTTTAGTAAAACACTGAAGTTGTCAAGTTGTTCTTTGCCTCCACCTCACTCATTACATTCATTTACACATGATGACATACTGTATAGTCTCATTTTTAGACATAACAAAGGTCAATTTTCATCATTTCATTGCAGTTAAACTCTCTGTTTATGTCCCAGACCTACTGCTGTTCACAGCTACCTAACCTGGAAAAAACAAGTTTCGAAATGAGTTCAAAATCATAACAAATATTGGACGTGTGTCGTTCGACAGCAAGACTGATCAGTCTGCCAGGCCAAGATACTGATGATGTAAACTTATTATAGATGCAAATATATCAACTGTCTCCATTTCACAGGTTTTCCACAAGTTCACTTTTCCCCTGTAATTGGTAACAATTAACTTGTTTTAAAGGGATCATTATCAAAAATGTTTCTTTTTGTAAATAATATCTTTATATATTTGTCATATGTTCAACCTAAATCATTGTACTGTATAAATAAACTTTCATATCGGTGTGGATATTGCTGCATACGGTCATAAAATGGAAATACTTAATGCTCTTCAAGTGTCTCACAGACATTATTTCTATTTCAGTTTCTCTTTCCCTCTCTGATTCTTACTTTCCATCTCATTATTTTGTGTGCAGTTTCGGTTACAAGTCTTGTTCTCTCGCAACTGTCCCTCGATCAGATCAGTTTCACCAAAACTAACATTATTTCAAAAGGCTCTACTCAATCTATCATGAGCAAATCTAACTCACTCAAGATTTCCTATGAAACACATCCAAGAGGAAGATGCTTCATTCTCACTGAGCAGATATTTATTTGGGTTTGAACTGTACAAATTACAGAAGCCCTCAGCTGTTTACCCACAATAAATCTGAGTGTTTACGACCCCAACTTAATACTGACATTTGTTTAGAACATCAGCATCGTATTGCAGCTGTTTAGTCGCACTGTTCAAGCAACAGCAACTAAAAAAAACTGTGTCAACGACGTCACTCAGTACAATCTCTGCTTTGTGTGGTGTTGGAATTTTGTGGTAAACAGAAGGAAGAATCACAGCCCATGAATGATCTAATAACAACTGCAGTAGGAGCCATGGTCAGTCTGTCTGTTAACATTTATCAATTACTGCTTTTACCTTCTTCCTCTTGGACTTGCTCTTGTGGTCAGAATCTGATGAGCTCTCCTCGCTGGTCTCGATGAATTCTTTGCTCTTGAAGCTGTCGTTGCCTCCTCCTCGTTCCCTGTCCTTGTCTCCTCCGGCAGACTTCCTCTTCTTCTCGTCCTTTTTGCCTCCAGATTTTTTACTCTCTCTAGTGGGTGAAGGACAGAGAGGGGAAAAAAATGCACATTTAAGATGAGCTTGTTAAAAAAAACAACAAAAAACATGAGCTTGTGTGCTGCAAATCTCACTTCTTGGAACTGGAAGTTGATCCTCCGCCGCTCTCTTTGTACTCTTTCTTTGCTTTGTCGTACTGCCGCTTCGCCTCGCCTGCTTTTGTTTCCCACTCCTAAAGGACAGCAGGAGAGTTAAAGGGTGAATAAATCAGAAATAAATATATGGATAAAGACAGCAAACATCGCTGATTTGTCTGGGGTTTCTAAAACACTGCTCCATACAAGACAAATTCTAGTTATGGTTTGTTGAGATGTTCCTCTTTTCAAATTATTTTGGGAATTTCTAAAACTAATTATATCTAGTTCAGTTATTACACATACGTTTTTAGCCCAGCTAGCTAAGACTTTTAATAGACCATCTGCTGTATGTATCAATTTCTTTTTCATAATATAAAATGCAATCTGGATGTAATCAGAGTTTGCAGCAGTGTCTGACAGATCGTCTTAAATCTAAACTCTAATAGACCTGATGCAGATTTAGGTGATAATTCTGTTGCTTCATCACTAGAAATGGCCATTCTTTTATCACTGTCATGTGATTTGATAGAGTGCAATTATAAAAATATTGATAACAGCCACTTCAAGAATGGAGGGTTGTGACAACAGAAGAGTAAAACTGAGGGAGATTCTCTCTCTTCGCTCTCGTTCACCTCCTTCTCGTCTTTGCCCAGTTGTCTCCACATCTCTCCGGCCTTCTTAGAGATCTCTGTGATAGAGATGCCGGGGTTTTCTGACTTGATTCGCTCGCGGCTGGAGTTGAGCCAAAGCATGTAGGCACTCATCGGCCTCTTGGGGCCACCGCTATCCTTCTGCTTCTTCTACTCAGACAGAAAAAAGGAAGGCTGCGGTAAGTAAATGCAAGCCATTATACAGGCTTATATATCATGTACATCTGTTTGTGACGCTAGGGGTTGAAAAAAGAAACATTTTCGGCCTGCATCGTCTTATTTTAATCCTTATGCCAAATTATTTCTCATTTTCTCTCTCACCTCTTTCCGTGGCTTCCTTTCTTTTTTCTCCTTCACCACTTTGGCTTTTTTGACTTTTTTCTTCTTCGCACTCTCATCTTCGCTTTCGTCACCTTCATCACTGCTGTCGCTTGCTGAAGCATTGCTGTCGTACCTGATTGGTGGAGAAACAGAAGAAGAAATAAGCATGGTGATGTCAGCTGGATGAAACGAGTCAGAGTGGTAAATAATCTGGTGAAAACACAAGTTTGCACTTTTATCTCAAATTCTACAAATGTCCAAAAACTTTCACTCACTCCTCTGCAATGTCATCATCTTCCTCTCCAGGGTTAAATGACTCATCTGAGAAGTAAGGACAAGGAAGTCAACAATTAAACCTACTGATCCTCTTAATGTACTCCCTTCCTCTGTCATACTGGGACTGTTACTCACCACTTCCGCCATCCGAATCATCGCTGTCGTTGCCCTCCTCTCTGATCTTGCCCTCAGCCTTCATCCTCTCCAGGTAGGCGTCATGCTGGTCATCGTCTGAGTCGCTGTACTCGTCAATCTTACCCTTCATGCCCTGGAAATACACTGCACGGTCAACAAAAAACCACCGCAAAACAATGCTACCCACAATCCAGCACCCCACAGAGGAATCTGTGTCTTAGCCACACTCAGGTTGATTTGAAGGAAACCAGAAACCATAATTAGGATAGTAAAGATAGGAAACACATTTCCCAGATGTAAAAACATTCATGGATTTTTAATCATTTACATTTCTTTCACTTTCCTCTACTTTCTGCTTTGGTGTTGAAAAATACTGAATGATTCGAGGCATTTTAGGCCATCAATTAGTTAACTTTGCTGTGAGGTTAGGTGGATTTATTACAATTTGGGTTTCCTGAATATCTAGTTTCATTGGGAGATTCTGCACTCTGTGTTCTTAGGGCCAATTCACGCTTTAAATGTCTATGTGCTCAAACCACTATGGACTCAGAAAGCAGAGTGGACACACATGCAGTTAGACGGTTGCATTCCCCCTCATATCAAACAGAAAAACACAGGGATTTGGCCATTTTGTGTTAATTTAATTATTTCTGAAGTGTATCGAGCACAATTTGCGGACACAGCACATGCTTTCAGGAGAAATGAGGACTTCGGAGAGCTTTCTGTGGAGGTTCATGCATGAATTGTCCTCTGGCTTTTTTCTGCATAATCTTCCTCTTGAGTAAACTAAGAGTTAAAATACTGGTGGACTTTGTGGCTTGAGGCTAACTGTGCTGTAATGTCATCTTGAAGACCAAAGTCAAACTATTTTCTTCTTCCCCCAGAAGGTTTTTTCCCATCTCCATGCATCGGTATCTGTCCGTGAACGGACAAACGCCATGTCAGGGAGGCTGTTATTAAAACACCAACAGGAAATGGAGAGCAGGTCCATTCATTTTCATTGACCTTCTCCACTGACCCCATCACCTAGCAACAGATACACTTGTTAGCAGCAAAACTGAGTTGGTCTTTTGCTGCGTCGTCAGACGTACCAGGAGCTTGTACATGTCAACAGATCATTATGGGAAATGCAGTCAGCACTGCCCGTGTGAGGCAGTGGTCATGATAACAACTGTGTCAAGTGTTAAAGCACACCAAAAGCCCCCAAGGCCACACATTGGTCAGCACGATGCAAACAAACCCACACAGAGTTATCAGTCACACACAATCCTTCACCTCCCACCCACCCCCGCCCATGTCCCATGATTAGTCACAAATCACTTAAAATTAATCCTGTTCATCACCAGTCGTATTGGTAATATCAATCAAATCAGCATCATTGGACACAATCCTCATGACAGAAACGCACATCAGCAGCACGCCATGCAAGCTGAAATCACTCCACACCAACAAAATCGGGTGCCTAATCCACATGTGACGCCCGTGACTATACCCACCTTCTTCTACAGGGGTACAAGGACAGACACACAGGAGAAGGGCAACAAGCATCAATATCTGGGATGGCAGTCTGACAAAACTTGTGTAATATCTTTGCTTAACAAACTACAAAAAGGCACTTAAATTTCTGTGTTTTACCTCTTTGAACCCTCTGTTCTTGATGTTGAGCTTCTTGGCATTAACAAAGTCAAACAGTTTGCCATACTCCTCTCTAAAATGGAAAGAGATGGAAAAGACTGGTTATTTATTTTGGGCTGAAAAATCATTGCACAAGTTCTTGGTTTCATAATATGAGCTAAAATCTACATCACAACAAATAACTTCAACCGCCTGGACGAAGGACGTCCAACAAGAATAATGTTACTTTTTTTACATCAAAAATTCTGCTCTGATCATGTTCATACTCTTTAGGTGATTTTTTTTTTTTAAAGTATGTTTTCTACATACTAATCCTAATATGTGATTTGTGTTACTTGAGGACTTTTTGGTATTTAAATCTGGGTGTATAGCATAGCATTTCTGAAAAAATAACAGTCACAGAGATAGAGCAAAACTAGTATCCTGATAATAATCATTTCTGGAGCAAGGAAAATATCCAGGTTTCAGAAACAGAGGTAAGCCACTGTCCTTATTTATGTTACTCCAATAAAAGCAGGAATTCATTAAACATCACATGCAAACACCTTATCCGGGATTTCTGATCATACCGCACCCTGAGCTTTAGTTTCACAGCAGGTAGTAAAACACGAAAAGAAAGTAAAATCCTCACAACTCTACTGCAGAGGATGACTTTTAGTGCTTGCTGGTATTATGTTACAATACTGGGGATTAGCCAAATCTTGTGTGTAAGAAAAAGTGTTTTTTGACGTTGACTATTACAGTTTGTGAACAGCGGCCCCACCTCTCAATGCTGCTGAAAGTGTACTGATTTCCCTGCTTGGTTTCAATCTCAAAGTCAAAGGAACGTGTCGTGGTGGTGCCTCTGGCGAAGTTGACACAGGAAATCTCCTCAAAGCGCAGGTGAACAGGAGGCTTGTGGACGTAGATGAAGCCTCTTTCCAGGGGATAGAGGAGGCCTGAAGATGCCTTGTAGGAGCAAGTGATGCACTGAGCCCCGGAGTGGCTGAGGAGGAAGAGATGGAAGGACAAAGAGATAGGCAGGTTTTATTGGATGCTCTTAAATGTGCAAAAAAATGTATAAATGTGTGTATGAGATGCCTACCCTTGAAAGTTTCCAGGTACAGTGATCTTGCGGTTGACCAGGGCCTTCATCACCCTGCTGACCATCTCATAGAGAGATCCAGACATATTCTTACTTAGTTTACCCTCAAAACGACGCTCCACATCCTCTCTGTTACACACAGAAGAAAGAACAGGTTTATAATCTTAAAAGTAACAGTTTTCTGGGATTTTAAAGCAGCAATGCAAAGACCAGAAACTGTCACTGATGCAACCATAAACATATGAAAATTACTACTCCAAACCTTTGGTTCCCTCTAGTGGACACAGGCTTTACAACATTAAAAAGTTAGAGCCGAAAACACAGCTTGAGACGATAAAAGGCGACACACGGCCCAAAAACAATCATAGCACACCTTTTTGTCACATACTTACTCGCTCATGTTAAGAGTGAGGTTGATATCCTCTTCTTTGGAGAAGAGCAGAATGAGAAAGTGATAACGTGTCTGACCCTGCTTGATGGGAGGATCCAGACTGATCTATGAAGACGAGATGAAAACAACAAACAGAAAAAAGACAAGGTATGAGGGAAGCTGCAATGGAATCTGCAAACTTACACTTTAACTAAATGAAAATTTCACTTGAACAAGTTAAATTTACACATGCTTATAAATAAATTTGGGACAAAAAAAGAGACAAAAGTCTATTTACCACAAAGAACATCTGCCTCTGATCCTTGTGTGGCAGCAGGAAGAGACGGAGGACGGTGGTGTAGGGAATCTTGTAGTCAAAAGTCTTACCATGCAGGTGAAGGAACGTCGGGTAGATACGAATGTCATATCTTAAAGAAAAAAGAAAACAGAAACAAGAGAACACTCTATTTATTGTTTCACTGAGGCAATTCTTTGAGCAAACTGACCTCAAATGCTGTCATCGAACTGCCAGTGTTGCTTCCCATGACAAAATCCGTGTTTAGATAAATAAATCTACAAAGTGGTTACTTATTATGTCATTTCAGGGGTAGTTTTCAATTAATGGGAAAACCTGAATGAGTGATTATTTGAGTGATTGTATTTTTCTGTTGATCCTTTACCTTCCTCTAGGTGTAAGACACTGCAGCTCTTTGAAGATACACACAGCGTCTCCAGTAGCCTGGATCACATCCGCCTTAGACAACACATTCTGGGCAAATGCCTAAAGGAAAGCACAGACTGTTAGAACAACTACCAACATAAATTCATTTTAAACAACAAAGGTGCTTCATGGAGGGGAAAGTATGGAAGCAGAGCATCCTCCCTCACCTCCACAGGGTCTTGTCGTTCATCGGCCTGGCTAGGTGGAACGTAGAATCGGACCTCCATGAGGGAGACCTCTGTGTCGTCATTCTGGTGAAACTCCAGAGTGACTTCGTTCTTCCCTGTGGCGCACTGTGACACGTTGGACAGCGGGATCTCGAACGCTGTGCTGTCATTGACATCGAACGATAGCAGCGGACCTGTGACATAAAGACAAAACAGTGGGGACCTTCAAGTCATTGCGCTATTATTATATAACCAGGCCAAATATAAAATGGCAGCTGGGTCCTACAGATCTGATATTTTTAACAAATTTCGTTGGAAAAAACCCATTTTCAATCATTGCCAACAAGCTGTTCTCCCCTTGACTGATGATACTGTATATGAGAATCACACTGCAACAGTAATATTCTTGCAATGACAAACTCCTGAAGAGATTTTGGTGTATTCTTACCAGAGAACTTGGCTGTTCCCCAGTTCCAGCCCTTCACACACATGTCCTTCTCTGTCAGGTCCAGCTTGTAGTTCGCCTTGAAAAACTCAGAAATCTTCTCAAAGTCCTGGTGGGTGAAGGTAACAGTGGGGAGGTGGGTGAGGAGACGAGAGGTAAAGCAGAACAAGAGGTTGACAGGAGAGGAAGCGATGAAAACAAACAGGGAGAGAAAAGCTCAAAGTTAGCAGGTAGTAAAAGCACTGGCTCTGCATGGGTCAAAGCTTATAAAAACATCACCTAAAAAGATGGAGGAGGGATGGAGGATAATTAATCACAACGCAACTGTAACAACGCCCAGCCGCCTGGGCCTCCTGGGAACACAGGAGGTGAATGTAATCCATCCGCCTGCTCTGTCCTCCACCTCCTCCACACCACCACTGACAATCAGCCTGTTTATTTATCCTGCAGACCCACTTACAACTGGAGAGGACTCGCACACAGCGACAAACACATGGCCAATCACACACAGAGACACACACAGTCCCTGTAATACAACACATGTGGAAGTGATTGCGGTGTGTGAGTGTGTGTGTGCTGGGTATAGCGAAACTCTGTGGGAAACCAAATTTACGCACCTGGATATCTGCCTGTCTATAAGGTTATTACAGCTAATTAGAACCCAGAGAATCAGTGTGTGTTTAAGTGTGTGTGTGTGTGTGTGTGTGTGTGCCCCCGAGTTCATCAGCATGTTTGTTGACCAGGATTAAGGCATTGTTTAGATAGGAGAGCATGTGTCAGCAGATGTGTAAATGCGTAAAATCAAGAGTTTGTGCAGTTCCCAACTCCTCATTAGAGTTTTGGCAGATTTGTTGTTGCGCAGCTCATTTAATCATAATAAACACACAACCACCATCACAGATACACACGTTTATTCAACATGACCACCCTGACTGACTAGTAAAATTTTCAAACCTGTTCTCCATCAACATGAAACACTAATTTTATCACCTCAATACTTTGGTCAAATAATCCTATGTATCACTTGAAAACGTGTCCTTATTTGTGTCAATATAATTGGTAGTAAATCTACAACACAATTTGTCATCATAATTAATATGAAAGAATTGAACATTTCTACGAACCCCATTTTCGTCAGCTGCAGCTGTACAAGAGCTCTGCCTCGATAAAACATATAAAAAATAATTTGCCCTGTAAATTGGATTGAGGAAGACTATAAATCCAAGCTTAACTTTTGATGCTTAAAAGTCTGGACACAATCTTCATCTGGAACTAGAACACTGATCAAACAGAGAACTCGACACGACTACTCAAACTAGAGTGTTTTTCAAAAGAAAGAGAAATTCCTGCCTAAGTGTGCTTTCAATTAAGACTGCAACCAAAACAATTATAATCATCTGTTAATCCAACAATTATTTTCCCAATGAAATCCCCCTTCTATTGCTATAAAATCTCAAAACTACACAACGGGCTCATTAAAATCACTCTACAGCCCAAGGTGTTGTCTTGTTTTGTTTGAAAAACACACTTTCAGCTATAGAAAACTGAGAAAAACACAAAATACTCACATTTAAGATGCCACAACCAAATAATATTTTTTCAAGAGCTGTGCTTCAAATGACAATCAAACAAGTCAGTTAATGTTCTGTCACCTGGCTAAGTGTTCCAGCTTTACGTTCATTTTAAGACTGTGGAACTTGACAGCTTGTTATCTGAAGCCTCAACAGTTCTAAGGCTTACAAAGCCGGCCCTAACAGTAAAACACAATCGCAACGGGCTGCTGCACACATTCAACAAGACACTGGCAATGACAGCAATGATGTTTTGCACTTATTACAGTCTAAACATTTATGTGACATTGATAGAACTGACGTACATGCCTCTGCACCTCCTGATGACAATTACAGGTCAGCTATGTAACAGACTCTGGCAGAGATTCAGTGTTTTGCTCAAGGACACTTCACAGGGACAGATGAATCAAAGTGTCCACTCTGCACGCCAGCAGTTAAACCTCCAGCCAATTCTCGATTACCGACACTAACTGTGGGATAATAAACAATGACATCACAGCCTGCGCTCCAGGACGAGAGGATCCATCTCCCCAAAAAATACGCTGATTAACCCCAGGAGACAACCAAACACTCCCTGTTATATCCTCTCCTCCATCCCGGTACTGTACTTGCATGTTGACATTCCCCATACACTCAGAGCAGCAGGGAAAAGAAAAAAAAAACAACAAAAAACAGGGTGATAAAAAACAAACACGACCACAAATTTTTTTCTTGTCTGTTTTCTGGGCCAAATTGTTTCAGTGGATTGATATAAACACTGACTCACATGAGCCGATGATTACACTGTTTATGGAACACACATGCTAGCGCTGGTTTCCCTCATTAATCCCATTAGGAGCTTTGGGGAGAAGAGCCGACTCACTCACATACCTTTAATAGAAACCCACACACTCATGCACACTCAAGCGGTGGCAATTTCGGAAGATGGTAGTGTTTTTTCCTGTGGAAATGTCAGACAGGGAATGGCAGATGTTTATCGGTGGTCCCCTTGCTTGTGTTACATCCCTCGTCATAAACACAGTGTTGAGCAAACCAGCAGTGTGTGTCAGTCTGAAATATTCCACTGTTGCCTTGTTATCCTCTGAGTAAGGTAACAATTATTTCCCAGAAACGGAGAGGAAAGATGTAGAGTCCGGAAAAAAGAGGACAGAATCTTAAGAGGCTGATCAGCCGTCTGAACCTAAAAAACTGTAAAACCAAAGCTTAACTGCGCGCACGCAAATCTATAATGAGGCCTGTATGCGTGCCATGTGTTTCTAGAACTCACTGTGTCCCTGAAGCCGTCATATTTGTAGATGTGTCCTGTGCTGGTGCCGAGTTTGATGCCGTGACCTAAGCACACTCGTCTCCACTGGGCCATGTTGAGCTCGCCAGCTGGGATGCTGTCCACCTTCCCCGTCTTGCTGCTCTTGTAAACCACATTTTGCTTGCTGAAACGCAGTCGCCCATCATTCTGCAGTGACAAAAGGAAGAAACACAGACAAAATAGTTGTGTTAGAACACTCGGATGTAAAGAGAGAAGTCCAATAAATAATTAGTCACCTGAAAAAAAGGAATTTACTCCTTTCTGATAATTGCTTAAGTCAATTTCTCTGCCAAAGAAGTGCGGAAATCTGCAGTAATAAATTTCTTTCAGCTCTGACTGTTGGCAACGCAAAACAAGCAATGTCACTATCATATTCAACTTGTTTCTCATATTTTATTTACGACCTTAAAAAATGTGCAGATTAATTGATAACAAAGAGAACATTTGCAAATTGCTGTTTTTCCTCTTGTTTTAGTTCTTCCTACTTCCTCATAATAATGATTTTGTATAATAATTATTCTCATTGGTTTTTACAATGCAAAACCAATTTTGGCCCACAGCTGATAAAAACAACTTCATTTTGAGCCACAAAGGTGTCTGTAGACCACAAATTAGTAAACTTGTTCTGAATTATCACTTTACTGTTGAGATGCTCCACTTAATGTTGCTGCTCTCATATGGTCCTGAATATCGTTGGCTAAATACAGACCACTATTATTCCAATTTATTCACTTTTTTTTGTTAAATTACATAATTTATATATCCACACATACAGCTGTAAACAGCTAAAAATCAGAGCTGAATTCTGCTGTGATATAATAATATGATTTGCTAATTATCAGTGATACAGCAATGTCAAAGCTAGATGTAGACCAGTTTTAACCAAAACATTATGACACATTTTTTATCTCCAAAACAACTATAAATGTCCAGAGATGCAAAATACAAAAACATTAAATTATTAACTGATTGGTCTAAAAAATGGGCAACAGTTAGGTCAAAAGATTCTGGACTAGATGAGAGTAAGACATATATAGATAGAGCCAGTCCAGCTAACTATCGCCAAAACCTTTGCAATGATCAATTATATTTTTAAACCTTAGCAATTTCTTTGCATGTGTCTTTGTAAATACACAGGAGGCTTCTCGTTCAAGACTCATCTATATTATTGTACAGTTACACAATGTTTGGATTTTTTTTACTAATTTCACAGCTATACTAGGAATCACACTCCTTGATCAAACATAAACTCCATAATAGAATATACGGAACAAACATCTAAAGGCAGCATGCAAACTGTCTTCTATCCTGACTTCGATAAAAAAAAAGTTTAAAAATCTAATTTCTACTGTTATAGGTAGAGAAGGGTTCAGTTTATCCAACTCTGTACCAAAAATCAGGTGTGGCTTTAAAAGCCTATAATCACACAGCATGACCAGTTCAAAGATACTGCCTTGGGCAAAAAGTCCACCTTAAAATTAAGCTTTAATCAAATGACACAATGACACAGATGGCAAGAGAGGGACAAGAATGAGCTGCTGGCATGTTGGATGACGACATGATAATTAGGGCCATAGTCAGGCCATCCATACCTACACAATTTGTTGTGTGTCAGACAGCATGACAGGACAGAAAATCTGCCACATGACCCGAGTATGAATGTGACATTATTTGATCCTGTCCCACAAAATGTCTGCTAAGATTGTCCTTCAGGAAGAGTGGGATAACATTTCACAAGTAGCATCAACCACCTCATTAACTCTACTCTGCATCTCAGATGTGTGATTCATTACTGACACGCAATTTCTGATCTATGACCCAAATCTCAATCTTCTTATTATGAGTACCAATGCAGTGTGCACTCCAGTGTGCCAAGTTTAAAAGAAAAGATAGAGTTTAATAAAAAAACTTCGTGCTGTGCTTATATTTCTGTTTCATATAAAATAGTGAGTAATTTAGGTATCTGGAAATCACACACAGGTTCCTCTCTACACATCAGTTTAAAGAGCAGAGGTGTTGATGAAGATACTGACCCAGGAGCCTTTAACTTCCTGGTAGATCTCGTTAAACTCCAGCGTGTCTCCCATTTCGGCTACTGATGCTCTGCAGACAGACAGAGGAAACTTCATTAGACACAAGAAAACATCCACATGGCTTAAAGCACGCATGATAAGTATCACTAGGTTTTCATGTCTGTTCTCAGTTTGAAGCATAAAGTTTGCATTTCCTTAAAACGCTCATTTTCACTGCCATGTCTGCTTGGTGAAAACATGATCAGACATGGCAGGGACTGAGCCACAATCAGTCAAGCAGTGGACTGCAAAGAACCATAAACCTGCTCTAAAAGCAGTATTATACGTATTTTATGTCAACTTCAGTTTTTCTGTGTGATATTCGATATTTCAGACTCACAGTTTAAAGCGCTGGGTAAAGTTACGAGCTAGCTTACAGCTAACGTTACTGACTGTTAGCAGTAAATTCCAAACAACACAGTTTAGCGAACATTAAAACCGTTGTTTTCTTTTGATATTAATTTGTTCGTTGAGTCTCAGCTCAGCAACACAAAAGATAACCTACATCCATGCTACGCCACTAACAATAGCTAGGCTAACTTCAAGTGGCCAGGGGGCGCTTCTTTTATGGCACAATGTTGCACGGTGTCAGATGAGGGTGAAATGCTCGGTAGCGCCGCCCCGTACAGACACGCCGTGCATTAAATCGAGCGCTCTGTCAGACCTAGGCCGGTGTAAAGAAATCAACTGATGTTTTGAGTTAATTTAGCAAATAGCATTGCTCGAAACGAAGCACGTATGCAACATATATCTCCTCATTGCGCATAAACACTCCGAAATTAGTTTCTAAACACACAAGAAAACACAATTTGAAAACTTCACATCTTACTATGACTGTGTGGAGCAGCTTCGCCTGTTTCCCGCGTGTAGCATCGGGAGCTAGCGCTACGTCACAGGAAAAACCAGAGGAGGTTCATATTTACTTCCGGGTTGGCGAAGACTTTTTTAATCATGAAAGCCTTCAGCGGAAAGTACACAGTCTATAGAGTTTAGAAGCAAATGTCTGTGTATATTTTGAACTATTAATCGCTCATAGCGAGTCCTTTTTAAAAAGAGACGGATGTTGTTACTGAGTCTGCGCGGAGCAGACCGGACTGCAGTGACCACCGATGACCACTGGGTGGCGCACAACACAGCCAATGAAACTGGTAAGATGTACTTCACATACTAACGTCAAAACTAATAAAAAAACAAGCCTTATTAAACACGGAGTGCAACAAAACAGGAGAAGTATATCTCAAATAGTTTACAAATGAGCGTTGGATGTGGATTTTACATCATAAATCTCAGTCTAAATTCTTGTTTAGAGTGTAAAATTACATGAAACCGAGCAGAGTTGATATCAGTAGGAGGGCCCTCGATCAAATAAAACTAATGCGGAGATTAACCAGCTAAAATGCGCAAACAGTTTAGTAATTTGACTAAACACATGAAAATACAACATAATCAAAAAACTAAATTGGGTCAAATAAATTCAAAACACGGCCTATAGGCCTTGAATCAGCACCAATTAAAGGCCTGTATCGTCAAGTGAGATTACTCCCAAACATGTTTTCTGTTACATCGGCACATCTAGTTGAAATACATTAACCAGTGGGGCTCTTGTGGGGCCCCTGCAGTCCAGAGCCCCCAGATTAATCCAGCCTTAAGGATACACTGTCAGTTCACATAACTATGCCACTCCATTCAACTATATAAACCGGCCAGGATAAGGGATTTGGGATATTTGAGCGATTATGGAGGATTTTACCAAGAGGCCCAGTTTCTTTTTTTTCTTCTTTTTAAAAACATTTTACTTGGGCCCAGGGCAAATAGAGAACCAGCAATGATGCTTTTTGCCTTTTTACCCGAAACTCTTCGCTCGTACATGCGCACAAACGGGCGCGCCACGGTGCTGTAGGTGTGCAGAGTGACAGCTGGAGGTGAGAGAAGAAGATCAGCGTAATCTCACTGTAAATAAAAACTAAAACCCGAGGAATGAAGGGAGAAAAAAGAAATGCCGTGGTGCAGGCAAACACTTGTCTTCATCTTCAGCCTTTCTAAAGAAACAGAAAAACATTGGACAGAGTTCACAGGTAGAGTGTCGCAACTTTGGTCTAAGTTTGTACGGCCTTTCTTTAAGTCACTGAAATTCTGCCTCGCTTTTGGAATTATTTTTACTTCATGTGCTGTATAAGCAATATTTTTTTGTATTGATATTGATAGTTCTAAATTATATATTTATGTTTTTTCTAGATTAATTAGGCTCTTTTTGTGCGTAAAGAAAGCAACAGAGAATAGTTGCACTTGAATTATTTTGTGTAGCCGTGCGTAATCCGTGCGTAATCATACAATGGTGAAAAATTAAATTATCAGCGTCAAAAAAGTAAGCGTTTCCTTACAAAGTCAGACTAATACGGGGAGAGAAAATCAGGAGAGAACATGTAATTCCTTGTTTCCTGGCTGATTTGAGGTTTGCCTTGCGGGACCTCTTGGCCTGCAGTGAACCGATCCAGCCGGACTCGCACCTTATTAAAGGCAAGAAGATTAAAGATCAAACGGCCGCAGCCAGTTTGCGTTCATGAGGATGACGAGGGGAAGAGAGACGGAGATGAGTTGTGACAAGTCCCGTGGTTCATGAGTCTGTCAAGTCGAGCCGCGATGCGTCAAACCCGGTGAATCATCAGCACCGAGGAGGAGGATAACGAAAGAAGAAGAGAAAGAGCCGGGGATGGGAAGGAAGGAAGGGAGGAAGGAGGAAAGGGGAGGAAAGGGAGAAAAAGAGGAGGAGGAGGTACAAAAAGCCTCCGCCGTCATTCAGTCTGTCACACAGACCACCAAGTCAGCGGAGCGTCAATATTTCAGCTCCATCCTGAGACCTTCTCGTCCCGCATCTTTCATTTAATCAATGCACGAGTGAAGTGACATCACACGTGATTTTCTCCAGAGCTGAGGAGAGCAGATTTAATTAAGGATTTTTATTTTTTATTTTATTTTTTTTTTAAAAAGAAGAAGAAGAGCGACTTGATCTAAAAGAAGCTTATTTCTGCTCTTAAATCTGCCTGTGGATGAACTTCTGAGAGCGCACTGAACGGAATAAAAGGATTTGGAGAAAATGAGACGATTTGGTGGAGGTAAGATCAAGAATCCAGAACTTTTTATCAAAGTTTATAAAACAATTATAACCCGTGTTTTCTGTCACCTCACGAGTTCATACACAGTTATTTAGTTAGTATTTTCTCTCTTTTGTATTTTTATTTACTTATCTTGCAAATGCAGGCTCATGAATATTAAAAGTTGTGGGAAAAGTCCAGAGAATGTCGAGGTGCTGCAGATTAATGCGGTGTGTGTTTAATCATTTCTACAAGTATATTCTGTTTTATCTGTGGTTTAATTTGGCATAAATTTTCATCTTAAAACAAGTAATCTAATTCGTTTTATCAAATCTATAAAGAAATCAATTCATTTCATATGTTTATTCTTTGTTTTTAAACATACAAAATTAACTGAAATGTGTCTTTTAATCACTTTTTTACTTTACAAAATGAATGTTTTAAGCTTAGCTGTTCATCATCAAACTTCACAAAGTATTATCAGAAAATAATGTATATATAAATGAAACAAACAATCTCTGTCGCAGATGGAAATTTGCTGTTTGAGTAATTTAGTCTTTTCAAGTTTACATACGCAAGTAACAAAGTGCAAATAAAGAGCAAGAAAAAGACCTAAAGAAATGTGTGTGACAGAGAGAGATGGTCGTTTGGGGTGTATGGAGGGGTTTTACTCACAGTAAGAAAAAAAATGACAGAGGTTGAAGGGGTCAGAGGCAGCTAAAGCCCCTGTCTAGTTAGCTGTCACCGATATGAGAAAGTACATGATTCACGTTAGTCAGGGTGTGAGAGGACACACACACACACACACACACACACACACACACACACACACACACACACACACACACACACACACACACACACACACACACACACACACACACACACACACACACTTTCCTCCTGGGACGGTTGGTGCGGCTGCTGCTTCGTGTCTATGAAAGGAAGGAAAAGGAGGTGAAAGAAGGAGGGAAAGGCGACACTGAAGGAAGGCTGCTTGATGAAATGATGCCCTGAGCTGCTTCTCTTTTCCTCTTTCTTCCTCCTCTGCTGCTGCCACCCTTCCTCATCCTCATCCCATCTAGGTGCTCAAATCAGCAAATTTGGTCTAACTTCAATAAACAAGAGAGCTGAGTGCAGAACAAACTGCTGCTCCCTCTGATAAATACACTCAGATGCTACCTTTGACACACAACGTTTGTCTCCCCAGGTAGATGCACAGATATGTTTTTCTCCACAATCATTTGATTTGAATAAAAATAAAAGTCCACCTCTTTTTGTTGCTGCTGCACACAAACACAAAGACAAAGTCTGTTATTGCTGGGAGGCTTGAATTTAGTGTTGGTGTGTTTCAGATAAAAGCCTTTGTGTGTGTTGGACCGCTGAGCTCCAACAGGAGGAAACAAAAGGAGAAAAGAAAAGAAAGAAGGAGAAAGCAGGCGATGTGGAAAGGAGAGGATAACCTTTCCCTATCTTTTGATTCGCTCAGCGCCATCCTCGATTCTTCACGGTATATATATATATATATATATATATATATATATATATATATATATATATATATATATATATATATATATATATATATATATATATATATATATATATATATATATATATATCTTTTGATTCGCTCAGCGCCATCCTCGATTCTTCACGGTATATATATATATATATATATATATATATATATATATATATATATATATATATATATATATATATATATATATATATATATATATATATATGAGGATGTGCAGAGGGAGGAGGGGGGAGGCTGGAGAGTAAAGGGAGGAAGAGCAGGATAAAAGTAAATAGAGAAAGAGAGAGGGGGACGAGAGGAACTGGCGGTAGAGGGGTTAATGCAGTGCAGATTGACAGAAGTTAGCAGCACCCAGAGGGAAAGAGAGAGGAGAGCGAAGGGGGGACTGATATAAAATGAGTCGGTCACGCTTTGAACAGTTACACATGCTGTTTACATTTTTCCCAAATTAACATGGCCCCTCGCTTCAGAAAACTCTCCCTCACCGGCTCCCCTCTCTCTCTCTCTCTCTCTCTTCCCTCCACCAGCTCCTTTCCCTCTTCCTCCTCCTCCTCCTCCTCTCTCCCTCTGTCTCTATCCTTCAAGACTCCAAAATATCTTTCCTCACCCTCAGATCAAGGTTTACATTTTTAAAGGAGAAGTCCTTCATTCAAAATTTCACTAAACGTTTTTGGTAGATTCATGCATAAACAGCATGATCATGCATCATATATGTTCCAAATACTAATTTACATTCATAAAAGCATCAGCTAGAGTAAATAGTGAAGCTATAAATTAAATACAGTGTAGAAAAAAGCACAATATTTGCCCCTGAATCCACTATGTAGTTGCGTATATTGGTGAAATCAATTTGACGGCCTGTGTTACAGTGTTAAAAAACAAGCATCAAAGAGCTCACGTAGACACAATATGATAGATAAGACTGTAACGATAACACATAAACCAGCAGACTGTATTACACAAGCACACGAGTGAGGTTCTAGTCAATAAAAGATAATATAATGATACAATCATTCAATTTATTGATTAAAAATTGCTAAAACTAAAAAGCTGAATGTGTAAAACAGACAGTAAAAGTGGAATTTAAATAAAAAATCTTTAAATAAACAAACAATATTTGTAATTTTTAAAAAATATAAACAAATAGGTTGGAGTTGGGCTGCAGCTACCAGATGCTTCCATTATTAATAAATCTACCTCCTACTATTCTGTCAATTGATTTTCTGAAGCCCAAAAATGTCTTTAAATCCCCTTTTTTGTTGAACAAAAATCCCAAACTCATATATATTGTGTTTAATTCTCAAAGAAAAGCCCCGAATCTGAAGAAACTGAGAGGCTGGAAGCAGAAAGTATTCTGGACTTCTGCTGCAGATTAGTTTTCTGTTAATAAACTCTTAACTGATGAATCCTTGTTACTGATGAAGTTGTCTGTACTGTACTTAGTAAACTACTCAGTTTCTCTCCACCGCTGCCTTCCTGTTTGCTCCTAATGCAGTGCCACAGCAGCGAATTTGAAATTCAGCAGCAGATTCTTGTCTGATTCTCTTTTTTTGGGTTGTTTTTTTAAGCAAAAACCACGAGGTCGGGATGGGGAGTAGCTGGGATTGGTGGTGGAGGTTTAGAGGTAAATTAAAAACTGAAGGTCTGAAAGATGTCGATGGAGGGAACGAGTGGAGCCAATTAGCGAAAGGAAGAGGAGGGAAAGGTAATTAGGGATAGAGAGGAAGGAGACTTTAAAATGGAAGTTTGATGTTTCAGGGAGATTTAGGGAGAGACTGGGACAGATGAAGCGACAAAGAAATTGAAACCAAACATGGTGATAAAGCACAGAGAGACTGGAATCCACAGATTCAAAAAAGAGCGAGAGAGGCAAAGATAGATTGGCTTATAAGGTGAAAAGGGAGACAGACAATAAGGAGAGAACGGGAACCGAGCGGCGGATGTTGAGTTTACGACTAGCGAGAAATGGTCGCACAGAGAGTTTCTGGGCATAAACATAATTTTTATTGGACTTTTTTAATGTGTGTTTTCTTTTGCCTTTGTTTTTGGGTCATTGATGTTGTTTGGCAACCCCAGAGTGAGTCCAGTGCCAAGAGGATCAATGTGAAATTCAGTATGAACAAACTCCAGAGGAAGGAAGCTCATGGGAGACAAGATGGGAAAAGTGCGTGTGTGTGTGTGTGTGTGTGTGTGTGTGTGTGTGTGTGTGTGTGTGTGTGTGTGTGTGTGTGTGTCTGTGTGTGTGTGTGCGTGTGTTGGTGCACGTACGTGTGTGTACTTGAATACACAATAGTTTGTTTATATGCATTTGCTCAGTGTAACGCCTGTGCATGCATGGATCTACAATCGCAGTGCGCACTGTGGATGCATATGTGTGTGTGTGTTGAGTTAGTGTAGGAATGCACACTTGATTGAGTACAGACTGCACATAAATCTGGCCTTTAACTGTACACAGACACACAACACTGACCCCGACCCCAGATATTGCCGGTCCCCCTCATATGCGTCTCCGTCCACTTCATGTTTGCCTCTGAACGTCTCATCAGTCTGCTGATGCATGTCTTTGCCGCCGGCATCAACCCGTGTGTTTATGTGTGAGGTAAGAGTTATGACAGAAGGCAAAATTGCCACCAGGTACAGTGCAGCTGAGTAATTACAAAAAACTATGCAGGAAACAAACAGCCCCTTTGAGTTTGGCTCTGATGGGATTTTTTCTGTCAACAGAGCCACAGTGAGCCTCCAGCTCTGTCTCTGGATGACAACAAATATGTAAGACGAGGCAGAAGATGGGTACTGGGAAAAGTGTATAAAGCTTTTTCATGCAGCGACTACAGCATGTGGAGTTGAGTGAACACAAACAGTATTTGTGATAAAATGCTAGTTCAGAAAGTCTGTTGGTTACAAAACCTAGGATCAGTTGAAGAAGATGAAGAGATGCAAGTTAAAACACTGGGACCGAACAAGTCAGTATTTTGGCTTTTGAGTGATTTTTGCTCATTTTACTTCATGTAATTAACATAATTTGCTACTTTTGGGGTGTTGCATATTTGTAGTGGTGTGTTAACAAATGAAACCAAATAAAAACTATTTTTAAAAAATCATTTTGAATTGGTGTAAAAAATCTGAATTTATTTAGACATAACCACCAGTGATAGAGTTATATCTAAACAATTTCTCCCAAATGTTCTGTTGACACTTCTGCAGTTCATTTCAGCTGTCAAAAAAATTCAGAAATCTCTTAGAGTTACAACTTGGAGACTGATGTTAATTGTTTTGCCAACTCTGCTGCTCATTCTGAATAATAAGATGCAGGCCTTACATTTTAGCATTTTATCAAAATATCACATTTCTTTCATTAGGTCCGGGTAGACAAAAACACATTAAAAACATTTCACAGACTTCAGATTAAATCAGAATCAAACTGAACTTCTGAGGATGGATTTAAATCCATCACCGGCAGCATGACATATCAAATCGAGGACTGTGCATGAATATGGCCGGGTGTATCAGTTACTTCTGTCTAATGGCGCCTAATGTTGTCAGCAGAGTAATTCTGTGTTGTGAATAGATGCAAATGAAGTGTGAAGAGGGTGTAACATGCAGAACGGTGTTTCGGTTCTGAAAACACGGCTCGGGCCTCATTTGAGGTTAAATCTTGTCAAAGTCTCACAATGCATGCACAATAAAAGTCTGAGCTAAGTCTAAAAGTCCTAATCAATGTCACACAGGGAATGATGAACATCATCAATTTCGACCTGATTTACAACATCTTCTGTGTACTTATGTTTCCTCTCTGTTTAAGACCGCTTTCAAGTGGTTAGAGCGATGGAGGGCAACCTTTTTTGGCACTGGAGCGAGTTTTTCCTGGACCAGACTGGGGAGATTTACTTGCACATGGTTTTCCCACAATACCAAATTCTGCTTAAGTGCTTGTTTAAAACCTCAAATGTTGGTGCATGTTGGGAAAGATGAAATACTAGTCGTCTTGGATAGGAGTAGTACAACGCCCACAAACACTGGGTCACTGGTTTACCAAAACACTGTCTGGAGTGTAAAATGTCAAACGTGTTACAAGGATCTCTTTTGCCCCGGAACACAACCTTGTGCCCCAAAATTCAACTCTGAACCGTGACCCTGCAGCGGAGTTTAATTCTGACCTATTTGGAGCGCAGGAGCTCTGAACCTCATTGCTCAGCTCTGTTTTGCAGATGGCAGCCAGACTCGGCTGCGGAGTGCCACATCTGACTTTACGCCAGCGAACAAACCGAAGAAGATAAAAAAAAAATACGATCTGTTGTGAATAAATCTGCTCTCCCGTGTGTGCATACGTGTTACTCTAACAGGTACGTGTGTGTAGAGTCACACACACAGAGTGCACAGAGGCAGGTCATGGTCGGCCGTTGCAGGGAACCCCTGCGTTGCTGTAATGCAATCCTCCCACGGAGAATGTTCTGGTTTCAACCCTGCCCTGCGGAGTGTGCTTCCACTGCCAGGTACACAGACGCAGCCCCAAGCCTGCGGGGCTCGCCTTGAAGTCAGGCTATATGCCGACTGTAGTGTACTTACTCAACCTAATATTATATAACAACAACACGGCTCTAGGTTTGAGTGATCTCAATTTACTCGTACAAAAGAGCGGTTGTTTTTAGACACAGCAGAGGCTGCTTTTAGACATGTCAGTTCTCAATCAAAACAACAAGGGCCTTTCACGTCTGGCAGTCATCTCCAAGCATGTGGCTGCAGACAAAAGGAAACAGTTTGCAGCAGTTTGGGTTGATTTTTGCCAAGAAGATTTTTCTCTTTTTCATCACAAGCTGTTTTCTTTCTTTTTTTTTTTTGGTACCTGTTTATTCCTTCTGAATGCGACCCTTTCTGCACACTGTGTGTCCTTTCCCTTCAGGGCTGTTTACTCCGAGAGTCAACGATGTCGTGCTGATTTCAGGGTGTTTTGATGCTAATGGAGGATGTTCAGTGGGAGGAACCAGTGGCTTGATGAGCTCCAAATGTTCCTGAAAGATGCATATTGCCTCTGACAGGTGATGAGGCTTTTGAGGTTGAGGAGAACGGAGGAGGCCTGGCTGAAGAGGGCTGTCATGGTTGACTGATTTTGAGGTGTGTGGAGGTGGGGGACTTTCCCTGACAGTGATGTAGTAAATAGTTACGACGGATGCTTTGATGTAGCCGACAATTTAGGATCAACAGGTTGTGGAAGTTATTTTTTTTCTTTTCAATCAAACAGTCGGGGAGTTGTTTGCTCAGGTTTTGACCGTGTCACTTCGATGACAAGTTAGTTCTAATCCTGTTTTAATTAGAAACTGCCAGCTTTCCAAGCTGTCATTCAATCTGTCACAAGAAAAAGTCATTGGTTGAATTTAATGTTTCTAAATACGGCTAAGCTTGTGAGGTGAGGTTAGGTATCATCATCAACACTGCAATTTATAACATGATAAATTGATTATCGACAAAAATGCTTTGCAGACCAGTTGATTTGTGCAAAATGAGATATTTCTTAATCTCTCATCCCATATTTCCTTCTGACACACTGATAAACTGTACATTTTTGCATACTGACTAGTATAGAGTAACACTGGCGAGTTTCTACTCAACCCCATTTGGTAACACATTCCAACAAGACAAACGTAAAAGGTTGAGTCAGAGGAAAATGTTTCGACAAGGTGTTTAGGCGATTCAGTTAAAGTCTCTTTATTCATCCTGTAGGGACTGACCTATAAGATGAAAGAGAGACCGAAAGGAAAGAGGGAGCGCTAATCAGGGTTAATCGGCTGCTGTTATTTTGACCTGAGGCAGACAGCAGATAAGGCAATGTGGAACAGCGCGTAGGTGAAAGATATGATGAGCGAGAATGGAACGCAAAGCATGAGGGGAAAGGGACTGAAGCAACCGGGCGGCCGAGGTGTGTCTGAGCCGAGAGAAAGACCGCCGTGGTCGTACGCATTGTGCAACGAGTATTTCACACCTGTTGAACAGCAGCATGTTTCGCCCGTAATTACGAGCATGAATCACAGCCGACCGCCTATGGTGTCAGGAGGATGAGAGAGGGGATAGAAAAGGATGACGGAGAGCAGAGGCGACAAAAGAAATGTGAGGGTCTAAGGACGTGCTGAGAGAAAGTGTGGAAACGAAAGCGTCCAGAGAGAGCAAGCACAGGACAAAGAGACGTGGACGTACATGAAGTTCCTCAATGTTGAAAACCACCTTTCAGCTCCAATTTTCTCTGTTTGAAACCAGAGACAGGGGTACTAAAAGGTTTTCAGTGTTACAGCCCCCCTTCTCTGTCTTTTACACACACACACACACACACACACACACACACACTCAAAAGCACCGTATACACTCACAGCAATGTGAATTTCATCCACATATATAATTACGGCTACAAACATTCTCACAAACACTCACACAGTAACGTAAAACACCTACACAAACACTCCGAAACCTAAACAAGAAGTCCACAGCAAACATACAGCTGATACAAACACATTAATGTTTGTGATTGTAAAGAAAGCCACATGTCTTTGTTTTTTGGGTTAGTCAGGAATGACTAGTGTGTGTGTGTGTGTCTGTGTGTGTGTGTTTGCCTGACAGACCGGTGCATTGAACATAAGATCCATTTGTCTGACTGTCTGAAGCTATTAAGCGAGGTTTTATTTGAAGCCAGAGTAAACCTCCGACAGCCAGAAACCTCTAAAATTAGATTGGAAACGGAAAAAGCTTTATTGGCAGTGTCAGATGACTCTGACCTGGCAATATGTAAACAGCCGAGGCCATCGCCATAGAGACAGAGAAATAAACCAGAATATTGTAAAAAATTCCTATAAACAGTGTGATGGTGCAGCGACTGGACCAAAGCTCGGAAACTGTTGCTGGAGGTGATTTTTGTCTGTTGAGCTCTCAATCATCAAATTCATTAAAAAACTCAACATCCAAGTCAAATAATCACAAAACGTCAGAGACAGTAATGAGGCTGAAATAAATGCCTCCTCGTTGTTATTACTACAAATACCTCTGCAGTGTGTGTTAATTAACTCTTGGACACCCAAGATGTGAATGCCATTAAAAAAAACATCTCAGTGTCTGTCTGGGGTTTAATCAGAGTTTTGTCTTATTAATTTCTCCACAGTTCATCAACACCAGCTCGTCATGCTATTGGCCGTTGCCATGGCGACGGCTGTGGATCCTTCCCACAACTTGGCCAGCGAGAGGAGTTCGATAGAAAGTACGTATGAGCTGACCAAATACCTGGAGTATCAGCTCAAGGAAATCAAAGATGTATACGTGAGTAGATTTTGTGATTCTGTTTCAACATAATCTCTTAATGATTTTATCGAAACCATCAGGGAACACAGTCTACATTCCCGATGCCAGTATTTGTTACTGCACAAGTTTTGCACAAATGTGAATGCCTTTATTGGTCATACACAAAATAAACACGAACAGTTTGTGGGAGATAGTTCATTTTGGAAGGAACTTCCAAATACACAGAAACAAGGATGCGAATTTAAAGTGGCTATAATCATTAGTTTTTAGCATTTAGCACTATTGCTCTTGGGAATTGCTACAGACTAAAACAGTGCCAAAAGGAGTTTGAATGTTGCATTTATATTTGCTGTTTGGTCAGAAACACAGCAAAAAATAAAAATGCTGATTTGTCACTGTTTGATGTATTAAAAAGTGGTGACACATCATGCAGCTCTCAGCCTGTTTGCACCCAAAGGCCCCAAAAAAATCAGTTACTGCAGGTTTAAATATTTAATTACACATTTTGAGAAATCCTCTCACTCCATGTCTTGCAGAGAGTGAGACGAGAAAATCCCTACACAGCTTTACTGCAGTATCTCCACCACTTGGCTGTCAAGCTTACAGTTTTGTTAATACTCAAGCAGGAATTTCTTGTTGCTGTAATTAATTTTTAAGGGGCAGCACCGTTTTTATTGTGCTTGACTAATTTAGGCTTCATTTTTATAGTTTTGGCCATCTCTCATATGTGTTCTCATGCTCACCGTGTTATTTGGTGAGATCTGGGAATGTGAATCCGTCAAGACAAGAAACAGGAGCGATTAATTCAGATCAGACAGGTTTTATTCAAACCCTCCAGTTAGTCAAATTATTTTGAAACTAATTTTAAAGGGAATACAAGCCAAACTGCAAAGTCATTGTCACTCAGCACAGTTTAGAGGTTGGTTCCCTGTTCAACCTCAATCTAGTGTATTTGTATTAGCTGTGCACAGTTTTCCTGTGTCTTCAGGGCTTTTTAGAGATATGACAGAAGCTCTCACTTTTAGTTTCGAATAAAGTGGTTCAGATAGTCTAAATAAACTGTCCACATATTTACAACCTGTCTGATCACGGATTTGCGCATGTTTTGTCTTAATGTCACAATGAATGATGATCCAAAAAAAAAAAAAAGATCCAAGTTGTAACACTCTAAAACCCTCTCTTGTTTTTCTTCCAGCTGACCTATCTCGGCCCTCCATTCAATGAGAAAGACTTCTCCCCTCCGCGACCCAACAGCACTGCTCTGACTTTGCCGAGTGCCGCCACCCGACTGGAGCTGTGGCACGGCCTGGAGAACCAGGCCCGGCTCGCCCAGAACCAGAAAGCCTACTCTGTCCTGCTGGCGGCCGTCAGGGAGTTGGCCAGCTCCACCCTCTGCCCCTCCCTCAAAACCTCCCTGCTGCACTTTTGCACAGGTCTGGATGGACTTCTTGGCTCCATATCTGCACTGATGACCACCCTCGGTTACACGCTTCCTCCTCAGTCTGCAAACATGCGAACTAACGCTGGAGAGCTGCAGAGGGGGACCGGAGGCAACCGACCAGCTCCGCTCATGAGCCAGAGTCTGTACAGATCCAGAGCTGGAACCAGGACGGAGTCTGGTCAGCGGAACAGCCAAAGAAGAAGTGGCACGAAGGTGGTGAGAGGAGAGAGGGAAGATGGTATCAGTGTGGATCTCATGGAAAAAAGGAGAGGGAAAGAGGGGAGGCGAACGGAGACGACTGGAGCTGGAGGAAGGAATGGTGGATTGAGGGAGAAGGGGAGGGGAGAAAGAGGTAGAAGAGAGAGGAGGGAAGAGCCAGAGAGGAGGAAATGGGCTGCCGGGATGGAGGATGAGGGATTGGTGGAGACTTGGAGCAGCAGAAGACGGTTGTTGAGCATCAGTGAAAGTGGAGAAGAGAAGGAGCGGCAGGAGGAACCCAAGTTTGAGGTGTCGTACCTGGACACAGACGTCTCCAGCCTCCATCCACAACAAACCAACAATCAGTACAGCTACAACCTGAACTCTCATCATGCAGACTCACTCAGAGAGGAAGATGGATACGTTGCAGAGCAGCACGGAGGGTTTATGGTGGTGGAGGACAAGCAAATGGATGCCACCTCCTCTTCCTCCACCGTGCATCACCAGCATCGCCGGGCTCCTCGCTCCCTCCTCTCCCCCACCCTCCCCCCTCCTCTGTCCACACTCTCCCTCCTGTACCAGTTTGGAGGAGGCGAGGAACACACCCTCCTCCCCCAGCCCGTCCCTCTGTCTTTACGAAGGGGCACCTCCCTCCTCTCGCCTCCCTTGAGTCCCCTCTTCTCCTCCTCCTCCTCCTCCTCCTCCACCTCCTCGTCTTCGCTGCTGTCTGTGCGGCCGACGATGAACGACTTTGCCAGGAAGGTGGAGGGTTTCTGGATACTGCGAGAGCTGCAGAGCTGGCTGTGGCGGTCAGCGAAGGACTTTAACCGTCTCAAGAGGAGACTCCGAGGCTGAGACGTTTGGACGCTGAGACACACAGAAGTGCAGTATATCGGAAATCTATTGTTTGCACAAAATCTGGGTGGAAATCAAACAGACAAAAGCACATAAACACGCTCATGCTTAACTCATTCATTCATACCGTACTGGAATAAGTGAATGAAGGACAATTTGGGGAGGTCACCAGAAGTGCTAATGGAACATAAGACACACAAAGCCAACACATTGCCAGCACTGTCACCCGACCGATGCACATAGCAGCTCATTGAACGAGACTCACTGAGACTGGGCTGAGTTACCGGACTTCACAGCTCATAGATCAACAGAAATACCACTGTAGGTGGTTAGACTCACACATCCAGGCGGGGGCAGACTGAGTGACAGCCAGCGACACAGACAGTGCAGCCATTGAGGGAAAGCTGATTCAGTGACCCTCAGATGCGTGAATCAGCAAACATTCATTTTCTCTAAAGGAAGAAGGGAAACTTTATGAATGGGCAAAAGACAAAAGGGCGAGGAAAACTGGCTGGAGGGAGGATGAGGGCACAGAGGAGGAGGGACAGACGCAGAAAAAGGAGAGGAAGCTGAGAGAGGGCATGAGTCAGGGGATGAGCACTGGAAATAACCAGCAGAGGGGTACTGCTGAGTAATCGCAAGTCGACTGGTCAGTTACAGTAACCCTACAACAGCGCGACACACACTGTCCAGACACAGTGGTCAAACACACACACTTATTGTGGTATCGTGCGCCATAACATACCATTCACTTCCATAAAAAAAAGCACAGCCATGTACAAAGAAATAGTTTAGCAATTTGGGGAAATGTGCCTCTAACATTTGTACTGTAAATGTGAGGGTAGAGCCAGCAGTTGGTTAGTTTAACTTAGCATAAAGAGTGGATACAGGGTAAAAGTCGAAGTGAAATTCAGTTAAAAAGCACATTTAAAAACATTTTTAAAAGAGTAGAACCAAATGGCTGCACAGATAAAATAGCAGGCAATAAAACATTAAAACTCAACGGCTACAAGTCAGCAGATAATAAGAATTGAAGGTCGCAACACAACATGAGACGAAGTAATGATGAAATAGTTTGACTCTCCTGGAGTTAAATAAAAATCAGAAGAGGTGGATCTTCAACAGCGACTTTAAAGTTTTTAAAGTCAGAACAGACCTAACACTAAAAGGTAAATTGTTTCAGAAATGTGGGGCAGCCATCACAAAGTCTCAATCGTCTTTTATTTTGTGCCAAGAGCATCTGGTTGGTTGGCCTAAGTCCTCTAAATGGGGTACAGTAATGCAAGAGTTCTGCTAAATAAGGTGGTGCAAACCCATTTAAACCCTCAAAGCAAACTATGAAATCTTAAAATCATTCGTGAAACAGACAGGTATCCAGTGAATGGAGGTCAGTAGAGATAACTGTTTCGTTAGCTTTGGGACAGAGATGGGCCTTTTCCTCGGTTCATCCGTAACTGAAAAAAGCCAGTTTTGACCATTGCACTGTTACATTTGTGAAATTTGAAGGATCATTCCACACAAAAGTTTTACACAAAAGATCGATTGTATGAAGCCAAAGAGCCCAGAGTGCCTTCAGGGTCTTCCATAAGGTCTTTAATCCTGTTTTCATTCAGACTGTAAAATTTTATATCCCTCCAGGTTTTAACATCTTTCAAACAATTCAGCAAGTGCTACATAGAGACTTGTTAGTTTTATGGACAGATATATTTGCATATGGTTGGCAAAACAAAGAAAAGGACTCTTGTATTTTTTAAAGTGGACCCCATGCGTGGCAAATTCCACCCAGCAGCACCTGTAGATTTGATTTGAAATACATAATATCTGATTTATTTAATCCAGAAGCAACTTAAAGTGTAAAAACAACCCATTATGGGTCAACAGGTCACTGTTGTTTGCTCAAAACCCCTCCATAAAATGTTGAAATGTTGCTTTTAACTTATGGATTATCAACTGTTGTTTGTAGGAAGTCGTACCAGCATTCCTCCAAAACCACAAACTGTCATTTTTACATTTAACAAGATACAATATGTGAGCTGTGAGCAGATGTTTTTAAACCCATGGACAGTGCCATTTAGCAGTTTCTCTCTGCTTCCATGCCTCATTTATACTTCTGTGTTAAAGTTGTGTATCAGAGCTACAGCAGCTATGAGCACAGAGTCTGCTGATATGTGTCTCCTCAAAAAAGGTTATGGACTGTGTGAACTATAATTGGTCGACATGAGCTGCTTGTGTTTTCTGCTGCAAAATTCTGATGAAGAACACAGTGACAACGACTTAAAGCAAGTTGGAGAAATGCTCAGTTTTCTCAATATCAGTGCCTAAATGTTGAACTGGTCCTTTGATTAACTTCACATTCCTGAACACGGATATTAAACATACTGAGATTCCATCCCTGGCAAGTAAACAGATTTCTTTTCCAGAATAAATCTATTGTTATGTGTTTGCAATGTGCCTTAGATGATATGGCTAAAGGTTATGGATCATATCTATACTATTTATTGAACAAGATGTTTATTTATTTTTTCTCCAGTGTGAAAATACTGTACTGTAACTCAAGAGAGAATAAATACTAGCTTTTGTACAGAGCATGGTGTTATTGGTCATTTGGGAGTTCAGTGGGAGGGGAGAATAAAGAAATGCTTATGGGATTTTTGCTTTCAATGGTTTTAGTTTTATAGGGATGGTTTCGGGTGATTGGCATGAGGGGAGAGGAGTTTGGGGTTGGGGCGTTTCCTGAAAAACAAAGGCCAGCTCACATTCATGACAAAAAAAAAAAAAAAAAAATGGAGCGAGAGAGGCGGGGTATGAGAGAGTTTTTATTTGTCTGTCCTGGCGAAAATTTACGATCTTTTTCCTTTTATCTTCCCACCTCCCGTTCTGCTTTTCTTTCTCATCACACTATCTCACGAAGCTCCTCTTCCGCCCAAAAACACCCCTCTGACCTGTGGCAGTGAGGGATTTACATGAGCAGGTACAAACACACCCCTCGTAATCCCACCAACAGGCCCGCTCTCTTGTTGTGTCTGCGTTTCAATGCCGCCTCTTATCGTTTTTGCGCGTCCCTTGTGTTCTTTTATCGCTTCCTCACCTGTTATCTTCTCTCTTCCTACCTTGTTTGGCTTTATTGCTCTCGACTACGGTTTTTTCCCACGTGCGCTGCAGCTCTCTGACTCCCCCTCCTCCCCTCAGGCCAGATATTAAAGGATCAATGAGAATCTCCCCAGCATCACCTCCGAGCTACACACCTGCACACAACCGCACACTCCCACCCTGACGGTGGCAGACACACAAATGAGGACAAGTTCGCTGTCGAACGAGCACACATGAACCTCAAAAGCAGAATAAGTGGCACAGCACACCCATGACTCTCACTAAGTGCTGGAAAGGGCCAACAGTGACACAAACATGACACATATCTATATACATACACAGGAGGTGTTGTGTGTTTTTTTCTTACATTCGGTAAGCAGTGAATGAGGGGCTGCCAGTGCTCAACAAAGGCAGCTTTGTCGGGCCGATATGTGTGTGCGTTTATCAGTGTGTGTGCGTATTGTTTGCCCCTGTGTGGGCTTGCAAGCGCAGCACGTGTGTGAATCATTATCTCTATGTGTCAGAACTTCGCTGGAATGAGGCTTGTCATGCATAGCTATCTAACAGCCATCACTCACTGTTGTCTCCCTCGCTCTCCTTCTGCCTGTCTTTCTCTGTCAGCGAAGCAGAGACAAATTGCTGTAACTAATACGTAACAGGATAGCCGAGCCCTGTAAGTATGACTCAGCTGGCAAGTCCTTCGATAAGAACAGATACTGAGTGACAGGGCATTGACATTATGGGCTTGTTATAATCAGGCTGCTGCTGACAGGAAAACGCTCTGAGACAGGCCTGATTGACAGGCTGTGATGTAATACAGCAGAGGAGATGTGGACCATCGTGCTGAAGAACTTTTTATTTGAAGAGCTCTTCTCGTCTTTTTTTCTGGCTCCTTTGATCCGTCTACTTCACCACACTTCACCTCTGAGTCTTAAAAGAAAACACTAGATCTTCCTCACTTCTTTATCTGCTCTTTGAGGTCAGATGATTCGATATGCAAGACAGCAGGGTTGTCCTGCTCTGTTTTGCCCTCCTCTAATATAAAAGACACTGATTATTTCATCATAATACGTCACTCTGCTGGGAAGCGCTAGGTCCTGGCATTCATGTGGATGCTACATTGACCCAAACCTAAAGCAGCACAATGCAAATCCAACACTGTAAAAACTGCTCAGGAATGACTCAAGGAACATGACAAAGAGCCGAAGGTGTTGACTCGACCTCCAAACTCTCCACATCACAACCTCATGAACCAATTCATGGAGGCCCCAGTTCATAACAGGATCCACAGCATCCGGCATCACAGGACGCCCGCGTTCATACAGTTCAAACATATATTTTTTTTTTGAGGAAACCTAGGAATGATTAGACAGGTGGTTTAAATGTTATGGCTGATAGTTGTATCATATAATTACAGCTCTGCTCTGGTGCCTCATTCTTTAAGCCTTTCCTTTCAAATTGATTATCTTAAAAAAAATATTTTTAAATTTGGAAATATCTATTTGATATGTCTTGGAATTGTGCTGTAAAAGTCACTTACTTGACTGATTTGACATGAAACACTTAGAAGGCTTAGATGTGAGGGAAATTCAAGTATAATTACTTTTATAGAACTGAGGAAGTGCATTAGAATGAGACTGAAAGTGTCAAATATTTCAGTGTTTCACTTCAAATAACAAGCTGATTTTATTCAGACTGATCAAGTTCCTCAATGATTTGAGTAAAAATGTGTCTTTAGATGTGCTTTATACATTAAAAAACTAATCGGGGAAGCTGCAGCAAAACACCACAACTCAAACTTAACCAAACATTTTGTAGCCAACCGTGTGCTGTCTTGTCCATTCAAATGCAAGTACGCTTCCCTAGAGATTATCTTCTAACAAAGACACCATATTTTTACCGTCTACCTCACAATCATGTTATGACAAAGGATGAAATGATAATTGATGCCATTACTACAAACTGGCATCTGGTAAACACGGTAATTTGTCGCTCAGACTGGATTTTCTGGATCCTATTTCACCTTGTCTGGTACCTTTAATAACACCCCCTTTTGTCTCTTTGATCTGAATCTCCACAACGCTAAGTAGTCTGCTGTTTGATTCTGAGGAATTTAGTTTCTGTGGTTTTGTTCCCATGTTATATTCTTGTGTTTGTTGCTGCTCCAATGTACACAAATTAAATAACTTCTCCTCACTGTAAAAATCTGTACATAAAAAAGTAAGACAAGATCAAGATTCCCACGGCCTGGGTGACAAAAAAAAAATAAAGGGAAATATATATTAAATAATAATTATCTGAAAAACTGCAGTAATTTTTCATAATTTCCAAATAAAATTTTCAAACCTCATTTTTTAAGACATGAGTATTTATTATTATTTTTTTACATAATTTCTATTATCTAGATTGATAGATATGACATAAGAAAACATTTTTACACATTATTCATGTTTAACATACATCAGTGATGACACCAGTACTTCCTTTTCTGTTAGTTGTCACTAATTGCATCTAATTTTAGAAAAGTTTTTACAGTACTGAACTTTAATTTAACAGGTTCATCTATTAAATAAAAGCAAATATTTGTGAATCTGATACATTTAGAAAAAACAAATTTAAAAGTTACAATTTCACGGTTAGTCACAATTTCAATTTTTTAAAATTAATATTTTAAGGGAGAATTTTTTTTGGTGAACAGGTGTTATTTCTTAAAAATGTGGTCATGCTTTACTGATTAGGCTGTGAGAAGAGACTGTGCAACAATTAATATCAGATACAAAGAAAACAAAACAAAACAAACAAGCCAAATGCTGAGTAGGTGTTTGCACTTCTGCACACATAAAAATCCTCTGACATTATAATAGTAGAAAGTGGCATCTTGAAGAAACAGCATTTATTGTTTGTTAACCCTCTGAACTCCAAGCACCAGTTTCTGAGTGTCTTTTGGCCTCATTTTTCACTGCAATATAAAGTCCTGCACCTCTGTGGAAACAGAAAAACCATGACTAGGAGAAAACTCAGAATCTCTTCTGTGCACAGTCATGATGTCAAAATGTGACTTTCTTTAAATGTATTTTACAAAAATTGGAAACAAAATATATTAAATCAGTAGGTTGCGCTTGTTGAATTACTACATTGTTGCTCATTTCAAATGGTGTTAAAGTTTCTTTCCAGGATGCAGCGGAGTTGACTGGATAGAGTGCGACTTGTAAATACTGAGTAAGAAAGAAACGTGGCAATGTCATAGCAGATTACTGGAGTTAGAAAGCCATGTTTGGTTTGAAAAATGCACCAAGGAGCACATTTTCCTCCAAAACACCTCAAAATATACACGAACCACTGAGGCAATGATGTACTAATCGGTAGAGGACAGCAGTCAACACGAGATTCATGTCACACAATGATTTTTGATTTGTAATCTCATCATTCAAGCCGACCGACAGACGAATTTCTCAGAAGTCTGGTGTTTTCCTTTAAGATAGACAGATGCGCTAATCGAGCCGTTCTCGGACCTCCTCTTCCTCCCTGTCTGTCTGTCTTTCTCCTATTTGCTCTCTATGGCTCTTTTTTTTTGTTTCCCAATGTTTTTTTCCATATGTCTCTCGGCCTTTTTCCCCCCTCACCATGTCCGTCCATGTGCCATCCTCTTGTACTGCTTGAGGAGCCATTTCGCGTCACTTTTCCTTCATTTTCACCCCACGTGTCCCCGTTTCTCGGCTACAATCAAACCCTTTCACGCTTCCCCTCAAATTCCCTCGGCCACCCCCGCGTTCCCTCCGTCTTTTTCCATCTGTCTATCTCCTCTTCTCTCCGTCTCTTCCCTCTCCCTCCCTCTCTGTTCTGCTCACCTGCAGCACATAAAAATTCCTCTTTTCTTCCTCCAGAGGATAGTTCAGTCACTCAGGGATTTACTGCATTCCTCTATGCTTTCTCTCGCTCTTTGTCTCCGTATCTGTCTTCCCTCGTTCCTCTCACTACTCACTATTGGCAGCACTACACAGCGTTTGATTTCGGCCTATCTTGTCCTTTGTCTTTTTAACACATTTATATCCCTCCCTAAGTCCCTCTGCGTTTTTCTTTCCTCCATCCCTTCCGGTCGTTACAAAAACACACACTAATCCGTTTTCCATGACCCCGCCCTGTGTTTTTTCTCTCCTCTCTATCACCCACTCTACCTGCTCCACCTGGCCTCTCCCTCCTGCTGGGTTTCTGCCATGAGCTGGAACATCCTGCCTCCACTTACTTAGCTGGAGGGCGCAGGGTTGGGCCGCAGCTTCACATCGCTGAGCTTTTTTTTTTTTTTCCCTTGGGTTGGTGGGGGTAGAGGAGGCGGAGGTGGTGGAGGGGAGGCCCGGGGGCTTGGGATGAGGTTGATTTATGAGTTAATCAATCGGTCGTCCGTGTGAGCGAGCAAAACCACAGAGGTGTGTGAGCTCTTTCATGTCACTGTCTGTGCTTGTTGACTTAGTCCCCAAGGAAAACACCGGGAGCCGTCACTCCCCTTGCTGTTTAGCAGCTCGACATGTTTTCAAAAGCAATTAGGGAGAAAATGGGGCTGCGTGTTCATTCATCGGATGGTTGAATGGCTGGTGTGTACGTGGGTGTTCGTGCACGGTTGTGTGGGCGTGAAGATCTCACAAAGGTCTTACCTGACAGTGAATGGCCACTTCGGTACTTTAAGGTCAGGATGTCAGAATCCACAGAAATAGGAAACGGGTTAACGACAGCACTAAATGTCAAAACTTTATTGTCCAGCTGGCTACACACAGAGATGTGTTTAATGTTTGCACCTTCAATCTAATGCAGCCAAATTCTCAACTTATTTGTTCTCATTCACATATTTCTGGTGTATTTTAAGTCTGGACTGGCACAAATTTAATCAGGCCGGCTTGGACATTTTCATATCCGAATGTTCACTCAAGTGTCACTCTGCTTTGGTTTGTGAATTTCTTGATGCATGATTTTATAAAAGAGTGGTGACTCTCCTCTCCACGCCTTTACACTAGGTCTTTTACATCATTTTTCTGCCATTTCACGTTTGACAGGTTGTGTACAGTTGACTCACGTCGAAACCCCACACCAAAACGTGTGACAGCAACGTCGGACAAAAATGTGTTAGTTTCACAATAAAATCCTAAATTCCTCAGCTCTTTTTTGGCACGTTCTTTCCTCCTAGCTTCCATCCATCTCATGTCATTTGCAGGTTTGTTTTCCGTCACTGTTTGCAAGTGTTTGCATCTGATGCTTACAGTTTTTTCAGTAATGTTTTATGTAACTTTTTGCAGTCAATATTTGCTTTTATATATTTTTTTCTCAGCTATTTTTGTATGTCACTCAAATCACTATTTGCTTGAATTTTCAGTCATTCTTTTCAGTCTTTTCAGTGTTTGATGACACGGTTTTTAGTTGTTTTCAGTCATGGTTTGCTTTTGGTTATGCAACGGAAGCAGTTTTTTGGATTTTACGCACCAAAACTACCTGGCTAGAGTTAGGAAAGTTCAATGGTTTGTGTTCAAATACACCCTTTAATCACTAAACACACAGCTCCGTCTGTTTTCTATGTTAATATACTGATGAGTGTTGACGTTTTTTGAAGAAATAAAACATTTCGTACCGTGAACCAATGCAGTTCTTCCACTTTTTGTGTGAAGCTGGGCTGCATGTGAGCTTGTACGCTGAAAGTTGCTGCCCCAGAGACTGATAACAGGAGCGACATGAACCTTTGAATCTCCCGGAGAATCAAAACAATGACCTAATAGTGTTATTCAGACTGATTATTGATTCTCAGTGGGATTAGCTGGACAAGCAACCATTTTACATTAGAGAGTCATTTGATTCAATACTAACAGTAATATTTTAAGAAAGAACGACAGTACGGGATAAGGTGTCCTGATATAATGCTATAATAACAAAGTATAATAGTTTTAGACAACTGACTTTTACAAGTTACAGTCAGGGTTAATTACACTAAGTGCAGATCTCAGTCGTCAATCGCCTCAAAAGTTGAGTTCAGCTTTTAGTTGTCCAGCTTGGAGTCTAGTAATAACTAAACACATAATAAATCTTCGAAACCTCACATTGATGTTGCTAAATCTCACTTAAATCCCCACATGAAACAAATTAAAGAGGCTGTTCATGGCGGCCTGACCTGCTTTTAGCAGAACAGGCCAGGCCACAAGGCCAAGCTGAGAGGCAAGTAATGTTAAAAATCTGGTGCATCAGCTTCAGAGAGGCGTTGTGTTTTTTGATGTAGGTTTGTGCTAGTGCTTCTTCTCTCTGTCTCCTTCCTTCTACTTGTCTGTCTTTCCAGGGTTTGTATTTAATGTACGTTTGTGTGTAAAAGACTAACTAAGAGAAAGCCGAGGCAGATGACAAACAGATGATAGGAGATGCTTGATGGCATCTAATAAGTCTGATAACTGACATGCATCCTGGCAAAAGCACAGTCGAACAAATGCAAAACAGAGTGGGAAGCGGCCTGGGCAGGAGGGGGATTGAAAAGCAGAGCGAAGTAAACACATGCATCCGAATACTGGGTATATCTCTGCACCTTTGTTCCCAGAGCCAAGCTATCCTGAGGTGATTCCAGCAACTATAGCCAGGAACTTCCCTCTGCGCATTTGTTTTGCTCATTTTATGACAATCATATTCCTCCCATCCCTCGTAAAGTTTCATTTATGATTAATGGCTGCAGTTGGAGCGCTTGAGCAAAAAGTTTTTTTGTTTTTTTTTCTCTTTTCTTTCCCCTCAGGCTTTGGGTGGGAGTCAATGAGGCGTTTTACGTGTTGCCGTGTCGCGGTCTACGTTACATGTTTGACGTGTCACGGTTTGTTAGAGACTAAAACGCCTGTTTTGGACCAGCTGTCCACCCACACAAGGAGAACTTACAGCACTCTGTCTTGCTCTTTCTCTCTCACACACACACACACCTCTATCCTGAAAATGGGCGAATGGTGCGAAAGGTAAATAGAAAGCTTTTAAACTGTCTGCGCGACACACAAAGACAGGAGATTATGGAAGAACTACAGACTCCCTCACATGTACACACTCAGTCCCACACTTGTTTTTGTCACTTTAGGGGAGACATCACATTCATGCTCTGGAGACCTAACCTGACCTTAACCTAAACAACTAAATGCCTCAACCCCTGCCTTAATCTTAAAAATAACTGTAGGGATATTCTATATTTTTAATGTCATCAAACGTCATGAAAAGACTGCAAATGAATTAAAAATGTCGACTTCCAATAACCTTTGTCTGTTTAGTCAAAGCCTGATGGGCCTTATTCCTCTGCTGCATTGTGTAACTTTAATTACTTATTCAAGGATTAAAGGTGTATAAAGGTGTATTATCGCTGAAAATAGTCCCTAATAAATGTTCTTTCATAATGTAAAGTAGAAGTTGCTGGAAACTTCTGTGCCCCATTTTTAAATTATTTTAAGCCTGCTTAAAGAATCAAAGTATTGAATCCACCCATGACATCACCCATAGACTGTAAAACATTTAACAGAATTTAATGGACTATACTAATCTTTCTTGTTTACTTAATGTAATTACAAAGTTTTGCTTTTTTCCCTTTTTTTTAACCGTAAAATGTCCTGTTTTTATTAGTGGATAATTTTAGAACTTTACATTTTTACAATTATAGAACTAAACATTAGTTGCCCTATTTGAGGTCTGTTGACTTACAATAAATAAATATCACATTTTTTTTAAATAATTACACTTCATTGCGTGCAGACTTCCCACAACACTGTTTTTAGAGTTAGAATGCTCCTGAGACTTCTTTTGTAGCTTTACAATGTAAAGTTGCTGTGTGTCATTTCATGTGTTAAATCCTGGTTGGTTGTTTGCATAATAATGACAACTGCAAACCGGGAGGAAGGTATCTGGAAACTGCGTTATATGCTTTACTGCATATAAAATTATGTCACTGAGAGTTCATGTCAAATATAGAACTTGAGAAAATATAAATGTAAAATCTGCAACAATTAACAGAGAGACTGCACAATTTAGTCAGTGTAATATCTTAATCTGACTAAACTTGCTCACTTAATTAATTTTAAATTTCATTTAATTAGATGCTGAAACAATGATTCAATCTAAATTCTGGTAACTTTTATTTTAAAGGCAGCAGGGGGAACTTGTGTTTCTAAGTTGAACAAGCTTAAAATAATTTACAGTGTAGGCTTCTTGAAGAGTGGTTTTAAAGTTCGAATGTGATTGACAGGTCAATGAGTTGATGTCCGTCTGCCTTATGCATAACTTTAAGCATTAATACAACTTAAACTGGAGAGTTAAATGCTAATTTTGCCCTGTACAATTCTCATGAACAGGTAAATTAGCTGTAGAGACCAAAACCACTTTTTACCAGGTTGTAAACATGTCTGTTTCTGCTGTAAATTTGGACATTTTAACATGGGTGTGTATCGGAACCGATTCACTTTTGTGGTCAGCCTCAAGTGGACATTTAAGGAACTGCAGTTTTTTGAAAACGTGTGTTGGCTTCATTTTTCAGCCCAGGAGATTTTTTCTTGGTGTTCCACAACCAGCAGGCATAGGACTGGTGGCTGGCCAGAGTCAGAAACTTGTGAGAGAGTGACTAATTCATTGTTGGCTTTTATGGGTTTTGCAGACAAAAACAAAAATTTGGAAAATTGTGAGTCTTATTATTTAAACTAACTTTAGCCTGCAGTGCTTTATACACACCCACCACAGAGCCAACACACATTTTCTCACACACACTTGTTCACAGCTTCCTCCTCTGCTTTCCTAAATTCTCACAAACCCCGGACCATGTTTTCTTCTCCCACCGTGCACCATTTCAAAAGGCAGAACCAAATATTTTCCTGTTCCAGGCCTGGAAAAGTACACAGGGCATATCTTTTTACGGTTCTCTTAAAAAGCCCACGGTAATATGATGCTATTTCTTCATTCCGTCACGCTGTCTGAGTTTGCTTTTCTTTAATTTTCTTTGTGATCTTTCACCATTTGAGCACTATAAGACAAGACTGGACCAAAACAAACTCAAGCAAGGCGTGCTTGTGTCTGCCTGGAGGTGAAGACGAGGATGAGCGAGTAAGAAAAGTTTAAAGAAAGAGAGGGAGTCCTGACCAGGCAGATGGATGAGTGGTTTGATTCACATCCACATTTGTGACACCGTGTTTGAAACCTGAACTCCTCATCCCCAGCGTGCAGAACCATCACTTCAGACATCCAGAGGATATCCAGATTCCCACAGTGTGGAACCAGGCTGACTCCCTGTTCCTCTCAGTGCAGGCAATTTGAACTTACTTTTTGAATTTTAAAAAACAGAATATTCTAACAGATGCCATGCAACCCTTCTAGCAAGTATTTACTGCTAGGAGCAAGAACACTTAAAAGAATCCAGAAGAAGTTGTTTTGAAGAAGTTTGTGCTTTCATGTTCAAAGATGTACATCTGATCTTTGTACAGTGATGGACAAAGATCAGATGCGCCGGTCAGTTTCGCCTTGGGTCTCTGAGCTCTGTGACAGTCAAAGTTAATTCCTCGGCAAAGACCTCGGTGGGAGCTAAAATAACGAGTGACTAGAATTAGATTTTGTGCAACGTGGCCGGGCTTGATTGACACATTCTACAATCAAATCAAAGTGCTGACAGCTGGGACTGATTTCGCACAACTGTTGTGGTTTAGAAACACAGAGATGCTCGATTGGGAAAGCAAAATACAGAGAAACACACTAAAATATACCCTACTCTATACCCTTTAAATAAGGGTATAGAGTAAGACTTCTTTTTCCCTTACATCACATGAAAGATTATTATTTGAAGCTTGGGTAATATTTGTTTTCTGTTAAACTGAGTATTGTCATTGTTGACCAGGAAGGGCGACTGAAAAGAAGGAAACTGAATTTAACCACAGAGATGCTGAGATACATTTGTTTCCTAGCCGACCGACACTATCACTATCTGGTGAGAAAATCATTTTAATATAACGCAAGTTTGGTGGTTTACATGAATACGAAACATTTAAACATTTAAAGCTGTACTGACTAGTTTTCTGGCCACTTAAGGGCAGCACAACAACACATTGTCACCTTATAAAGTTTATCTGATGAACATGTTAGCAAACAGTTGCAGCACATTAAAATTAGATGTTTACAACCTGTTCAAATGCTGCTTCTGCACTCTAAAAATAGATATTTGGCTCAACAACAACAACAAAATAACAGTTTGCATCCATTTTTTGCACTTGTTAGTTGTTTTGACAGCTTCTGATGAAATTAATTTCAACTAATGAAATACACTGACTTATGGGAAATGGTCTTTCTTTGACGATCAAAGGTATTTTAAATTCTTACTAATTTAATAACTGGTCGTATAAACACATTTTTAAGTTGAAAAAATTAAGCTGTTCCAGCTGATTTTTTCCATATTAAACTAAAATGATTTGTTAAATGTCATGTACTTAGTTACCATGCTTACGAACACGAAATTTTAAGATCACCATTTCGAAAATTAAGTTGCTCCAGTCAGATTTTTTATCAGACAATATTACCAAAAATGACTGCTTTAGTAGCATTTTCTTTTGTAAAAATAAATCAATAAAACAATATACTCAACTTGAAATTGTCCATGTCTCCAGCACAGTTGAACCATCTGATATGTTAAGTGGGTAGGAGAGGGAATATGAAACCTCTGGAACTCCTGGTGAAGAAAAATTAAGTTATCAAGTCAGTTTCATTAGTTATTAAGCTATTGCAACTTGGATTTGTTTTAAAATGCTGAATATAGAAGTTTGACTTAAGATTACACACAAAATAATGTTGATGCAATCACCAACAAACTAGGGTCAGCTCATTCGAATAATCAAAAGTTGATCTAAATCCATAAATTGCTTTTTTCCCCCCTTGCAACCATGCCTGTTATTAGGTTGTGGCAAAAGGAAACCTGAATTGTTTTATGGATTAACTCAAAAACACAACTACCATGATGAGAGAACACATTGCTCCAATTCCTGGCTTCCAGTTAAATATAGAGTTGCATATTTATTCTGTAGTAAGTCTTTCAATGGTCACAGCCCAAAATATATCAGAAAATGTTTACTGAAGCCTGGTATGTCTCTCAGATCTGCAGGGACTGATCAGCGGCTGGTGGTCTGACTTCAAACCAAACATGGTGAAATGGTTTTTAGCTATTATGCTGCCTACTGCTGGAATCTGCTCCCCTTGGATCTTAGATTTGCCCCAACTTAAGCCATTTTATATGTCTTCTTTTTTGCCTTGTTTGCATTTGAATACTTTTGTGCTGTTTTTCTTTTTTCCCCAGGCACTTTAATGCAATATGTAAAGCATGGTGAATTGACTGTGTGTGAAATAACCCATACAAGTAAAGTTCCATCATCTGGTGTTTTATGTCCCAGTGTCCAGTATTTACTTTCCTCTTAGCTCTGCTTTGCTCTCTGCCAGCTACTGAGAGAAATATCCAGCTCTTTAGCAGCTAAAAGCTCCACGATGCTCATCAGCTCGTCAGTAATTTAGGTAAGTAAATTAAGTAAATTACTGTTGTGTGGCGTTGGCAGGTAATGTGCAATAATTTTTTCAGAGCTTTTTACCAAAAACACCTGCCAGCTGTGGAAAAAAATTACGTTATAATAAAGGTTTTGATAAGTAAAAACAGTAAGGTTGCAAATCTTAAAAACATAGACTTGCAGAAAAGCTCTGCAGAGCTCTGTTCAATGCAGAATTGGATAAGAATTACTTGTGGCCTCATCACTACACACTGCACATAGCTGCAGTTCATTTTAAATTTTTATTTGAGCAGCTTAATAGTTCAGTTTCGTTGAAACAAAAATGTGCCGATCAACAGCATCTAAATACTAAAGTTTTAATGCTTGTATCAAATATCTAGAATGTAAAACAGTCCGTAACAGCCTCTGCGTGACTGTAGCACACTGATTTCCTGATCTGTCTCCAGTAATTCAGCTCATTTCACGTTTCAACAGGGTAAATGGTGCAAATGGGCATAACAGAACACAATATTCAGACCCTCTCTCCTCAGATGCATTTGTGAAATAACAAAAGGTAACATTTTGCTGACATGTTTGTATCTGTTGCTTCCATTCAAGGGCTTTGTGAGGGGGGTCGGTCTCAAAACGGTGCATTTTACTTGACAGAAGTGTTGGTATAAAGACTTATACTCTCTGTGGGCTACCTGGTTGATCCTGCCAGTAGCATATGCTTGTCTCAAAGAGTAAGCCATGCAAGTCTAAGTACACACTGCCGGTACAGTGAAACTGCGAATGACTGAATGGCTCATTAAATCAGTTATGGTTCCTTCATTTAAAGCAAGCACTTCATTTAAAGCATGACTGAGTTATTTAATCTGACACATTCACTTCCAGTAAAGGTCAAAGCTAACTCAAACCCTGCTGATTCATTCAATGAACTTGCTTTTTTCTCTCAACAATCCTACAAAGAAACCAAATTTAAATTTTCCCCCACTGTAAGTTTTGAAAACAACATTCAAGGAACGATGGGAAACCATCTGTGGCTGTTCTGACTGTAAATATGGCAGTGTGATGAGTGTAAAGAATGGTGAGAACTGGATTCAGGGCTGAACACAAAATTTAAGAGCGGAAAAACAACTTGTATTTTCCTAACCTATGAGAAACCCATCCTTGCATCTGCCTCTCTTAAGCTCTCAGTGGAGTTTCATTAAAGTATGCTTTTAAGTTAATGCATGATCTTATCACACATGTCCATTCAGCTCAGCTGCTCTCTCGCTGCATTTGTTATCACTTCTAATCTTCTTCTTCCTTCCACTGTCTCCCAGAGCTTTTCTCTCGATCCAGCCAACACACACTCACTCACCTTTTCTCTCTCCCTTCGTTGTTCTCTGTCTGATTTACTCAGCCTGCTTCAAGGCACTCATTATCTACTTGAAGTTATGGAGTTCCTTAAAAGGCAGAAATAGAAGAAGGGCAAGAGGAGAGGCTAATACTCGAGGCCTGAGACACTAAGACCGCCACTCTTGCGTGCACATCCTTCAGTCCATCTTTTGTTGTGCCTTTCACTCTCATCCCTCCATCCAGAGTTAGTATTACACCAGTAGCCCTGCTTCTTTCTCCGCTCGCCTTCTTCATGTTTTCTTTCCCCAGCTCATCCATCATGTGCTGTCGCCGGCGGTTGTAATGCTGTCATGTAATTATCTCATATTTATGCGAATAAGCTTGTCCTGTGCTATGCTGTGTTGGTTTTATGCACACTCAGGGTTCCTTTGACTCTACACTACTAGTTTAAAGAGCTTCATGTCATAACTCAAGCCAGAGGCATTTGATTTGCCCACAGGCTCAACGGTACAATGAGATCTGCTTGATTTTCAACCGACCTTAGTGGTGGATGTCATTTTTAGAAAGGCGAAGAAAAAATGAATGTGCTAATTCGTTTTACCTACTTGTCTCACAGGGTACAAATGCACCACAAGCAATTTGGAGGATACTTTTATTACCGGTCTTTCAGTGCTGCGCAAACATAAAGTTTCAATTTGAGGAGCCACAGTGGGAGTCTAACCCCTAACCGCAGCTCGCCTAGTGCCATGCTTTGCCCATTGAGCTTCAGAGCTGGAGCGTGCGGAGAAACAGCAGGGAGGGTAATCACAGCCTACACACAATGCCCCGTAGGTCTAAATGCCCCCAGAAAGCATAACTCAGGCCACATTTAACCTGGACTCCATTTTCACATCTTCATTCAATTCTGACCAAAGTCTTGTACGTTATAAAAAATCTCGTCTGACGTCGGCTGCATCTTTCTTGCCAGCAGGTCTGGCTCTCTTTGCTTAAAACTCCCTGGCTTTATTCCATTATATAAAAAGGTTTAAAGTCAAAGGAAATTTCAGTTTTTCACTGTCTTTTTAAGGAAACTGTAAGGAAGCTATTGTACACACTTTTCAGACGAGAATAAATTCTTTTCATGAACTTAAGTAAAGAAACGGCGTCTGATCTTCAGGCCTCTGGATGGTCATTATTCACTGAGTTAAGATGGGCTTTTTATTGCCCACATAGAAGTAATTTTACAAACATGAGCAATTTAAGAGTCTCTTCTTTGAAGGATCAAGCCTGTTTCACTAGAGAAGTAAAAACCACCAAATTCGACTAACTCAGTTCCACTTTCTCACCAGAAGTTAGCTTGATTCTCACCATCTAGGATTAGCTGACTCATGTTTCATAGCTGTAGTGATGGAAAAAATAAAATGCAGTAGTAGTTAGACCTGTTACCTTAACGCTGTGATTTAATCATGACAAACCAGACTGTAGAGTTCCTTTTAATCCAGCTGAACTTACAGTAACAGCGTTAAAAGTTTATTCTGATACAACTGCAGTGATTTTACCATTGCAGCCTTGTTAAAAGTGTTTTTTAATGCCTTTCTCCCAAGTGTAAGATATCTTCACTTTTTCCACATTCAGCTGCTCGTAATTACAATCTGAACTAAATGACATGTGGCTGTGATATTTTGAAACAGCGCCCACCTACACAAATCAAATTGCCGGTACCAAGGCCGACCATGACCAAAGATTCACTTTTGCTACACAAGTGTAATATAGAGGTTGCAATCATACTAGATAAATAAACAAAAGATTAATTTCTTCTTTTTGGTGATTACAGCTTAAAGGAAATGAATATGCTATACAGTCAGAAAGCCTAAACAAACCTAAGATGAAGGAACCGTTCAGAGGAAGTGAATTTTAATCAGCACGAAACAACATAGTTTTGTTGTTACTTTGGCTGTCACTGCATCTGTAAATGACACATTGTGCATGTGTGCTGAAAAACACATGCCCTGGCTGCTTGAGGTTCATTTTTTGCTAAGTCCGCTACAGGATCGGAGGGCCGCACCCACACAATGAAGATGTATGAAGCAACTGATGAGATCCTGGGCAGAGATGTTGTACTGAAGAATAAATGGGGAAACAACGTCCAAGTTGGACCAGGAAAGAGTTCTATCAGTTTAGGATGAGAGGCAGTAGAAAAGCCTCCAAGTTACTTGAGGGAACAAGAGGCTGGAACCGAAGGAGATGTGTCTAGAAGATGTATCCCTGCTTTGTTTTCTGTGTTTGAGGCTGGATTACATTAAGGAGAAGGCTCCTGCTCCAGATCTTGCCAGGGGGTAAATAACCCCACTGGAAACTGTTTTCTTTCAGCCCACAGTACTGTTTCCTAAATGATTGGCCAGTAGTTAAAGAGGTTAAATAGACTTCTTGTAAAAGTGAGCACCATGCAGCTTTTATAGGCCTCTGTTGCCCTCCTGTGGTGAACAGTAAGCGTTACTGTACACGACTCCTCAGCAGCCGCGAGGCTCTTTGACCACCTGTGTGTAGTTTGGAGCTGAGAAGAGCGAAGTGTTGCAGTGTTCTGCTAATGGAATCACAGGATTAGATCTGTTTCAAGTACCGTGAGACTTGCCTTCTGTGCTGCCAACCTACCAACCGTCCTCATGTTAATGAAAATTAAGACCACATTGAATTTCTGTGTGTGTAACGGTGTGTGTGTGCGCTCACTGATTGCTGTCTGGACCTTATTTAACTAGAAACAGATTGAAGAATGATAATTAGGTCTAATAAGATGGAATTTCCCTAACTATGTCAAACAGCAGGCGCATCACAGAGCTGCTTTTAAAGGGGCTTCAGGTCAATTGGAACCACACACACACACACACACACACTCATAGCTACACACCAAACAGTAACATGATACCTATGATAACTCTTTCTGCTGATATTGGCATAAAAGGAGTTTCAGGTTTTATAAATAATGTAGGTTCCATGAAACATTTCAAGAATGCTAAATATAAACTTGAAGAAATCATTCAGCATTTTTAGGAAAGTATGCTTCTTTGATTTTCTTGCCAAGAGTTAGATGAGATCTTCTCTCCTCTCAGTGTATCTGTCACATATGAAGCTACAGCCAACTAGCTCAGCATAAAGACTGGAAATAAGGGGAACCAGAGAGTCTGACACTGGTAAAGTTAACAAAACTGACCGGCCAATACCTCAGGAACTCACTGCACTTAACCAAGAAATAATCGTGGAAATTATCTCTCCATCTACAAACACTTTTTACATCCAGTTTTGTTCTGATTCACAAAATAAGCCCATCATGTTCATTTTTGAACTTCTGAGGTGCTAAGAGAAGGATTTGTTATTAGAAGAAACTAAGGCCAGAGGTTTACCCTGTCTACACCCACTAGACAAGACTGTGCTATTGATGTTCCAGTTGTTAACATTTATTCTGCATCAGAATTATCTGGATTTGAAAATCCAATGTTTTGTTATCCAGGATCACGTAATCCATCTTATTTTTGTGCCAGCTTTACCAAACAGCGTTGGATTGGATCATCCTGATCCAGAAACAATCTTTTTAAAATGACCAAATCCAGATCATCAGTGCTCTAAAATGGCATTCTTAATGTAGGCTACGATCATGAACGACAGAAAACAACACAATAAAAGCACAAACATTCCTTCCAGCATCTCTGTCATAATAAATACAAAGTGAATATGCATTATTCACAAATACACTGGATATTTTGAACACCTTTTTAAGATGATAAAAAGGCTAAATGTACTGTAGTTAACAAAATAAAGAACATTTAGTGTTTTTCTTTATTTGTAGAGAGACAAGCTTCCTGAAGATCTGCTTTTAGGAGCCACAGAGACACAATCATCTCCAGAAGACTGAATAGGTGGATCAACGTTGATTTTAAGCATCACTGCAACAGTCAAACAAATCAATAGCAAAACATGTATGTATAAGACATGTTGCCTATCAAACAATTTTAAACCTTCATCATAGCCTATATTGTTTCTGAAATCCACCCAAAATCCAGCCTTTTCCCAGGCCAAATTTTTTTTCTTTTATTTAATTTTTATGACACATGCAGAACCAATCCAAAACAAGACGATTGCATGACCTCATCTGATTCCAGAAACCTTTTCTTTTCATCTGAACAACATATTTACAAGATTTGATCCAATCCAATAGCTGAAACGTGATCAGATTACTTCTGAACAACTGGGCTAAACTGCTGGCTGTCGTCTTACATTTAATGAAGAGTTAACTCTTTTGGTAAAAGTTCTTATCTATTTGTGGCAGCGAGTTACATGAGGACATTAACTTTAACCTCACACCTACCAGTTAAATACACAGCTACAGACAGCAGCATGTTTGCACATTGTAGCTTGTCCAGAGATAATGAAATCTGTCCCCGTTATATATTTTATTTAATCTGTAAAAAGCTGAAGTGTAAAAATATTTTATCTGTGTTTATGTTTATTTTATCCGTTCACTCAATAGTCACATATCCTCTTAAAATAGTGATTTTTATTTAATAGACTTCAGTTTTCATTGATCAAACAAATTAGAAACATGTTCATAGTTGAGCTTTAGCCAGACTGTTTAACTTCACTATCATGCTTTATGCTAAGCTAAGCTATTTAGCTCCGTGCCAGGTAATACTGATGTACTACTTTAAATGCAAACTTTACCCCATTTTTCTCACATTATGATTGATCAGTTTGGTGGGAGAAATTTTTGGTGGCTCATTTTTTGAAAACTGTTGCTATTCAGGATTATTCTTTAGATCTTTCATACAAATGGCAGATATCCTGTATGATTTGGACCAGATTTGAGGTCTGCATATCTGTAAAACTTTGGCCCTAACCGTGAGAGAAAAGCCGTCAGCACACAGGTTTCAGAACCATATCACGTCACGATCGAGCGCAATCCCTCAACATCTCCACAGGGACGATGTTGACGCCTGTCAGTCTGGAAAAGCTTCCAGAATCATTCCAAAAGCTCCGGGGCTCCACTGAATCCCGGCCAACTACATGCCTTACAAGCGGAGAAAGTCTGGGACGGTGCTGAATCTTCCAAGAAGTGGTTGTCCTGCCAAAATCTCTCCGGGAGCAAAGTATAAAAATCATGCAGGACGTTTAAAAGAAACCCCTTTTCAGCATCCAGTGGTCTGCAGCCTTCTTTTGTCCTTGGCTTCAGTCACTGATCATGAGTCCACCATCAAAAAGAAGCTGAAGAAAAATGAGTTCTGTGGCAGGATATCAAGAAGACTGCGGAGAAAAATGAACGCTTGTCTAAAGTTTGCCAAAAAGTAGCTAATCTTGAAGAGTGAAAACTTTTTGGCATCATATGTTTGGTCAGTTCTGTAATAAAATCTGTGGTTTTTATGACAGAAAAACAAATGGTGCATTCATTATCACATGCACAGTCAAGCATAGTACAGGTTGCCTGTTTCTGCTTTGTGTGTCCATCTGGATGTATCAGGATTTAAACTTCTCTGCCCATAAACCTACTGAGTAGGCTTGCAAATTATCTTATTAAAGCTGTGGGTTTATTGTTTATAGTTTCAGCATATTGTCATTCAAGAGATATGAGGTAGTATAAATAGCAACATCCACAGTGAGAAACAATGAGTCCAGCCTTGATTTTTACTCCCTTGTGGACTCACACAGACAGCTGCAAACACTAGATGCATAGTTGTTGCTATTATACTACTTTTCTAGTCTCCTTGGAAGATTTCATTAAATACATGTGCAGTCTGTCTATGTATTCGTATTCATGCACCCTGCTGCCAGGCATGTGCACTATTACCTCTGTAGCGTAGGCACCATGCAGACAGTTATAGATTTGTGAAGATGGCAAAATTTGCATCAAGTGGAATCAGCAGACCCTCACAATGCAGAAAGTATAACGCTGGCCTTAGATGAAGAAGTTTCATTTGGGAGGTTGGGGTTTCAATCTTGGGTGAAGCCACAATTGAAGATTGATTTTTAGCTTGTGGTCTCATCCAATGGAAAAAGTTGCAGGAGGATGGCTGTAACTTTTCAAATTCTGTCTTTTTTGTGCGTTTTCCAGATTCCTGCCTCTAGTGCAGCTTTAAAGTGTCAGAATGGTTCGGAATAAATCTAGATGCTTGATTAACTCAGTTATTTTTGTTCCATTTTATCAGGGCTGGTGTTTTTTCTTCTACCATCTAGAAAAGCAAAAATATTTGCATGCAGTTAGTTAATATAGTAGAAAACTACCACAGCTCATGAGCAAGTTGACCAATTCCGGGGCAAACATTTTGACTTGTCTTAATAGGAAAAGCAAAGGTTTAAACCATGACAGCATGACAGTGAATCAACACGTACAATAGAGCTTTTTCACAGCAAATATAATGGCATCTTAAAGCAGGAAGATGCTAAGAGTTTCTTTGTCTGTAGTGGCCACATCAGTTTTGTTTAATTACGCCTTTGAAATATGTGACGTGGAACTTATCAGTAGGAATGAGTTACAAATATGAAGACTAAAAAAAACACTGACCAGATTTAATTGATGTTATATTGCCAGTACATTAAATTTAATATTCATGCACCAACTTTGTAACAATACAGGTGTCTTAATTATGCTTGCAGGTCACTAATGTGAGGATATTTCCCACCCATCACATATTCTGGGTGCTCTTCATGATGCTCCTTGCTTCCTTCACAATCATCTCTTCCTTGCATCCCAGCTGATACACAGATACAGCTGTGTTTCCTACTTCTAAGCTCCAGCTTCCTCACTCCTCATCACTTTAAAGTCTATTTGAGGGATTGGAAGACCCTCCATGATGAAGGAGAATACTTTCTTGATCACAGATAGAGAGGAGCACAAGTTAGCTTAGAATAAACACCTATAAATGATATTCATTAAAAGCAGCTGCATTCAATTTTGGTGATGCAGTTCCAGGGTCTTGATATTCTGTCGGCTCACCGTCACAGCTAAAATAAATGGAGGCAGAGTTGGAAAAATCACCCATGCTTCATGCCAACATGTCAGTGAAAACGCCTCTGCAAATATTGGAAACAAGCACTTGTTGAATCGATTGAATCAAAGTGCCTCAGTGAGACGAGTGTTTGACTGCAAAAGTTATTTCTTTGAGTTTAAGGAGTGTGATAGCTGTACTTTCCCAACCATGAATGTCAGTAACCCCATTGACCACTTTAGTTTAAATTGAAACACTTTGCACTCATATTGTACAAATAAATAACAAATTTCAAACAACAGATAAATTTCATTAGCCTTTGTTGAAGTACTTAATTTCCATTTGCAGCGCGCATGTTTAGTTAACTTTAGTATGTTCAGCATTGCTTTAAGTTGTACTAGTCTCTTATTTGTCTTACCAGTTGTGAGGTATCCGGTCTTCAGCAACTGCAATCATCTGGCTCTCTTCAAGGAAAGGATTCCTCCATGAGAGCTGTAGGCTTTTGTACCAGAGGCAACAATCAGCCCACACCAAATGCGCCCACTTCAAGGGGGTGGACGGAGTTTATTTGGTTTTAATATTACATCATTCATTTGATTTGTGTTGAGTAATTGGACATATGTTGGATTATTTGTTATTATTATTTTCATTAAGGAGCCTGATTGTACAGTTTCGTGTTTTTTGTCCTTAGTTCAGGTGTAGGTGTTTTATGTTTCCCCCATTATATACTATATATATTATGTCCCATTTTGTTCAGTGTTTCTCAGGTCTGTTAGAAGTTTGATTGATCAGCAGTTGGTTTGCTTCATTGTTTTCTTGCTTATGACCTCAGTTAGTTCAGTTCTTTTGACCTCTTTTCTGGGCCTGAATTTGATGTTGTTTTTTGTAACTTTGTCATTTTCGGGTGAAATAAAAACTCTTTTTTATTACTTCACCTGAGAGTCCTCATGCCTTGCAGCTCTGTCCCTCATAAGGAGGGTTTTAGTCATTTCCTGCTGAAGGTACTTTTTTGGCTGCCTGGCAGAAGACGATGACAACCAGAACTGAAATTACTGCAGAGGAGGCTGCTTATTTCTTCACTTGAGTTTTACAGGAAGTTGCAAGAGAAACACAAAGCAAAATGTTGCATCAGGAGCATATTTCTCCACTTATGATTTCCCAAAAGTGGCAGTGACAGTTTGATGCAACTTACAAGCCTGTGCCAAAGCCACCACGTGATAAGAACGACACGGAAATGGACTAAAATGTAGCGCATGGACTCTGATTTGTAGAATCCAACATTGTGATTGTTTTCACATAGAAGGTCTTTATGTTGCCTTTTTACAACCATCTAGCTGCCTGTCTGGATTTCAGACTCTAAGCACATCTGTTCTCCAACATCAAATATTCATATTTTTTTGACACACATGACAAAAACTCTCTTCCTGCACTGCTGGATTTTATTCAACTGTCCGTTCAACCATAACTCACGGTAAGTCCTTATGCAAAGCAGCTTCTTTTCTCACGGTCTCGGGCTAAAAATTCTGCCAGATGACAATAGCAGCTGGAATGTTAAAAAAAGAACAAGAGGTCCTGAGTGACGCAAGAGAAACAATGTTTTGGTCACACTGGGTAAACTGTTTGTATCATGATTAGGTAGTGGGTTGTGATCTGGGGTTCTGATCCCTCTTTTGTTGTTGAATTTATTCCTGCTAGAGCTGACACATATTTCCATTTCTGTGGGCCTGAACAAAGAAATGGGTTTCTCAAATTGACAATTCTGACTCACCAGATGTTTTCTTTTGTAAGCAGCATTATAATTTGTGTTACACTGTGGGACTCTTTTTGAGAGTCCATCATAACTTCCTACATAGTGTGTTAGCAGCACAAAAATTTCCATTGTTTATTTATTCATTCATTTATCAAATGTAAATTTTGCAATTTAGTCCATAGGTCATGGGGACAGAAACAGAAATCCCAACAAATTGAGATTAATTCAAACATAAACTTGATTTGATGTGTCAATGTCAGATGGATGTCGTGGATGGTGGATAAAGGGGTGTGTAGGGCTGAAAAGTGTGAAAACAAAATCCAACCAAAAACAAAAAGGAGCAGCAGATTAGCAGGACAGAGAGTTCATCTAGTGATGAGGCTGCAGGAAGACTGGGTCAAGGTGCTCCAGATTCTGCACCTTTAAGGAACATATGAATAAATATACATGCAGTAGTAAAGTGTGCATTTATTTTGGTGCTTCTAGGGTTAAAACCTCCTAATTTTCTGCCATTCCGTGTGGAGTTTGTGTGTTTTCTTCCTGTGCCTGTGTGGGTTTTTACAGCCAAGTAATCCCAATTTTTGCACCCAAGGTAGGTTTGTAAAGTAAAAGGCTTTTATTTCAGTCGGCTAAAGACACTTAAAAACACACCAACACGCGTCAGCTGGTGCCCTCTTCATTGTCGATACTTTGACACATTCAGGCAATTATTTCCAAGGCTTTAGTGGTCTTATTTCAGTGTTTGTTTTTACTCTTTGATTCCTGTGACCGTCATGCTAACATGAAAATCCAGTTACTCACTCTGCACACTTCAGTTCACTCTATTCAGAGGCAGTCATGGAGGGCATGTTACCTCATTTAACTCTGTGCAAAGTTTGCCTGTCGCTCATGGTGATACAGCACTTTATTCAGTATCTTGGACTGAGACATCTGTGAAGGAGATGGGTGTTTTCCATGTCTGTGCATGCATGCTATCAGTCAGTTAGTGGCTTTGATACCACAGTTTCATCTGTTATTGTAAGAGAGCACAGTCACTTACTCCCCCTGACTGCTGGAGTTAAACAAAACCGAAGTGACTCAGCTGCCTGATTCCTTGTGTTTAAAGTGCTGCTTTGGCTAACAGAGATGCAGAGTAGGTAAACAGATAAAATCCACCAGCATCTGCTTGACTGAAACATGAGAAAATAGAAGTTTTTTTGATGAAACTGCTGCAAAACAAAGATGAAAGGTAAGTTAGGACTGATGTGCTCTGGACTTTTCCGGCCATGCATTAAACTGTGGTTGCTGCCTGAATCCACTGCCAGCCCTGTGCAGTCCAGCAGGTGGCGTCCTTCATCATAACTCCAGATGTCAACAAGCAGCAAAATTTGCATGATTAGCAAGTTTTCCTTCCAGGATATGATAAAACCAAATGGGTCCCTGATTCCATACAAGAAAAAAAACATTTTATAAGTTGAACAAAAGTTGTTTATATTGATGGATTTCAGGTAAGATTGTCATTTGTCTGATATACCACCAAAAATAACCTTATAACTAACTATAACTAACTATAAACTAACTATAACTAACTATAACTATAACTAACTAACTATAAAATCAAATGAAACAGATAATTGATTTTGTCTTTATATGTACAGCTTAATGTGGAGGGACAGCACAACAGCAGTATCTGCACAATCCAGTTGCAGTCTAATACTACACACTGCATTGTAGTGTTTCAAACATTACTGTCAACAGTCTGTTTGACCACAGACTGCAGAAAACATGGACACATTCTAACATCTTTATCATTAGACATACGTTTTCAAGGAGTCATTTTGGGGCCTGACCACCTTGACTTTGGCAAAACAAATGTGGGTAAAAATCGAGGAGTCTGTGTGAAGATGAGGTGGGAAAACAAAGCTCTGCTGCTCAGCTGAAAGCATACATGAGCTGTCTCTCCAGAAAACTTAAATTGTCTATCAGATCTACTTTTTCACAGCTGAGATTAAATAAATGGTTATATTTGTTATAGCAAGCGACAGTTGTGCACTTGTAAAATAAATTCTCACCAACAGAAACATAAAGTGCTAATGTCCCCTCTACAATGACTCAGGGGTGTAATTTGCACAGATTTTCATTATATTTCAAACCTGAGAAATGAATGGGAAAAGAAACTTTCACTGTTTCATGACGACTGCTCAGCTTTATTTTATTGTTGACTGGTTTATGTACTGCTAGTATCTCTTTCATTGCCTTTGCATTTCAGCCATGCTTGTTTCTGACAGTCCCCACAGAACTGGACATCAAGAGTTTCTCAAAGTTCCTGCAGCACATCCATTCTGTGTATCATAATTACTCGGCTGCATATTTCTCAGTCTGACATTGTCACCCTCACTGTAAACCGACACATGAACACTGCAGGCTGCAGGTTAAAGGGGGCATTTCCAGGTGTACACAGCTGGATAGAGCTCACACAAATTCCAGCAGGATTATTTTATTAAGAAATTGGGGCCCAGATCTCCAAGATTTACACCTGCTGCTGGAACAAATGTTCCGTGGCTAAATGACAGCAAATCGCTATAGGTTTGAAATGGAAAACTGGACACTTCCCTTTGAAGTCCTGCAGGGTGCAGATTTGCTTTTCTGATGTGAGCCCTGTCAGAGCTATAAGTAAGGACTAATGCTTTTGTATGGAAGCTGAAATTACTAGAGAATTACCAGCACTCTGCTGTCAGTGCAAGAAAGTAATAAAACTTAGACTGTTCAGTGCACACAGGAGGGTAAAGCTGACAGAAGCATAATGCTGCTGTATGTTCAAGATGATTACCTTCTCTGCTAGTAGCTTCATTTTAAAGAAAATATTTCAGTCTACATGTATTGATTTATTACCAACGGCCCCAATCATTTGCACAGATGACAGACTAGAGATCTCCTGATGCACTAATAAATTGAAGGACAAGATTTCATAAAATGCCATCCACTGGAGTTCCAACATTGATTTTGATCAGAGTAGAATAATCTGATTTCAGCACAGGCTTCCCCAAGGAACAGACATTTTTCAAATTGCTAGTTTATTTGTCCAAAACAGCTGATATGACCAGCGATACATTAGATATGAGCTACCTAACATCTTTATAGGTGTTAATGCCAATGAGAATTGATGAGTAGTCTAGAAAATCGTTTCTAATTTCAAGGCTGTGTTTATCTTACACATTTACAGTTGAATTTGATGACCGTTGATTATGTATTGATTCTGAGAGTTAAATGTTTCTCTGGGACTAATATTGAAACATCACCTTTCCATAGTTTTGTTATAACACGCCACTGTGTTTTATGAGCTTTGTGGGATGAGCAGAACAGTGTTCATGAGAAATTACATAAAATATTCACTTATGAATCAACACACAATGTGGCAGAATGTGACAATATACAGATGCAAATTATATATTTTTTTAATCACAAAAGTATTGAGCTAGCTCATGTAGCTAGTTAATAGTACAAGCAGCTGCTGCCTGCTCACTCCTCTCTGTGGTTTCTGCTTCCTCACCCTGCCGTCATCATCATCTGCAGACTGCTTTAAAAAAAACTGTTATATCTTAGCCTGCAAAGCCTTTTTCTTTTTTTCTTTTGAAAAGTTTGCTACCTTCTCTGCACGTAATCATGCAAAACATGTCTGTTCAAGCCTCTGAATTTGCATTTTCAATTTCTGTGTGTTCATGCAGATTCATAAAACTTTTCTGCTCAGATCTGAGCAATTTTATACTGCATTTTTGTATTTTGCTTCCCCCACTTTTAAGCAGTCATTCCACGTCTAATATTTGCATCACATTCTACCCAAACACAGAATCATTTCAATTTTTTAAAAATCTTAGATTTAAAGGTATCCTGTAGATTTTTTAGTAGCACCATGGAGCAATGTTTTTATGAATGAATCCCCATTTTATATTTCTTTCCTGCATACTCATGAGAACACGTGCAACACAATGTGCATTTCTGACAGAGATTAGAATGAACTTAATTCCCATAACAGCTTTCAAAGCAAGAATACAAAGATATTTACCAATCAACAGCAAGATAATAGTCAGATAATAAAAAAAAACATCCAAAAAACTGCAACATAAAAGAATTAAACATGAAGCATCACCAGTTAAATTAAGAGGCATCAAAATAGAAATGAGGATCCTCCATACTGCTCCTGCACTGAATCACAGATTACTGTTCATAACGTTTTGACTTCTTCAGGGCCTTTGTCACCACTACATTAGTTTGATCAATACTAAGACTAAAGGGATACCTTCCAAAACACCAAACGAGACAGCTGGATGTGTGGATATTTATTTAAAAATTAAAGCTAGTTGTTAATAAGAGGAAGCTGTTGAAGCCGTGAGCCAAAAGGCCTCCAGGATACTGACAGAGCAACACTGAATGTAAAAAATAAAAGGAAACTTTACCGAATGTTAAAGTTTTGACTTCAAGTTTTGAATTGTCAGTTTTACTTTATAATAAAAAAACGGGTGTAAATGAATTAATGTCAGTAATGTGATCTTAGTGAATATTGCAATTGATAGTTAAGAGTCTGGACATACATGTAAGACTACACAAGTAAAACAAATCATTGTTGCTATGCTCTTTGTTTTGTGTTACATTTGTCCCCAGATGGCGGTTTCAGATGTCAGTAATAGAAGAGATCCATTGAAGTTGTATAACTGTGGTGCAAATGCAGGTTTTAAGCTTTAGCAAAGGTAAATACCACAGGGAAATACTTTATAACGAGTAAAATAACATGTTTAATGTTCTGTACTGTGCAGAAATGTCACAACAGCAGTAGCAAGTATGTTTGAAACAGTGAAGTTACAAATAGAAACACAGTTACACCAAAAACAAACACTAACTTTTTGTGGGATATCTCAGCTGCCTGTACAGTCTTCCTGAAGGAGGCATCACTGAAATGATTTCTCACAGCAAAGGCTAGTTGTTTGATAATTATATGAACTATTACAGCTTCATTTGTGATTACATTTTGCATTTAAAGCTCTTTTGATGCTGCAGGATCCATGGAAGACATTTGCATTGAGATTAGTGCAGCAGAGACATTTGTCCTGAGTGGTGGAGAGTGAAGGCAGCAGGGTGGTGACTTCTCTCCACCCCTCAACGGCGGTAAGCCGAGAGAGAGGGAGGGAATTAGAAGTCAAATAGGAGAAGAGGGGAAGTCTGTAATGAAACCAAACCGGGGAGGGAAAAAAGAGGTGCGGAGTCTTTATAGGAACTGAAACCAATCCTCAACAAGGAAGAAAGGAAGCAGAGAGAGGAAAAGCTCTAAATTAGGGATTCAGTCTGACACTGTTTACTAGTCAACAAAAACAACAATCAGTTGAGAAAGTGGTTTTTTAATCCTCATTTTGTCATTTATTTAGCAATAAAAGCCTTCATTTCAAGCCTTTTCCTCTCTGAGAAGACGCACAAGTGAAGTAAGTAAATGAATTTTAGTTAAATATCCACTTTGTTGCTACTGTGTGTTAATATGTGTAGTATTTGTTGTTATAACACACATGGCAGCAAGAAGCAGCGGCACGAATAACCGCCTGCTGATAGTCACACGTGGCATTAGGGAGAGATGGTGACAACTTTTACTTTACATGGTATCAAGGAAACTCCGTTATTAAACCCGGGAATGTGTGCGTAATGGAAACCCAAAAAAAAGGCGCAAAGTGCGCGCGTTTACGCACGGAGGGTGAAAGTGTGAGAAGTAAAATGACTAAACCTGAGCGAAGCTGTTTCGGAAGTGACCATTTAGTGAGTGCCATGCGTTTACTGTACTTTCGTCACTCAGTCTTTTCTTTCATTGAGCTGTAAACTGCTGCTTCACTAAAACTCATTTGTCCGCCTCTGTGCGCTCAGTTTGCCCACAATTAGACTCGTTTGTTTTAAGACTCTCTAATTTAAACTTTATCATTGCTTTAGGAAGCAGCAGTGGTCACGTTTGTGTCACCATGAAGAAAAAAGAAAAGACTGTGTTGCCTTCACTGGCTCCCTGTAGAGTGCGTTTTTATAGAAACATTTGATGGTTTGGTTTAAATACAAGTCTAGCTGTAAAACAGTATTGAAACACACAGGAGGATTGTTTCAGTCAGAGAAACTTTGTGCAATGTGGTGAAAAACAATGTTGACATCCTGAAATATAAAACAATCTTAGAGGTTAAACCTGTAACTACCGGTTTTTAGTTTTATTCTGGTTATTATTAGCAGTTTCCTTAATGAACTATTATATAATATCACAGTAGAAGAAGACAATGCCATTGACTCTGCTTGCTGTGGGTTACTAAGTTCAAACAAAGTCTATCTTTAATTTACACAGAAATGCAGCATGTTCTTACATTGGTGAACCAGGAACCAGCAATTGGGGATGTTTTAAAGAATGATGCATCTGATTGTTTTCTTAAGTAATCTTTGGATGAATAAAACGTCACAAAACAATGAAAAACTGCCAATTAGTGTTGTGTGACAAGCTAAATTTGCTGAAATCTGAGAAAAATACAAGCAGAAAATCCATTCAATTAAGAAACTGGAAGCATCACTGTATTAATCACTAATCATGTCAGCCTTTGTGGGCAGGTAGACTCTCACTGGAAACTCGAGGTCTGACTGCTTTCTTCATTGTTGGGGTTGTTCATATGAGCTGATCTCATAGTTTGGACATTTCAGACAGCAGCTTAAGGCCTCACCAGCCTCGCTCAGGCTGAGGCTGCTCCGGTAACCGGACCCTGGCTGAGGCCATGCCCACAGAGAAGCAGCTGCTCTCCGGCCGACCAGCTTCAGAGGTTGCGTTTTTTTCTTTTGGACTCCTCGGGGGAACAGAGGCACCCCGGGCGGGCGGTTTATTTTCGAGGAAACTTGTGAGGATAAAGAGTTTGCCTTGAGCTCCTTTGTGTCCTGCTGAGGTCGATAAACACTCCCGGTCAAGGTCGCCAATATCCCCGCGGGGAAAAAAGAGCAGAGATGGATGTGAGCAGCAGCAGAGAGACTTGAAAGAAAAGCAGGACACGTGAGGAGTTAAAGTCAGATTTTGATACAGATGCAGCAGAAAAGATAGTTTTTATTATAACAATCCAGTGTATGACAGGCTGCTGCTTGCTCCACTGTAAATACCAACACAGTCCATGTGAGGAGAGTCAGTGCAACATTGCATCATTCAGCTGCTCAGGTATTTCAGGAAACAGCTTCCTTATATGGTGTCTCTGCCAGTGCAGCCTTCACCTGCTCTCACACAGACACATACACACACACACACACACACTTCACAGTGTTGTGACAGCGACTCGCAACTGCCTGCCAACACTAAAAAGACCTTGCTTTCATGTTTAACTTGCTGGCAAGTCTTTGTTGTGTGTTGACTTACCGGCATCCCAACAGAAGAACAACTCCTGATCTCCATAATGACCGTTTCTCAGAGACTTTTGTTGTGAATAAAAGCTGCACAGAAACAGGCGGGAAACTTAGAGAAAGACTGTGTGATAAGCAGAAGTGGCTAGACGCACTATGGTTGTGTTGAACTTGTGTGACTTGCATCAATCCACGTGGTCCTTTAGTGTGAGCTCAGAGCAGCAACTGATACCTTTCTTACAGTTTTCGTGACACCATGAAGCCACGTTTTATTTATAACATTGTCTCCTGTGCACAAGCGTGCATGTGACGTGCAGTATTTGTTGTGTTACTCGTGATGCAGCCTCCACTGTAAATCCAACACATGTGACAGCAGCAGCCTCTATACTTAGGTCAGTGCCATCTATCCATTCTGCAGTATCAACACAACTCCAAGTACTCTCATGTCTCGGCTGCTACATTGAAGGTGGTGCTCAAACTGGCTCAGCGTTTAAAAAAAGGCCTAAACTAACTTCAGCGTGTTCGTTTGAATGTGTGGCGAGAGGAAGCGTGCAGAGGATTAGTAACGCCTAAAGTGATGACGTGAGAAGCTGCAAATCAGCACGCACTTTACATCAGAGTTAAAAAGGGTTTTCATTGACATAATCAATTGAAATGGAAACATCTGGACTACCATTTTAGTTCAAGTATAAATTTACATTGTGTCAGCTTGATTTGTGTTGATCAGACTGCTGAAGCTTCATAGTAGCTTTGGCTAAACTTTGAACAATGACTCTGCCTCCTGTTTTTTCTATTTAATTTGTATAAAGTAGTTTATTAATATAGACTACTGAAGAAAATAAACCTGTTTTTGCTGTATTGCAGCAATAGTTAAAACAGTTTTTACTTCACTTTGTGCATCTTGTAGCAACATGTTTGCTATTTCAACAATAAAGGTTAATAGTTTCAGTGTAGTGACTCATAGTGCAAATACACATGAGAAGGAGGATGACACATGGCTTAATTGGCCCAGGGTAATTTCGGCAAAATGTAATGTACTAAGCTTCCACAACTTGTCACGGCATCTTAAGAGGAAAATAAACTCATGACATGGTCCAGTAAGATACCACAAAGCAGGGATTGGTTGTAGCATTCATTGATTCACTTAATTAAATAGATGAGAGTCCTGGATTTTTCTTAAAGCACAAACAGCCACATACTGTATAAGTCAGAGGTCATAAGGCCTTATCAGACATGAGCTCCTTTTTGTTCATCTGGTGGCATCAGCACATGTTGACTTCATGTCTTAATGAGCATCGGTCATTTTCCTTGAAAAGTTGGAGCAGTAATCTTACTAGGTTGGACATTTATGTATTACTTTCAAGTCTGACCTGCATTCAGTCACATTACCGGATAGACTTACACAAGATTTCAACATACTGACGTAGGTTGTTGTTACGTATATTGGGCAGTACGACAGTCTAGGAAGTGAAGTTGCAAATAGCTGTTAAACTTATTTTATCGAGTGGTTGGAAGAATGCAAATAACACAAATAGCATGAGAATTTAATGTGTATTTTCTTGGAAAACTTGGACATCATTATATGTCACTTGGTGTAGTGTCTAGTTTCACCCGTATAATATACATCATACTGTAGCTCACTCTGTCGCTGTGGCGGGTTCATCTGAATGAAGTTGTGAGCAACATTAATGTAAAAGGGACCATTGTCTGAATGAAATGGCATCACTTTTCTTAGTCCTCCATGGCATGAAAATGAATATCTTCCATTCTGTACTGTCGGATGCCTAAGCAAGTTAAAGATGCAGAGTTAGGTTTTGGGATTTTATATCCCTAAATACTTAACTGAGTAAGGATTATTTGATAGTTAAAGTAATAGTTGCAACTTTGGACACCTAATTGTGCTCACCCAAAAAGTCAGACTCTTTATTGTCATGGTGACTTAATTTAAAGGTTAATTTGTGGGTTGTACATTTACATGACTGAATGAATGAGCGCTGTGTCGCCTCGTTGTTGAGCTGATTGTGTGTCTGTGTGCAAACACTGTTTCCATCATGGGGTCAATTACAAAGAAATCCCCCTTTTCTCACTCTCTGTTCAGCAGAAAGGCAGTTCACTGGGCTGTGGATAATCACATTACATGCACGCTTCTTGAGCACATAGGCAGACTCAAGGGCACACGCAGAGACAAATCTGTCCCATTAGAGTCCCTGTCTTTGTCCAGTGCGACACTCACATGCTGAAAAGATGCCTTCATTAAGAAGCATGGAGAGCGTTTCCTGTCCGAAGCCTTTGCTGTCTTTGCTCGCTTCCACTTCTCCTCTGGTTCGCAGCCAAATGGAATAGCTGGTTATATTTGGATCTCTTGCTTAGATGTGTTCCAGAGGTGTGTGATGTTGTCAGGTTCAGCTTGACCAGATTCATGTCGCAGGTTATAGTGACCTGTTCTGTGTGAACTTTCCAGGTGGTCATGACTATCCTCTCTTTATTCGATCTGTTGCATCACTGTACTTTTTTGTGTGTTGTGTGTGTTTACATTAAAAGCCGTATCTCCACTCACTTTGCTCTGATTAGATAGAACCAAAGCTAAACTGTAGCTGCCGTTGTTACCAGACTCGTTCAGTTCAACTGCGTGCGGCTTTGAGATGGAAATGCCAGCCTTTTAAGAGGCTAGCCCTATTTCCAGAACAAAAGCAAACCGACTGAGTGCTCTGCATTGTTCCTCTCAGTCAAAATCAAGGGTGAAATAGCTGCTCTGTTGACAGCACAGTTGGGTGGAGTGCTGAGGACAATACAGTGGAAGGTGTCAGGTACCCAGCTTGGATTTACAAAACAATGACTGGCCATATGCGCACTCATTAGGAAAACAGCGGGAAAAGTCTACTCCCTTGAGTGACTCCATCAGGTCTCCTCATGAAGTAAATGTTATTATGCCATTAAATAATGTCTTTCTATATTCAAGCAGTACGTGAAACTCAGAGCTCAAAAAGCATCATGAATGAGGTTCTTTTAAACTTAAGTGCTGCAAAGTTTAGTCAGAATTGTAGTCAGAAGTTTTTTGATGCTGGTGATGTTGTTTTGTTGTAATTTTGTTGTATTGGCGTGTACGTTTTGTGCATATTTTTTGTATATTTTCAGGTTGTGTTTTGTACCAGAGATGTAGCATTTACTTGATTAATTGCTCAACTAACAAAAATGCCGAAATTCATGTAAAAGTTTAAGCAGTTATGATCAATCTTTTCTTGCTCCCCGTGATGGTAAAATAAATACCTTTAGATAGGGGTTTAATATCTAGTGAACTGATTAATAACTAACGTAACTGTTAGCTGCAGCCCTATTCTTGAATTGACTTTTGTGTCAGGAGGTAGGCATTACAAACTAATACACGTTGTTATGAATGATGTGCCAGTGATCCATGCTAAAATAGCTTATATTGCGAAAGATTTTGTGATCAAACACTACGGCATGTTTTAACAATAAACATGAGCTAAGGGCAGCAACTAATAGCTATTTTCCTTCCAGTCATAAACACATACATCTAGCAATCAAGCATTTGTGGCAAAGTCACAAAGGACACCGTGTACCTGCATTAATACTATTGGTCGTTAATAGTCAACAAGCTGAACAGCAAGGAAATGAAACATGAAACATGAAAATAAGCTAATGCAACTTTCATACTCTGCAATGAGTAACAATATTCTTGAACATAATTTCCTAAAACCTTTTTTGGATAAAAATGTTCTCCATTATGTGTTTAGTTAATCAAATGTCAGAAGCTGATTTCAAATCTTTGATTGGCATCCTATAGAACAGGAAAATCAACAGATTCTCACATGTGAGAGGTTTGACCCAGCACGTGTTTGCCATTTTTGGTTAATAAATGATCGCTAAATGTTCATACGCAACACAAGACATTTTTTTCTTGATCAACCAAAATGTCAAAAAAAAAAAACAGCACACCTCTCTAATGCTTTACAGCCGTATATGTCACCATCTATTGAATGTATAATATAACAAAGGCTATCTGGTTAATCAATCTTCACTCTGTCCGTCCTCCCTCCTCGTCTCTCCTCCGTCACAGAGCAGCAGCGATGGGGCCCACTCTCCTCCAGGCCTACAGGAGGCGCTGGTGGATGGCGGTGACAGCGGTGATTGAAAACCTGCTGTGTTCGGCTGTGCTGCTGGGCTGGGGCTCCCTGCTCATCATGTTGAAGAGGGAAGGCTTCTACTCCCACCTGTGCTCAGGTAAAATCAGCATCACTGAACCTTAATCTGCAGTTTGGGGTTTGGGTCTTTAAAGGCCCTAAACACTGTTTTCCGATCTTAACCGGATGGTTTTGAATTGTTGGCATGTTCCTGAAAAATATCCAGTAATTCTGTCCAGTGTCTAAGAAACCTCAAAGATAGTTTAAAACACACATTTTATATGCAGCACAAACCAGGTCAAATCTTAAATGGTTCAATTTGAGTTTCTGTTCTGAGATCTAACATGGATTTAGACTCAAAACATTCACTATGTTATGATGTAGGAGAGTAAATTAAACAAAAAGTATTTTCCCCAATGAGCATATGAAGTTGTAAGACTTAATGTTGAAAAAGCCAATATCAAGAAAACACAAGAGTTAAAACTGTGGTTTTCAATCTTTTATGGCTCCTAAATTAAAGTAATGTCTGCTTTTGCTGACTGCAGATGTTTTAACAGATGTTTGTAGGCCTGAAAGGGAAAGGATCCTGAAATAAAGACCTTTGTTTTGGCCTTTGTCTTGATCAACTCCTCTGATTTTGCGTGCAACACTTTGTTAGGGTCCCAACATCGACCACGGGAGCCTCTAGCTTTGGACATACAACTTTACCATTAGAAGAAGCAATCAAAGTTTAGGAATACTTAGATTTTTATCACCACTTTGTTCCTACAGTGAATGAATCGGTGATTGTGTCTTTGGGCAACTCCTCTGGCGATGAGGGGGAGGAGTGGGTCAGCTGCGTGGACCAAGACGAGATGCTGAATCTGGGCTTCACCATTGGTTCCTTCTTGCTCAGTGCTGCAACGCTGCCTCTCGGCATCCTGATGGACAGGTTTGGTCCTCGTCCAATCCGGCTGGTGGGCAGGTAATGGTTGGAAACTGGTCACAGACATGTTAGAAAGGGTTGTTTCTCATCAGTAAAATACACAAACACACTTTTTTTTAAATCTTCAGCATCATTTATACACGTGTGACAGTAAGAATCTGGAATGAAAGTTGGCTCCTGTACTACTACTGCGGTTGTAGTAACAAAGGAAAGCATACGGATCACATTCCCACAGTGGGAGGAGGAGGGCAGTAACGCCCTTCTGTTCTCTTAGTGCATGAATCAGTTAGTATAGGTGGGGCACTAGTTCGTGTGTACACGTTATGTGAATAGTAGTATAACATTCCTTTGCATTGGGTGTGGAAACATGAACACAGTTGTACTTTCTGAGATAATTATTTGGCAGTGTTCAGTGATGGTAGAGCTGCCAGTAGTATCTTCGCAACATATAAATAGACACCTTACAAGGTTGTAAACTCACTTCACATGCACACTTTCTCCTTTTCTTGTTCACAGTTTGAGTAACTCTGAAATCTGAGAAGATAAGATAACCCTTTATTAATCTCACAGTGGGGAAATTTGCAATGTTACAGCAGCAAAGATAGTGCAAACATTACAGAAGTTCATGCGGAGCTGCAAATGTTTAAACATTCAGGCGGTTAGAGCACTGACAGTTTCAATCTCTTGCAGATTAACAAGTTTAACTGCTGTTTTGTGACTCAGACTAGATCCACACTGGCTCACATTAAGGCGTGTGAACTGCTTTGCACTTTTCACTTAATGACATCCATAGTTCGAGTCGACGTCCAGAACCTGTTGATTCACCAGCAGCTAATTATCCTGTGGTATTTCTAACATGTGCCTCTGGGCAACATAGTTTGTTGCATACTTTGAAAATCACTCATTTCTCATTGTTTTGTTGCAGCTCATGTTTTGGTCTGTCGTGTGTCTTGATGGCTGCATCTGCCTACAACCCTGATAGTGAGTACATGAACACAGATCAATTAATCAGCCTTACACAGAGCTGTAAAGCTGAAGTATTTACGTGGTTTTCTGAAGATTGTGGAGCATCAAAAATACTCCTCTGTAGAAGTAACATGCTTGTTTAAGTGTGTAAATGCTGGGGGACAACTGGTGGCTGTTGTGATTCACGATTACAAGGCTGATCTCATTTAAGAGCTGCTTTCTCCAGTAGATTGTAATAATTTAGACAAGCAGACAAAAAATGCAAAAGACTTTAATATTAATATTAATTCATAGGCCCAAACATATGCGTGATCTGGAGCCACATGTGCTCTCAGAAGTGATGTTTAATCAGTCAGAAAGGTACTGTGTTGCTAAATGCTTGCCTAACTTAAGCAACACAGACTAAGAGAAAGTTGCAGGTGCAAAACTGATGTGCTTCAAGTGCTGTATAATCTAGCTGAATGATGAGCAAAAAACATATTGTGATTATGTTTACAGACAATGCCATGTGATATGATTTGTCGGTTGAGACATCTCCATAGCACCTCCATGCTCTGCTTATAATGGTGTGACACATTTTACTGCAGTTTAGATATTGTACATGGCCATTATGCAATTCTGCAATTTCCAGCCCTACTCAACAACACTTTGCCAATATCAAATGTACAACAGGAAAGGCCTGTGTGGTACCTTTAATTGCAATATTTTACTAGCTTTTCAGCCTCCTCAACTGCCCCATTTTTTTCTGGGTAATATTTACATCATTTTATTTGCTCGTAGCCTTTTCAAAAAGGAACCCATAAATACAGAAAGAAAGCTGTCAAGTAATAACAAAACAGGGAAGTGTTTAAGCACATAGTAAAAGAGTGGATGGATTCATTAATAATCAAGTTGTGTCAACTTGCTTCTTGTATCATCTTCAGTTGTAGTCATTAGAGATCGTGGAGGTTGGCCTTTAGTTGAATGTTTGGGGGAAAAAGGCCTTGAATTGTTGTTTTAAGACTATATTGCCTTCTTCCATGCTTCTCTTTCTGTCTACAGCTCTGTCTCCACTCATCTTCTTGGCTCTTTCCCTGAACGGCTTCGGCGGTATCTGCCTGACCTTCACCTCCCTCACGGTGAGACTCACCACCAACATGAGACAGAAGAAGACACACATTCTACACATGAGACTAGACATTTCATAGGGTTTATTTTTTAAGTGTTATTGAGCCGATATCATCGTTCCTCTTGCATTATTGTAGTGGTTGGGCCTTGATTGACAGAGGCAGTGTTTTCAGTTAAGCATCTCATTTCATGGCATCATGAGGTACCTTTTCACTGCAGGAACTCTGGGCAGGCAGGGTAGCCCTCTAGTTAGCCCGGACTTAAAATGTGAGTGATCGCAGCGTTGACTCGAAACACAACAAAACAACAACTGCTGGAACTGAGATGGTTGCAGGTTGTTGTGTTTTATGCTGTTGATGACTATGTTTGAGTGGAGAAACCTGCAACTCAAAGATGGAACTGAGAGGGTGATTCCTGCTGTTGTCTTCTCCAAGTTTAACCAATCTGCGTTGGGCCCTGAAGGAAGTTGTACAGGAGAAGTTACTTCAGCTGGAACACATGGACAGCCTTAAAATGACCCTCGAGTTCCTGCAGGGGAAAATGGCTTCATACATATTTTTGGTTTTGATAGTTTGAGAAGATTCAGCCACACCCATGATATAATAGAGCTCATGTTTGTTAGTGGATTTGTACATAAGATGGTGCATTCCAGTATCCGTATTACCAAACTACATAGTATGCTGGAAAAGGATTTTACATGTCACAATATAAAAAGCCAGAAATGTCCTACTACATCTGGCTGGATTGGCAGTATACAAATCAGCTTGATGATTGAGCCATACTGACACAAAATCACAGTTAAGTCACATATTATCAGGACAAAGTAGTGTATCCCAGTTTACATGAGCGCTGTACGAAACAGTACGTACATTGTGAAGGCAGCTGCAGGACATACTGAGGGTAAAAAGAAATATTATGCGGTTTGGAATGCAGCCCTTGTATGACCTAAACCAGAGCAAACCTCACCTTTTGTCCCACCATGCATATCCACAAATTCAATTAGATAATCAACCCAGGCCACAGACGCCTCCTGTTGCATTCACACTATGTTCTGTATGTGTGCGTCCCTGACAGCCTCCAAAAACTTTTCTCACTGTGCCTTACATTTCTGTTATATTTTAGTTTGTCCAAATAAACAAAACACAAGACGTTATTGGGAACAGTGCCTCTTGTTTAAGGTGCATATGGCTCCAAAGAAAAGAAAACATGTCAGATTCTGTTTGCAAAAACACACAAATGACAGAAATTAAAACAAGCCTGTACAGCCAGTCTCGTAGCTCCCTGCCTTACTCAACAGTAATATGTCAAGAATGCATCCAGTCATTGAACTGAGGAGGATCATTTTAGAGTGTTAGTCAGAATTTGGTACCAAAATTTGCTTTTATTTGTTTCTGCTGACTGTCCCAGATTCTAACACTGAAACTACAAAAAAACAAATATCCACTGGAACTACATAGCAGATATTCTAAGGAGGTAGTAACGGAGGGTTTTGTCCCTGGAACAAATGAGCAGGAAAGTTTTGGTAGCTGACAGCGTGGTCGGGTTCTGTATTTGCTTCAGCTGAGGAAACAGTGTGTGTTGTGACTTTCTTTGTTTACATTCAGGTCAGGCATGTGTGTTTGCGTGTGATGTGTCAGCTGCTGCCAACGCTATCGCAAAGGTTTTATTGTTGCCGCTGTCCTGACAAGTATTTAGGGTCGTGTTGGTACGCTGTGTTCATGTTTCTGTCGGGGCTGCACATGTCTTCTCCCAGATGGAAAGTCTGCCTCTCGTGTTTCCACCAATACCGGCCCGCGGTTCGCCACACACCCTCCCAAAGCTCAGCCCACTTACCTCTATTCAAAGTGCTCAAGGGCACATTGTTTTCTTGTCTCTTCTGTTCGCTCTCATGTCTTTCTTCACGCTGTCTTCTGTTCCTCTGCTCTACCCGGCAGAAAATCAATACACAACCTTTTCAACTCGGCATGACTGCGCACACATGTGGATGTTCATGTGTGCATGAATGCTTGTGTGCACGCAGGGAGACGAACATGAAACAGATGTTTGGTTGGTGGAGGTTGAGGCTGACTACGGACAGATGACCCTGTCCTGTGATCTTGTCTCTGTATTTTGGTTTCAGCATGGCTCGCTGCTAAGACACCTGTCCGAATCCGTCTGTGAGCTAACTCAGGTTGAATTAATGTCCTTCAACATGTGGCTGAATATTTGCTGACGGTGCTGATAAACAGCTGACGTGGCTGTTTCCAGGAACAAATTGTGAAGTGGATTTTTCCAAAATTAGATGTCAGAGGTGGTTTAAGGTGATAGTTGTGTAAGAATGGGATTCTGTCCATCAGTCACTGCGCACTCTACGGGCAAATTTCTTTTTTGTTTCCAAATTTCCAAATTTAACCACATACTGACTACAAAAGAAACAAGACAAGCGAAAAACTCTTCTTCATGTCGAACATTTCTTTTGTTTTGGAGGCAGGATGAGATTTTCTGTACAAACTGCTTCATTGAGAGAATTACTGTTAACTACACAAGAGGCTGTTTGGTTGTATATTTATTATTTATTGATATATATTGAGAGTGCAATTGCCAAACAATACAGAAAAATAAACCCGCAAAAGTTTTCTTTTATTTAAACATAAGTAATACATAGGTAAACAGAGGAATCTAAACGAAGTGTTAAAGTGTCCACATCAAGATTTTCATTTTTACTGCAAAGTTCCACATTCTGGTTATTGTTCTCCTCGATGGCTAATAATCACTATTGACCTTGAAAAAACTACATCAATTGAACTCTTAGTGCATTTGATGTAATGTTTCCACAATGGAAAAACAAGAAGTCACAACATAGTGAGGTAGAGTAAAATATGGTGAGTTTATTGGTATTAAAGCTGATTTATAGAGAATCTAAATGGGGAAGCGATAAGAAGTGAAGGTCATGGTTAGGAAAATCACACAAGTTTTATACACGTGTTCATGGGTCCATATCAGGCAGTGAAAGGTGGTTTCCAGTACTCTCTCTAAAGTTAACACACCGAAATGATACTAACAAGTACAAGGCAAGATGGAAATGATTTAATCTGTCCCACAGTACAAAGCATGATCCAGACTGTCTTCTTCTCAGGTAAAACATATTTGCACACTAATGCACACATCCCTGGAGCCTCGGTTTCACTCAGCTGTTCTATTCCTCTCTTAAGTACACTGTGTTCATTATTTTGGCCCTTAAAAATGAAAATTAGCAATGACTGTGTCTGAGACGAGGGGTGACTCAGTGCAGCAGTGGCACAGCAACATGGAAAATCCTTTGACCGCTCACACACGCTCACATATTGCTATTTCTATTCTATTAATCACACAAGCATAAGATTAATATTAGACACACGTTTGAGTTATGTTCATCTCCCCCTGCTGCGTGTCTCCGTCTGACCTCTGCGTCCCTCCGTCCCTCCCTCTGTCCATGCTTCTAATCAGGTTACCAACATTGACTGACCTCCACCCTGTTGTTGTGGCGGCTCTGAGGAGCGAACGACAACAGAGCACAAGGACTGACAGACACACAAACACATGCCACCATGATTCAAACCATGTGCTTGAGAGTAAATTGATTATAAAACAAGATCATCGCTGTTCTTTTTAGTTATTGTATAAGGAGAGAAGACTTATGATGTCTTATGGTGAAAACAATAAATCTGATTTCTTATATGCTGAAGTTCTTTATAAATAACTGAACTATTCACATTATCTAATGGGGTGGAACTATTACAGTTACACAAATCAACTTTTCACCTGGACAACTCACACAGATCATGATGTAAGTCATTTAAGGAAAGTTTTGAACATTGCTAATGAAATTACCTAATATTTTCATAACCTTGAGGAAGGTTGTATCTGTTTCTCTTTATTGACACTAGATGTGTTTGTGTGCACATTTTCTGTGTGTGTGTAGTGATACTACAAAGTCATGTTGCAAGCAAAAGCATAAAGTTGGCAGAGAAATATAAATTCCCCAGAGGGAAAGTCAGTTGCAATACGAGATCAAAGGATTGTGGGTTTTATTTCAACAAGCAGTGAGGAAAATTGAAATGACCAGATGAGCTGAACATTTTTGCAGTTTTTGTAGATTTTGAAGACTGAGCATTTACATATATACTGGCTTGCATATTTGTGGTGTGAGACTGTTTTATGTCTTATTACAGAACACAAAAAATAAGTAATTGAAGTAAAAAAAAAACAACGAGCAATTTCAAGAAAATAATACCATTGTAATAACATATTTTCTATGCTCCATGTTCACAGCAATAACTCAGTAAAAGATGTTTCTGATCTTGATCCTCTTGATGCAGCAGCTTTTGATCTAAAGAATTCATTATGTGACATTTTATTTTTTCCCTTGCATAATTAAAAACTGATCCCAAAAAAAAGTTTCAGAAAACATCCAGAACATTAAGTTTCGACGGATCACTGCCCTCATTAACCTGTGTGCACATGCTTGTGGTTTTAAAGATCACTGGAAGGCCTGGTTGAATAACAACGAAAGTGATTCATGCCCGCCACTCTTTCTTTAGTGTCGCATTTTTGGCATGTGCACACAACCTTCAGGGAGTCCTGGTTGTTGCATACTTCACATCCTTAAATGATCTATGTTAACTATGTACAGTATGATTGAGAGCTTCGGCATCGGAGGAATGAAAGCAGGCCTCTTTCATACACTGGAGCAGGCTTGGGATTTTCCCTAAACACTATTGGCTGCTCCCAGGGGCCTGTCTGATTGCACGCTAGTAGTAAAAGTTGTGTTACGAGAGCCGTCAGTCTTCTTCTTGCATATATTAGACTCAGACAGCAGAGATAGACTGCCTTTTGAAATTGCTCAACGAAAGGGAATTGAGGATGACTCATGGCGATATTCAAAAACGCCTCAAAAACAAGAGTCAGAGGTTGTGGTTTGAAGGCCTCACTGCAGATCTTACCAGTAGACAGCTTTTTATGTTCCTGAGTCTACTGCAGCTGGATCAGAGCGCTGTGCCAACCCTGTGAGGGACAACAGTTTGACCAATCTATGAACAGTGAGTAGGGCAGCAGAGAGCCGAGGTGGAAAGAAGAAGCCGGTGCTAATCAGCTGTGATTTAGTGTTTCCTGCTGGGATCTCCACAGAGAGAGAAGCTGCAGCTGCAGCTTGGAAAGATCAGATAAAACAAAAAAATCTTACTCCCACTATGTGTCGTTTTAGTAATTTCTATACCTCTCTCTTTTTTTTCTTCCTCTCCTGCTTCCCGCCTCTTTTTTCCACTTTCTCTTCGTGTAATCTGCCTTTGTGCCTCATGTTTACAGTTGAATAAGAATTTCTGTGCTCATTAATCTACTATTTGGCCCATTCTCTCAGTGATTAAAGTCTTAATTAAACTCCATGCCAAAATCTTACAACACCCAAGTGAGTGAGCACAGCAAGACTGGGGCTGAAATTGTTAGTCATGACAAGCGAATGGCCAAAGCTCCATTTCTGTGCGACTTTCTGACACCGGTTGACCGCTGTGTGCCTCCATACAGTCACGTGTCGCCGTCCACATCCCCCTCGGCAGCATCAGCATGCAGAACATGTGTTACTCGGCCCTGTGTGAAATATGCATTTCACAAGAACTTCGAGAGCACAGTGGCTGCACATGGACGCACACATTTCACACTTTTACTTGCTTTCTGCATCAGACAAATCATGTCACGCGTGGCTGGGATGTCGTTGTTAGTTTCCTGAAAGCAAGCAGAGGTTAACTGACATCTCACATGGCTGGAATTTCTTTGCTTTAACATTAGCAAGAGATGCAGACTCTGCTTTGTGCTCACATTCCTCAAAATGCCGCAGTCAGGAGGGTCCACCGCTGCGGATCTCATGGTCATAGTCGGGCTGTGAAGTATTTCGATTCTCAGAAGCTGTGAATAAGGACGGGTGTTCTCGAGGATGTTTTTCTCATCTCGCCCAGACAGTCAGGCTCTCTCCCGAACATCCTCAGGAAAGCTTTTTTTCCTGTTTACCTGCTAACCTCTTGGTGTCAGCTCTATAAGCATCCTCACGCTTCCCCCTGCAACACAGACGCCACAGTCTGCCAGCTGCAAACTGTCACAGTATCGTAATCTCAAGACAACAGCCAACTTCAGCACAAAACCACTCCCATCACATTTACTCTCACACTTCTCACACACCACTTCCACCTTACTGGAGCCAAAAGCAGCTTTTGGAATTTCAATATGTGGTCCTAAAGTTCCTGGAAACCCATTTTCTCAGTTATTTCATCGCTGCAAATGCACATCTGTTTCATGGTCTAGGTGTGGGATGTCTCTTTAAAATTGTGACAACAAAGTTTCAGACAGCGTGGTTTCATGCTGCCAGAGCAATTAGAAGATATCAGTTACACTTAAGGCTGCTGTAATCAGTAATTTTATCTGAACAATGGACCAAATGACTGTATGTAACATGAGAGCGGAAGTTTGCAGTAATGAGTCCACAGAGGATTATCACCAGTCTATGCAATGTCCTTCAACTTTACAGAGAGTATTTTGTTTTTTCTGTCTGGCAACTTTACTGTTTTGGTTTTTACCACTAGTACAGTGTTGTTTTTGGCAACAGGCGAATATTTTCCACAAAAAATCTTTTTACACTACCTGCCAAGCACCAAATAGGAGGGAAAGTTAGAGATTAGCTGGTGAACATGGCCAAATATTTCACTGAGGACAGGTTGCAGACCAAAACAAGGCTGAAAGGAGAGAAGATATTGGACTAGACTACTTCATCAGATTGCAAGGCATGATAATAAATGCTCCAGTTACTTTATGTCTGCTGGATGTGTAAACTGCTTGCTAACTAGTAAGACAAATTTCCAAGTGTTGTGTTTCCAGCTTGTTGTTAATTAATGCAGGTTTAAATGGCTTAAGTGAACTTTAAAATATTGATTTAAAATCATTGCCAGGTTTGTAATCAAAATTATCCAGTATATTGTCCCCTCTGTGCATCCATCTCTCCAGAGCTCATTAATTTCCTTTCTCATCGTATAAAAGTCAAACTCAGCACTGAGCTCATAAATGACTAATAAATGTGATCTGCCTCAATGGGATCAGTGTGAGGTTGTGGAAAGTGCACACTGGAGGTGAAAAAAAAAGGGTACCGTCACTGCTGGGTGAACTGTGACACAGCCAGGAGATTAGGTGACGCTAGCAGAAGTTTGGAAAACCACGTTCAGAATACTGAGCTTGTCGTGCAGCACACATAAAATCCCACACATGTGATTTTATAATCATGATTGACCCATTTAAAACTCTAATCAAAGGACACTGAGTGTGCTGCCAGCACAACAGGTCATTGTTAGGATCGCTAAGCTACTTACTACTGTAAATAGGTCGACCTAATATATGATGTGTTAGTGCCTGGTGCCCGACACCTTGTCCCTTTTGCCCTGTGTCATACATGCCCTCGTGCTGGGTCCAGTGAAGTTCATCAGGAGCCGACTATAGATCGGCTTCCACGTGTTTAATCCTAACTCTGAGAATTTGTCAGACATTGCCAGAACAAAGACCATGAATGGTGTCTAGAGTATAGCTTAGTCTGCGTTTGAACCATTAGGCCTGGACGCAAACTGGGTCATGACTTTGTTTCTCGTTTCCCATGACATGGAAAGTAATATTTTTTTAATGAGTCTGCTCTGCAGGGAGAGAGAGGTGTTGCTGGTGCAAAACCTCTGTAGGTAGCAACAGTGGACTGTCTGACAAGTTCCCCAGCCTGGTTCATCTGAAGCAGCTCTCTGCCCTCTGCTGGCAAAGTAGCATAATGCATCTCCACTAAACTACGTTGTTGAGTCAGGATGGTGCATGTACATGAAAACATGCTTATTGTGCAGTGTTTTAAATTGGACTTGTTTCACTGGTGTGATCTGCTATGTTTGCCTCTGTTCCTTTGTGTCTGCAGCTCCCCAACATGTTTGGTGCTCTGAGCTCCACCGTCTTGTCTCTGATGATCGGCTCCTACGCCTCCTCTGCTGTCACCTTCCCTGGAGTCAAGGTATAAGACAAAATTAACAAATGGACTCTACCTATTCATATCAAAAAAACGATATGAATATGACCAGATGGCTACATTGTGGTAGCAAAGAGATATAAAGAATGTTATGAGAAGAGTTATAAACCTGAACTAGCCAGAAGCAACGCTCTAGATGTGGTTCTGTGTCTGGTGGATGTGTAAAAGAACACTGTTGGCGAACAAATTCACCATAAAAACTTTACAGGGTGATAATATGTCAGTGTTGTGTTTACAGCTTGTTCTGTTGCCACCATGTGGTTAAGAAAAAAGCACCTTTAAACACAATTGCAGTTTGAAGTGCAAAAACACAACACCCCTGTCTCTTCCTCCCAGCTCATCTACGATGTAGGCGTCTCCTTCCAGGCGATCATGTGGGGATGGGCAGGCCTCGCCGGGTTTGTCTTCTTCAACTGTTTCTTCAACTGGCCCGTCGAAGGCTTTCCAACACCTGACGAGGTGGATTACAGGTGAGTGTAGCTGTCAGTCTGCTGCTGCGTCTCTCTACAGGGACGCAAGGAACAGAAATCCAAACCCCAACTCCCTCCTCATTTTAATCCTCCCGTGTGTTTACAACAGTAAGATCCTCACACTGCAAGAGCTACCGTCATCTGACCAGAAAGGTGTTGGAGAGAGACTGAGCCAGAAAAATGGAGACATAAGACACTCGACAGAAAAGCTTCCTGGTGGACCTGAAGCTGCTGCCAGTGGGTTAACTTGCACAGTCATGCATACATTGAATCAGGGGATTAACGTTAATTTAAAGGGTTTTTTCGAGGTCAGAATAAGCCCTTGAAGGGTCACTGTGTGCAACAGTCGACAGTGGTCCACATACAACAAAATCAACTTACCTTATTTGACAGAAATCTGTGCACTTTCCTGTTATTTCTGACAATTTGTGTAAAGTGTAGTAAAGGGAACTCCAATTAACAAAACTGGATAAATGATCCTCCATGAACTTAAAGTCTTCAGCCTAGAATTTAAGTACACTATTTGATTTTTGTACCCAAAAAGGAGTGTAAGTTGTGACCTCTTTTAACAAAACAGGGCTGAATGTAACCACAAAGTGTTTGTTTATTCTTTTAAATATCTCATAATGGATCCCTGCATAGGTGAAATGTGCAAATTACAGAACAGTCTCTTAAGCAACACTTTGCTATCATATCCTGTTAATCATTTTGCAACAACTGGGATCCCAATATGATTAATCCTCTGAGCTCCAAGCAATTTCTGGGCTTTTTTTGCCTTGCTTTTTATAGAAACTGATTGGTGCAGACTTGACTTTTGGGAATTTTTGAATCAGAATATAGTGATCTTGATAAAATGTCTAAATTTGAAGTTTAGATTTGCTAAAGTTTTCTATTATTATTTATTAGTTCAAGGACCACCAAAAAGTTGGAAGTAATTTTGGTGTTTAAATAAAGTTCATTTAAAATCTTCCAGTTCTGGGGTTCAGACAATTAACAGGATAAATAACAGGTACCTCTTGGTGGTTTGTGAACTCTTTTTCACTTAATATATGAATATGCATAAAAATATAAAGAGTCTCCTCCTCTTTCAGATGCTGTTCCCTTCCGTCGTTCCGTGTTCTCACCCATCTTCCTCTGGAGTCTGATTACCATGGGGATGTCTCAGCTGAGGATCATCTTCTTCATGGGGGCAATGAACAGGATGCTGGAGTTTATGGTCACCCATGGTGAAGAGCACTGTGAGTGTTCAACCATTATTTAACCCCAAAAACATTTACAGTTTATTGTACATTATTAAAAACATTTAAGCAATTCTGACAGTCATATTTTTTATATTTTAGTAACTGATGAGCAGGTGATTGAAGCAGAGGAGCAAGGTGAGAAGCGTAACAATGTAGCTGTAAATTTGCATACTTTATGTGCCACTTGTTTTACTTTGTCATATTCATTTGATTTCATCTGTTCTCTTTCAGTAAGTTTCTACTCGTCCATCTTTGGCACACTGCAGCTGCTGTGTCTGGTCACGTGTCCCCTGATTGGCTACATCATGGACTGGAAGATGAAGGAGTGTGAAGAGGAGAAGACTGCCCCCACCATCACAGAGAAGAGGTACATGCAGTGAAACATGACAGACGTCGCACAAAAGAGACTGTTTTGTTGTTCTTGCTTTAGTGGATAGATTGACGGCAAAGTTGCAGACAGGAAGCACCAGGAGGTGGAGACGGATGTACCGTAATGTATTTCATGGGTCTTAATCGTGTGCACCCCAAAACGCACCAGTGATTTTCAAAAGCACGTTTTCTTTTTCAAAAAGGCCAAATTGAAGACATTCATCGGAACCATAAACTGCAAAAAGAGAGAAAATAGTTGGATTTTCACATTTCCAATGGTGACATGCAGCTCAGTTGGGAAACTTCACTAAATATAAGCTTTTAATCCAGATTGTTCACCAAAATCACTTTATGTGTGCATGTGTCATTTAAAAATGTGCCAAAAACAAACAATTTGCACCAAGTGAGTTCTGGAAAAAAATAATAAAAAATTCTGTGCTTCTTGGTGCAATATTGAAGCCATCAGTGACTCAGCAGTGACCAACAGTCATGTGACAAAAATTCAGGAACTTTTCAGCCAAACTTTAGACTGTGTTTACATATAGAAAATAGGAAACAAATATGGAGACAGATTTAAAATGTAAAAAATAAAATATCTTATGTATATCTAGTATGTAGAGTTATTTTTTCAACAGTACTGGTAACATCTGTGGGCACTTGGAAAAATGTTGCACATGTTGATTCGAGAAAGAAAGAAGTCAAAAATATTGAATTTTTAAAAAATATATTTATGGCATTATAATTGTGTCATAATGCACAGAAGACATTTTTGAGATCTCTCTACTTGTAGCTAGGATTGTTTTGTTCCCATAGAGGTGCAGGACTTTATACTGCAGTGGGAAATGAGTCCACAGTGAGTAAAAATATTACAGGAGCAAAAAACGCCCTTGAAAAGCTTGAGGCTATTGTAGGTGAAGTACACCACCTAGATCATCTAAAGACCTGATAAATTTGGATGGTGCATCATGTTGAAAATATCTTTTCCTGTCTCCTCGTCAGCCTGACTGGACCCAAAAGAGACCGTAAGATCCAGAAGGTGACAAACGCCATGAAGGCCTTCATCCTCACCAACATGCTGCTGATCGCTTTCGGATGCTGCTGCCTCGTAAACAACCTGCCTCTCCAGGTAACACACACGCACACAAACACACACATTACGGCAGTCAGACAAGAATAAGTAAACAAGAAATAAATTCAGTACTCAGATCCATTGATTTCACTGCTTCTTTCCTGTGTTTCCCACCTCAGATCTTGACCTTCATCCTCCACACCATGGTCCGAGGCTTCATCCACTCCTGCTGTGGAGGCCTTTACGCTGCTGTGTGAGTGCTGCACTGCTAGTTCATGATTCACATCAACTCAAGCTCTGTACAACACAATCACATGTGGAGGACGCTGGATAAGTTTGACAAAATACACCTTTAAATCACACAACAATCGATAATCATAATCATCATGAGTCAATGATTTTTAACAAAGTGGAAATGCTTTTAGTTTCCATTTCATTAATAAGATAATTAACATGTAGCCTAATAACTATAACCTAATAATAATACATTGTTGTGGTTCTGGCAATGAGACAATGGATGCTTTTCTGACCCATTTAGAGTTACTACCTAACACCATATAAACACCAAAAGTAAAGCAGCACTTTACAGTGTGATAAAAGCATCCAGATGTGGTAAGAAAAGTTGAGGATGGTGTATCATTTGGGTTCAGAGACCACAGCACTGTAACTATTTACCATATTCTTTTAAAAAAAAAAAAAAAATTAACCCTCTGAACCCCAAAACTCACAGATGAAAGGTTAGTTGTTGTTTTTTTTAATTGCCAAAATGATACTTTTTATCAGGGCCAGAAACTGTAAAGGCAGAGAGGAATATCAGATTTCTACTTCCTAACAGTTTTTGAACTGTTCATATGTGACATACAGTACCTTTAGGAAAATTAACTGCTAAAACTGAACTGCTAAATTTAATTGAAATGACTTTATCCTAGATGTCTTATTTACAAATTCACAAAAATATAGCATTTGCTATAAACCGATTCTGTAAAAAAAAAAACAATAAAATATTGGCAAAAATTCAGGGACTTTTTAGTTAAACTGGGTTGAACTGCTGGCTGTGTTTACGGAGCGGAGAGTAGACAAATATAAAAGCAAATTGACATGTAAGTCGGTAAACGTGTAAAATGTAGAACCACCATTATTTTCCAGTTTTGGTAACATCTGGGAGCTTTTGGAAAAATGTTGTACATGCTGGTTTGAGTGTTTTTCAAGTTGTGGAATAATTAATCAAACAATTTGACTTTTTAAATTTTTTTTATGATTTGTGAAATTACACCTGTGTCATAAGGCACAAAAGACCACTTCAAGTTCTTGTCTTGGTTGTGCTGTTTCCGTAGAGGTGCAGGACTTTTAAGTTGCAGTGAAAACTGAGGTCACAGTGTGTAAAAATGTGAAAGGAGCAACAACAACAACAAAAAAAAAAAAAAAACAGAAACTGATGTGGGTTCAGAGGTGAGCTGTGACATTTATAATGAATTTGAAGTCTAATTATACAGTTTGATGTGCACTGAACACCTACAGAGGGAGTTGTTGCACAAAGATATGTGCATGATTTTATTTGCTCAGCTACAGTTGGTTTAAAGCACTACAGCACTGATGATGCCCTCCAGAGTCAGATCAGTGTGAAAGGAAGCCTCTGTACCTTTAAATAATTACCGTTTTCCATCACAAATGTTATGTCAAAAGCAGAAAATAACTATAATGAAAGGAAAACAGATATTTTTTAGTGTGTAATGTAACTGACCTGATTTTTCCAGAGCTCAATCAGTATCTCTCAGTATTTCAAACTCTAACCGCCCAATGCACCCCACAGCTACCCATCCAACCACTTTGGCACGCTGACAGGCCTCCAGTCCATGATCAGCGCTGTGGTCGCTCTGCTGCAGCAGCCGCTCTTCATCGCCATGGTCGGACCACTGGAAGGAGATCCCTACTGGGTGAGGAAACACACTGATCTCTGCACGCCTGCACACTTCACGCTGAGACAGACGTAAACAAACTCTCAGCTGTTTATTGTGGCACCAAGTGCATTCAGTCTTTCTTTTGGCCTTGATTCTGAGGACGCAGTGGGATTGTTGATGATAGTAAAAGAAACACTGCCTTAAGTGTTAAAGTATCATAAAATAAACTCACAATAGCCTGTTTAATAATTTCTTCATTCCCTGCTGTACTCATGACTGATTATTCCACATCCAATGGGAATGAAGGCTAAACAGTCAATTAGAAAATGTAAATAACGTTCAGCGTGGCTCTCGAGATGACAGTGTTGGACCATCACTTTGGTCCAGACTGAAATATCTCAACAACTACTGTGGTTTGCATCAAAGTTTGTACAGATGTTCACCTTCTCCAAGCAATGGATGACTAAAGACTTCTTCCAAATTTCGCTTTAGTGCCACCTGCAGGTTGACATGTTTTTCATGAAATGTATTTAAACATGTTCGCCTCTGAATGAATTGTAATCACTTTAGTGATTTCTCCTTAAATGACAGTGAATCTGTTTAAAAGTAAAATTTTACTTTAGATTCACTTTCTTCTTTGAGCATCACTTCTCAAAGAAAAAATTAAAAATAAAAATTACACCTAAGATAGAAAAGAGGCTGTTTTCCCACTTCGCTTCACTTTATTTTCAGTGTTTATGGACATTAAGAAAATTACAAGAAGAGGCTTAAAGCAGAAATGCAAATGAAAAAAAAAACAAGCTGTTTTTCATTTTAAATAAAAGTGAAAAAATGGGCCCATTTTCTCATTTTTAGTATTTGACTGCAAACAAATCATACTTTAGTTTGGTGAGATCATCATCTCAGTTTGTCCAATAGGATGCAAGAATAGTGAAATGAAATGTCGGCCTGCCAGCATGCTAAATCAAATGGTGAACATGCAGGACGTTACTCTTGTCATTTTGCGCATGTTAGCATTTTTACAAAGATTTTTTTTTCTTTTTTGTTATTAGATGACCAGTTTTTGCTGCATGCTAAGAGACGTTTTCTGTTAGTTGTAGTTGTTTTCAACTATTAGTTTCCAAACCTTTCCTGTGTAGAAATGGAAGACAACAGCAAATCAGATCCAGTTTCCAAATTGTCATTAATTTGATTGACTGAACAAACTGGCCTTTGCTAGGTAATGCATGGCTGTAACTGTAACTTTTCATGTCTGTCGTCCTTCAGATCAACCTCGGCCTGCTGATCCTCTCACTGAGTGGCTTCCTGTTGCCGAGTTACCTGTTCTACCACCGCAGACAGCTGATTAAGGAAAAGGCGGCCAGAGACCAGCGGGCCGGCGGTCAGGAGATGCAGGCGCTCAACCACACCGAAGCCAACGGCTACAAACCTCACAGCAACGGCCTCTCTGCAGCGGAGGCTTAGAGCTCAGCAGGCCTGGCGACTGGGAGAACTGTAGGATTTATTCTAACATGTGCCTTCAGAATGAGCACCAGCAATCTACTCATCCAAATCTGTTTTGTTCTGATATCCAATGCTTTATTTTACTTCTAATTGTTTTTGGTCATTGCTGGTGCCAGTTTTGTTCATCACAAACCACACCACAGAGCAAATAGGATCACCTGTGTTTTGTTAGGATTTAAAGTCAGACTTTGTGCTTTGGGGAGAAGATGTGTCATCGTCATTTGTTGCTGTCTATTTATTTTGGTTTAACTCAACAAGCCAAATTAGTGTGATTTAAACACAGACTGCATGCAGCCTGTGGATTTAAAGCCATAGATTTCACATGCAAAGACAGACTGCGGACGTCACAATCAGCTTGCTTACACCAAAGAACAGCATGAAGATGTTAGAAAAGCTACATTTTCTGTTCAGTATTATTTCAAAACTGTGCATAATGAGCTATACGTATATTACCTGTGCTCTTTCTACGGTAATCCCCCCCCCCAGAAAAAGCTATAAATATAAAACTCTGAGACACTATTGAAAACACACAAGCTATTAAAGTACATTTTAAGGACGTGAGCCTCTGAATATCAGACTTCTGGTACATATGAAGGAGCTTTTGTGGCATTTTCAGGCCAGCTTTCCTCACAAATACACGCACAGATAGGCTGGTTGTAGAGACACCACATCTACCTCCTGTTTCCTAATTTTGTACTGTCTCTCTGCAACCGACTCCTGCTGTATGTCGGTCCGTCATTGTTTTTGTCGTTTTTTTTTTCTTCACATTAGGAAACATAAATCATGCTAATTCAAATACCCCCTTGTAAAAACAAAAAAAAAAAGTCATCAGTCCAGACTTTTCTCCTTGTGCCCTCGTATTCTTCAGAGGATATTCACCCTTTACATTTCTGGAATTTTTATATATTGGAAAAACATTTTTTTAAGAAAAATTTCACAAGGAAAAAATGTGACTGATTTTGATAATTCAGACACGCAGTGTGTGTCAATGTTATGGAACACTATGTACTGCTTTATGCACAAAAATGAACTAGTGTGTGTATAAAATATGTATTTAAGTGTATTTTTTTATACTCTAGTTGCAGTAGCATTAAAAAGGGAAGCGTTTGTTTCAGTATCAGCAAATGCTATTTTGTAGTGGGCTTATTATAAGTGAAGCTCAGATGATTTATTGTGTATTCTGCTTATGCCTTTTGCTCTTTTTTTTGTCATGTATGGACTTTGGAGCAAACAGACCTCCAGGATATTTTTTTTTCTTGTAAATAAAACTGAGGTGTGGTTTGTATTTTATTATATATTCTGCTTGCTTTACTGTAAATGGGTGTGTACAGTATGTTACAGTGTATTAACTGAAGGCTGAGGAGACACTGGCTGTAGTTAAACTTGTTTTTTTTTTTAAATGTGATGTCACATTTTACACTAAAAAGACTCAGCTGGCTGCAGCCGGTGACGCCCATGTTTCAGCCAGATTCAGGGCAAAACAGAAAAATGTACATTTCTTCCAAAGTGACAACAAAATGTATCACGTACATGTTTGTTCTGCGCACAGCAACGGCATCTTGGAGACTTGTGAATTCCGTTGTAATGTATATTTTTTAACATTTTTGGCTCACTCCATTTCAGTGCCTGGACAGCTTTCAGTCAATTCTTTCCTTTCTTGTCTGATGTGTTTCTTTCCTGTTTTCCTTCATAAATGAAACGTGTTCTGCTCTTTGCACTCTCGCTTTGATAGAAAGAAAAATCTGTTTTTATTTCAACTATGTGACTTTGCTGCCACCTTGGCTTTACTGCAATAGAAGTGGATGTAAGATGGACACTTCTGCCAAACATCTTTGTTCTGTAAACCAAAGCCATCTTTAGGGACTGTAAAGGTAGTTGGTAGTACAGCACTTTTCCTCAGGAGAGCATTCAGGAACAAAATGACAGGAATGACTGTACCTGCAGTAAATAACAGCTTGGTTGTAATATTTTGCTTTTATCCACTGTCACTGGTGTTGATTCTGCTTGGCGATCTATTTAGAGACTGTATTTTGCATTGATTAGTAAAAATTAGCGCGTTTCAGAGTTGTGGAGGTTTTCCAGGCTGGCGTTTGCTTTACTTTGCTTCTTGTACCAGAAGTTCCAGCAGTGACAACAGGTTGGTTGCCTTAAAGTCCCTCATAAAAAGTTCCTGTCAGACAAATGGCATTAAATGAATGCGCCTCCCTTCTCTGTATGCTCTGGTACTTGGGATATACAGTAGTTGCCGCTTAAATTTGTTTGTGTACAAAGTTTAACCAACACCTCTGGCAGTCTCTGCAAGGAAAACATCCTTTGCTTCATCTGTGTTTGAAAACTGTATCAATTAGAGCAGTTTATGTGCTCACAGTTTTTTCAAATTGGGGCTGAGGTGTTGGTACATCTGGCTAAATGTACACCTTTCTTTCCTGCTCTCAATCAATATATCCAGCATGTGCATTTGACAAGCGAATAAATGTATAAATGCAAATATCTGAGTGGTCATTTTTGGTGTTTACTTTCTGTTACTTGCTGCTACAGAGTTGAGTCAATATTTTAAACCATATATGTATGTCTATACACCTAATGATATAATCTAACACCTAAAAATTGTGTAAAAGGGTTTTAGAAGCAGATGCAAACAAAAATAATAACCAAAGTTTATTTGATTTTGGCATTATGGTCAAAAGATATCACAATAAAATTAAAGAGAGACATACATATGGTGCCTGCTCAGTCATCCACAACACACACAGCTCATCTGCCTTTTACACTGTTGTGTAACATTTCTGTCCATCCTCACCCACGTTCACTGTGTCGCTGCTCACTCTCACGCACATCATGCATACAACCATGTGATTCTCTCATTAGACAAACTCTTAATAATACAATTTACCTGTAAAACACACACGCATCCTCTTACAAAAAAAGTCACACATTCAAACACAGGCATGCACACAGTGGGCTCCTGTCTATCTGAGGCTGTTGCTGTTGGGTTGTGATCCTGCGAGACCGGGGTGGTCGGGACTGTGGCGGTTCTGGACGAGGAAAAACAGAGAGAGAGCTTTAATGTACCAGTTTATATTTGGTGTGTGCACAGCGATTGTGTATTCATTGTTGCTAGGACTTCAGTGAGCGTACATCTCAAATATATACTGCAGATGGTTTAACATTAGCTGTTTCCACATAAATGCCAAGCAAATTTTATAAGAATTTTTAAAATGTTGCATAAAATGTATAAAGAGGATGCAAGTTGGGGTTATGTTGCAGGCTATATTGTTTTCTCCTGACCAGATCCTTGCTTGTGTTGTATCTACTTTCAGATATACGCAGCTTTGGATAAAAGCCTGTGCTAAATACAATTGTAGAAAATGTACATTGCACATGGCTGTAATTTACACCGTAAAAGATGCTGGAAATAAAACTGCCCAAATAATAGTGATTTTTGAAAAAGTTTTTATGCCAATTATATTGGAATTTTCCGGGATGTTTTCAGGGTATCATGGAAATTTCCCCCCAAATTGTCTAAGAATTTTATGGATATTTTAGTAGAATTTTTCCTGAAATTTTAAGGGAATATTCCTTGATTTTTTGGGGGGGGAATTTACCAGAAATTTTGAGGGAATTTTTCTGGAATTTTAAGGGCATGTTACAGGAATTTTCTGTGTATTTAAAATGATTTTTTCTGAAATGTTTCCATCAATTTAAGGGAATTTTTCCTGGAATTTCATGGGAATTGTACATGAAATTTCTGTATATTTGGGGAGAATTTTGCTAAAATTTCATGGAAATTTCCTCCAATTTTTTGGGAAGAATTTTATGGAAATCCTATGAAATTTAACAAAATTTCATAGGAATTTTCCAATTTCCAGGAACATTCTAGGAACTTTCCTGGAATTTTGCAAATTTTTTTCTGGAATTACAAAACCTTAATAGTAATTTTCTGAGTATCTCATAGGAATTTTCCTGAAATTTTGTGGGAATTTTCCAGGAATTTCAAGGAAATTTTCATTGGATTTTGTGGAAATTGTTGTGCAAAGTATTGGGAATGTTTCTAAAAGATTCTAAGGAATTTTCTATGAAATTTTCTGAGAATATTCCTGGAATTTTCTGGGAAATTTTCTGCAATTTTAACAAAATTTTATAGCAATATTTTTGTTATTTCATAGCAATTTTGCTGGAATTTTGAGGGAATTTTCCTGGAATGCTTCCAAAAATTTTCAAGGAAATTATAATGAAATTTTATGGGAATATTCCTGGAATTGTCTGTAATATTAACACAATTTTATAGTTCTTTTTATTTTCTCTTATTTTAATAGGAATTTCACTAAAATTTTGTGGAAATATTCCAAAAATGTTTCCAAAAATTCTAAGGAATTTTTAATGGAATTTTATGGGAGCATTCCTGGAATTTTATGGGAGTTTTTGTGTAATTTTGAAAAAAAATTATAGTAATTTTCTTGTTATTTAATAGCAATTTTACTGTAATTTTGTGAGAATTTTTGTGGAATGTTTTCAAAAATTTTAAGGAAATTTTGATGGAATTTTATGGGAATTTTTCTGTAATTTTACCAAATTTTGATGGACATTTTCTTTTTATTTAATAGGAATTTTCCTGAACTTTTGTGGAAATTACCCAGGATTGTTTCCAAAAAAATTTCAGGAAATTTTTGTGGAATGTTATGGGAATATTACTGGAATTTTCCTGCAATTGTAACAATATTTCATTGCAATTTTCTTGTTTTAGTAATAGAAATTTCCCTGAAATTATGTGGGAATTTTCCTAAAATGCTTCCAAAAATTTTGAGTAACCTTTTATGATATTTTATGACAATTTTCCTGGAATTACATGTGAATTATATGGGGATTTTGTATATGGGAATTTTGTGGAAATTCTTCATGAATTTTTGGGAATTTTCCTGGAGTTTTTCCTAAAATTTTAAGCAAATTTCCTTTCAATTTTATGGGAATTTTTTCTGTAATTTTAAGGAAATTTTATAGGAATTTTACAGGTACTGCATGAGAATTGTCATGAAATTTTAGAGGACTTTTCCTTGAAATTTTCTGCCATTTTTATGGAAACTTACCATGAATCTTTCCAAAAACTTGTAAGGACATTTTCTTGGAATTTTGCGGAAATTTTCCTGGAATTTTTCTGGAAATGTTCCAAAAAATTTCAGGAAATTTTCAATGAATTTTAAAGGGATTTTCCAACTACCTCATGGGAATTTTCCCAGAAATTCTATGGGAATTTTAGAGAAATATTTCCTGAAATTTTCTGGGAATTATTGGGTAATTTTACAGGTATATTTTGGGAATTCTATGGCAACATTATAGGAATTTTCTGGGAACTTTTCTGGAATATTATGGAAATTTTCCCCAAAATTTCCAGGACCTTTGTGGAAGTTTTCTGGCAATATTATGGGAATTTTCCTGCAATTGTGTGGGAATTATATGGGAATTTTCCTGCAATTTTATGGAAACTGTCCAGGAATTTTGTGAAAATGTTCCTGAAACAATCAATTTAACTATTATTGCGATCCAATGATTAAACGATCTACATCTGGGGGCAGTGGTGGCACAACGGTTAAGTCTCTGGACTACTGATCAGAAGGTCAGAGGTTCAAGCCCCGATGCAGCCACTGTTGGGCCCTTGAGCAAGGCCCTTAACCCTTCCTGCTCCAGGGGCGCTGTACCGCGGCTGACCCGTCGTTCTGACTCCCCCAGTTGGGGAGAGATGCGAAAATCAGAATTTCCCCTTGTAGGATTAATAAGGGATAATTAAAAAAAAATAAATAAAAAATCTAATTATGTGAAAAACACAGTGAGGACAAAGGAGGAGGCTGGAGGAGAGGGAAAGTCCAAATTTTAACAGCGATCACAGTTTTGACTAAATAAACAAGACTGACTGCGGTATTGACATTCAAAATGCAGTCCGCTCATGGAAACTCTGTTAATAGAAAACAGCAGACCTGATAAAAATCACTCGGTTTCAACATGGGTAAACCTGTGTAGAACGCTCTTTTCATTGTTTGCCAACAAACTTCTGGTGATCTGTCAGAGCTGCTACACTGCAGCCGACTGGCAACGCTGACTTTCGCCAGCATGAGAGGCGTTTAGGGAACATTGGTAAAATGTAGAATTTACCAACAAGCAGATGTTCAGTGCTCAGCCTGTGCCCAGTTTATGACTGACATCACAAGACGACTGGTGATAAAATAAATATATCTTCAGATTAAAACCTTTAACAGATATGAAGTCTTGTATCACTGAAAGTCAATGCAACATAACTAGGTTATGTAAAAACAGCTGTTCATCAGCTTGCATGGTGGATAAATTGCTGTGGCAATGCTGAGCCAAAAGAAGGAAGTGGGGGTGGGCGACCAAATTATTTGCTAGACCTGCCATGGCTGCACTGAGTTCCATAATGATGTCTAACAGGAAACTAAATAAATTACCAGGGTTTTGATAATTTCTCTTACCTTCTTCTTTTTCTTGTCTTTCTTCTTTTTCTTGCGTTCGGGGTCGTCGTCCCTCTTTTTCTTCTTCTTCTTGGGATCGGAGTCTGATGGAGTTTCTATGATGTTACAAACACACAAGTGAGTGATCTGATAATGTGATATACTCTGTTTGCATTTGTGTACATGTACATTTTATGTCATACCTTGTGGTAATGGGTCCTGCGGCCGATGGTGCTTGTGCTTGTGTTTGCTCTTCTTCTTTGGAGGCTGTATGTGCATCAATCTGTACTGTTCTGGAAGCTGAGGAAACAAAAATAAGCATGGATGTGAGTACTAAACTATCAAATTAAAAAAAATAAAGACTGACATCTATAGCAGGTCAGAATATTCTAATTAAATACTCTAATTACACTGTTAATAGTGTGACAATGTGTTGAAACTGTGTGCCTTTAAAATTTGTGTGTGTATGTCTTGCATATTGCACTGATTATAGTGTCAGTACCGGTCCTGTGTGTAGTCTGAAGCCTGTGAGTAGAGCGCCAGTCAGAGGGCTGAAGGAGTTCCCACAAACTGGAGGCTTATCGATCAGAGAGCGCAATGAGCTGCCGTCCTGGGTGCCCGGACAGTCGATCATACCTGCAGCACAGATGAGAAAGGACAAGTTAGAGTGGACGAAGTGAGAGAAAGCAAAATAAAATTTTTCAGATGTGTTCGCAACTATATAAATGATATCTTTTTCACTGTAATATTTTCTACTGTGGTGAGTGTACATATCAGAACACACTGATATACTTATGCCTATTATTATCCAAGGACTTCTGTGTTTGGCAAGATATGGCAGGTAATTTGCTGTGGAATTTATTCTTTACAAATAACAGGCATAGCTGATTCGGAGGGGATTAAAAGCACATAGATCCTTGATAATTACTACATATTACCAGATTATCCTACTAAGACTAGTCCCATGAATATAGGGCTTAAGACAACATTTGGAGCAGTGAGAGCAGCTTTACTGTGACACTAATTTTGTTTGTCCTAGGGCCTTCATCCATACTGTCTGATCTCTAGGTATAGCATAAAGAAAGGGAGAGAACAATCTGATTACCCTAATAAAGACTGCAACCTGAAATGTCATTTTCACTAATGTTTTTCTTAATACTGCAAGTGATTCTGCAGTTTTGACCATTTAAGGAACCAATTTTTCTCCCAGATCGAGGTAAGCAACTGCCAAAGAGGAGAATAAATATGCAAAGGAATTTAAAAACAAGATCCTGATTCATTATCTGGATTACATTTTTTTTTTTTTATTAACTGTGCTGTTGAGTAATACTTGGCTGTAAGACCACATTTGTACCCACTCACGACCCACCTGGTAACTCAGGCAGAAAGTTGCTGAGTTTCTCTTTCACTTTCTTCCCACAAAACTTGTTGTAAGCGTGTTCCAGGTTGTAGTGCGTGATGAGGTTGGTGTTGCCAGTTAGCTCGTTTCCCACTTAACACACACATATACAAGTTGATATTAGCTTATTTCATTTAAACACCACAAGTCATGTCATAGTAATTGATACATCGTGCATAACTCGAGCAAATTGGCGACAATTACCAACCAGACCAAACGTTACTTCTCATTCATGTTATTGTAGCAGTTACATAACGTCTTGTTATAACGCAAAAGTAGACTTCAAAAAGGAAATTAAACTGGAAATGTTTTTTCTTCTTGTTTTCTAATGATAAACCCGTAAGCTAATGACAGCAATTAGCTTACTCAATGTTTTAGCCGGTACTTGTACTGCTAGCTAACGTTAGCTAGCATTGTTTACAAACTGCTTAACAACCTCTGATAGCAGCTAAACTGAACTATTTAAATAAAAAGACAAACTACACAGAAAGCATACAGCAGTTATGATAATCTCGCAGTACCAGGAAGCTCCCGCAGTAGGTAGAAAGGTTCATTCATGGCTCCGGGCTTCCGCAGAGCAGGCCCTTCATCCCCGAGCTGCGGTGGCATCTGGCCCGTCATGGAGACTTGATTTTGCGGCATCGGCGGCGCAGGTTTCCCCGGTCCGAAACCCAGAGACGACGAGCCGGGCGGTCCCTGAGCGTCGTTTTGCCCGAACAGAGTTGAAAACATTTCCGTCATATCTACTACGAATAATACATTTAAATGGAAAGAAAAAAAGCCGGTTTCTGTAGCTTATGGGCTGCTATCGGTAAGAAAGTGATTCACCGTGAATCCATCCGAGCGTCAACTACTCGACTCTTCACTTCTTTGTGGCATTATTTTCATGGCCCACGTACCGTAATGTCAGGCACAAACACGCACAATACCGTAAGGCTGAGTGTACAGGGACATAATCACTGAAACAATTTTGAATTTCCAATTTTTCAAGTTTATTTTCAGACAAACAGCAACAACAAACAAAATCGATATGTACAGTTAAGTTAGTTGAACCATTGGGTAATGTGAAGATTACACATCAAATGCATCAGCAGGGCACAGAGAAGATGCCAGCCTCTCAAACTCAGTCACTGATGTCTAAAAGTGAGAGAAAACACAAGGAAAACTGTTAACACAATTTTTCCCCCCATATTTCAATGTATATCATAGCAAGCAGATATATTCTGGCCCTCATCATTTACCAAATAGAGCCAATAAAGCTGCACTTATAATAATGCAGAAAAGTCTCTTTCACAGAACTGACAATAACAACTCATTAGAAGTAGAATGTAACTAAACTCACAAGAGATTTTTTTGAAATTTTCAAGTCTCTTGTTCGATTTAAGAGTACAAAAATCTAAAGCTGCAGCCCAAAAGGTGTGGTTTGACTTGAATAAACCAATAAACGTTCTACTTCCAAAGGTGACTGAAAAACTAAATTCATATCTGGCCGCCTAACACAATCTGTTTTAATCTCCTAGAGTATTTGTAGTTTCAGTCACCCATTCCTGATAAAGTACCTTACCTGACAAGTAAAATGCAGATTATGGGAACTATTGTTACATTATGTAGCTTGTGTATGATTAAGGGTTTAAAATTACAATAAAGCATTTTCAATAATTTATGTAAAAGAGTTTTGGTGTATGTGTTGTATCTAAAACCATGCCCTTTACAAGCGAGTTACTGTTTACACTCGCTGACATGCATCCCTTTTGTATGTGCACAAAAACATGCTAAATATGAATATCTCAGGAATGTTATACTCTACAGCTCTAATGTCTCTTTTGGTGTGCTTCCACTGTTTCTGTCTCACCTTCCACTCATCAACTGCAGCAGAAATGCGCTGTTCAGTCTGAGCAACACTGTCTCTACCGGCCTGAACCTTCTGTGCGAGGGCAGCATTCTCCGCTTGAATCTTTTTCAGCTCCAGTCTCATGTAGGCCTCTTGCTTTTGATAGTATGGCATCAAAAAGCTGCAGAGGTCCTGCTCAGGAACCCCAGTTGGCCGCCTAAGAGAATATTGGAGACGGTAAGTGATTCAAATGCGTTGGGTTTTAATCGTGTTGCAAAATAGAAATATTACAGTGGTGAAAGGAAATGTGTTTATATTAGAGGTCCGACAGTAAGACATTGCATACAAATAGACAAAAGTCCTTTGCGATTAACATGACAATGACAGGAAAATTATTAAATATTAGGCATCAGATGCCTACATAATAAGATGGAGTAAAACGTAAATTTTGACATTATCTCTTTAAGATTTAACCAACAGCAGTTTCCATGCAACATAAAAACTATCCATCTATTTAAATGAGGGAAGAATCTCAGCAGTTGAAATGCAGATACAATGCAAATGATGTATTCTTTATATTAACTTAATGCTTGCTACCATTTGTCTAAATGAGTGCTAGTAATTAAAATGTCAGACGTGACCAGTAGATCGATTCATCAGTGTGACAGCAGAAGCTAAAGAGTTCCTAATGCTGTTTACTGACCATGCAGGGTCTGGATTGTTCTTGGCCGCACGTTCCAGTTTGTCCAACTCATTCAGTTTGAGCTCTAAGTGGCCTTCTTCAATCAGTCTGCTGATGTCCTCCTTCATGTACACAGAAACACAAATGCTCATATGAACATGTGAAAATAAAGGCAGGCAGACCAGTTCGTACTGCATACACAGACCTCTAGTATGTCAGATTTTGCACATATCTGTTCCTCAGGCTCTTCATTAACAGAAACAACACTGAAATTACATATAGGTGCCCGAGAAACATTTAGTAGCCAAGCATCTCATCACTTCTGTAGCGTGCAATGTTGGTCCCATGTCTCAAAAAGATACTCTCCCACACAGTTCTTCAAATATTGACATAAATGTGCTCAAATTAATGTTGGAACATGCACTTTAGAGAAGCATTATCATATTTTAGATAGAATGTGCTTGAGTGATGAGCCTGAGGAGCAAGAAATGTGTCACTGTGCAAATACTTACAGTCTGGACTGGATATAACACAAACAAGGCAGTGGACCTGCCCTTTATTGTTTACTTTCATATATCGTATTACTATAAGGTATTACACACCTGTATAGTCTTCTGCAACTCCTCTAGGAACTGCTTGTGAATGCTCTCCATCCTCTGAGGATTCTTCTCATACAAAGGACGAAATGTGCTGGCAAATCTGTTAAAACTGTGAGTGAAAGCAATGTCAACCAAAAGTGCAGTGAAGCATGGCTCCACACTAGTATTTAAATGATTAGGTATGTTAAGTTGAGCCATAGAAAAATAAATAATAACAATTACTGAGCAACTGTAAGTCAGTTATCAAGAGAAAATATCAAGTGTGAGGATTTGCTGCATTTCTGTGTTATACTTTTGAAATATGTTTGTTTCAATAATATGTTTTTATAGTCACTGGTCAAAGGAGTGTCCGGTTGCTCATCTGATCAGTACAACTGACCCAGGTGTGGATTAAATCAGTGGTCAAAGACCACCAGCTGAAGATGTAAAATGCATTTTGACTCTTTCAACACCTTTCCTACCTTACCATAATAAAATCATGATTTTTAACTTTTTTCAGTCAGAAAAGAAGACAATCTGTTTGCTGCCTTTACATATTTGTTCAGTGTAAGAGTTATTTTTTTGGCTAAACCAAATCCTCGAGTCTTTTTTTGGAAATAAATCAATTTGTACAGAAAAGGATGCATTCTTTCATGTTTTTAATAATTTATGTTAAATGATTTGAAATAAAAATGGGCAGGTTTTCAATAAGGTTTGATAGATGTGTTCGTGAATCCAGCATTAAATTCCCCAGGGGGATGAATAAAGTGATATCTATCTATCTATCTATCTGGATTAACCTGTCCCTCACACTCTCAACCACTTCCTACACTTTTAACTTACCAGGGTCAGTGCTAATACCATTACATTGCAGTTTACAGTGATAATATTCCATTACACCAGGGCTAAACGCATGCTAATCTGTTAAAACTGTGAGTGAAAGCAATGTCAACCATAGGGGCGGCGAAGCGTGGATTTACACTATCACAGAAATGATTTTGTAAGTTAAGCTGATCCACAGAAAAATAAATAAAAATTACTGAGCAACTGTAAGTCAGCTATCAAGAGCAAATACCAAAGATTCGCTGTTAACAGCTTCTCAAGTGTGCGAATTTGTTGCATTTCTGTTATTGTATTGGAATCAAATATATTTGGATTCTGCACATTGAGATAGACAAATAAACGATATGAATGTGTCACAGTGGATGATTTCTTACCATTTCCTGATTTTCTAGACTAATCAATCGAGTATTGTTTAATCATTTAAATACCTGAGAGATTAATAAAGCATACTGAACACAAATATAAACTCCTGCATATTTGACTTTCCCTGTCAGATATACACCACAAACAAAAAATGCTACCTGGCGTGCTCGACGAACTTGTTCAGACTCTCCTGCATTACTTTGTTGAACAACTTCAACCGGCTGTACCGAGCCTCCTCCGTCGGCTTCTGTGAGGAAACTTCTCCTGTAGCCTCATTTGTCTGCTTTTCAGCGCACTCTTTACCACATACGCTATTTACAGCCTGTGTCGCCTCTTTGCTGTCCTCCATTTTCAGCCTCCTCTTCTGTTTATGTTTTGCATTACGCGCCAAATCTACGGCAAGCCGCTGCGGCCAGAAATAGTCAACGTTCGTCGGTTGTGCGCATGCGCAGTAGAACCCGGTCGCTCCGGTTACTTCAGCTGTCATTTCTCCTCTAAGCACCGTCGTGGTGTGTCGCCAGCATGGGCATAATCACTGGGGTCTGTACCTTCTTGTACCACTTACCTCAGATTTACAAATGGCTGCTGAAGCCGTATTATATCACCTCGTTCTTCATGACCGTCGCCTTCCTGGTGGTCCGGAAGGCTCCCGGGCTGTGCGAGCACCTGGCGACCCAGAGGGAGGACGGCAACTCCTGCGACTTTGACTGGGTGAGCATGGAGGCATAGAGGGGCGCTGCTCTGCGGTGCTGCCTGCTGGTAAAGACGGTGCAGATCACTCAGCTGCCGTGAGCCGAGCCGCATCATTCAGTGAAGTGAGCAGATTCATGAATATGTTGTGTTTCTGCAGAGAGAAGTGGAGATTCTCATGTTTCTCAGCGCAATAGTGATGATGAAGAACAGAAGAGCCAGTAAGTACAACCCCCCACCACACACACACACACACACACACACACACACACACACACTAGTGTCTATGTGCAAACCATCTGATGGTAAGTGATTGTTTACACTGTTAACAGTCACATCACGAAAACCGGCCAGTGTAGCAGGCATAGACTGTATGGTACCAGGCCACTTGGTGCTTTTCCCAGGATTAAATGAAGCATATAAGGTGCTTCCTACTTAAACCTTATATTTTACGTAAACTTTGAAGACTTTTCAAGATTACAACAAAAACATACATTAAACCTTCTATTTAAACAAGTTTTTTGCCAGTTTTGTGACTGTTTAGCATAATATCTAACAAAAAAAGATAAACATACGACAGACTTGTTTAACACCATATGTAACAACAAAAACACCAGTTAAACCTTAATATAAATACTTTTAAATTTTAGCCACTTTTGTGACTGTTTAGCGTAATATCTAACAAAAAAAAGATAAATTAAACATATGACAGACTGGTGTTCTTAAAGAAGAACACCAGTTAAACTTTATGTTTAACCAAAATTTTAGACAGTTTTGTGTGTTAAACTTTATGTCTGTCAGCAAGAACTCTAATTAAACCTTATATTTAACCAAACCTACAGACGATTTTATGGGTGAGTTGGACATCATATTTAACAACAAAGCAGGGACTAAACCTTACATTTTACCTACATTTTAGACAGTTTTATGAGTGTTTTCAACATTATATTTACCAAAAAATAAATGAATTAAACCTTATATTTAAACAAAATTTTAGACAGTTTTGTGTCTGTTTAGCGTAATATCTAACAAAAGAAGATAAACATATGACGGACTTGTTTAACACCATATTTAACAACAGAAACACCAGTTAAACCTCATGTTTTACCTAAATTTTAGACATTTTTGTGAGTGTTAAACTTTATGTCTAATAACAACAAGAACTCTAATTAAACCTTATTTTTAACCTATACTTCAGACGGTTTTGTGAGTGAGATGGACATTATATTTAGCAACAAAAACAAGGATTAAACCTCATATTTAAACAAAGTTTTAGACAGTTTTGTGTCTCTTTAGCATAATATCTAACAAAAAAAGATAAATTAAACATACTAGAGACTTGGTTAACACCATATCTAACAACAAAAACACCAATTGAACCTCAAGTTTAACCTACATTTTAGACAGTTTTGTGACTGTTTAGCATAGTATCTAACAAAAAAACATAAATTAAACATTAGACAGACTTGTTTAACACCATATCTGTCAAGAACAGCAGTCATATTTAACAACAAAAGCAGTGATTAAACCTTATATTTAACCTAAATTTTATACAGTTTTGTGAGTATTTAACAAGACAATATTAATTAAACCTGATATTTAGCCTAAACTGTTGCGCGTTTGTGTTCAACTTTATGTCTATCAAGAACACTAATTAAACCTTACATTTAACCTAAACTTTAGTCAGTATTTGAGTGTGTTCAACATCATATTTCACAACAAAAACATTAATTAGCCTTTATAGTTACTTTTAACTGTAGACAATTTTGTGTTTTCACCATAGTATGTAAGAACAAGGAACACTAATTCATCCTCATCTTTCATCTAATCTTTAAATATTTTTGTGAGTATATTCAACATCATGTCAAGAACAATAATGAAACCTGATATTTACCCTAAACTTTAGACAGTTTTATGTGTTTAACATCATGTCTAACAATAAGAACACTAATTTAATACTATATTTAAACAAAACTTTAGACATTTTTAGAGTGTGTTAAACTTGGTCTATGAATAACAACAAAAAAATGAAACCTTATATTTAACCCAAACTTGAGACAGTTTAGTGACTGTGTTCACAGTGAGTGTGTCTTTATGACGTCTAACTGTTAAACTTTAACCAAACAGATACTTGAGGTTTAACAGTTTGCAATCATTGACCTTAAAGCGGTGGAGGAGCTGAACACCAGGCCACATCCAGGAAGTGCTTCACTAAACGCATGGCTTTGTTGTGTAAACATTACAGTTGCACCTTCCTCTGACCTTGGTTGGCGTCATGAAGGGTATTCCTCAGTTTCATTCATTTGTTCCACCTCTTTCCTTCTCTCTCTTTCTCAGTAACACTGGAGCAGCACATAGGTAACCTGTTCCTGTTCAGTAAAGTGGCCAACGTCATTCTCTTCTTCAGGCTGGACATTCGGCTCGGCATCCTCTACCTCGCATTGTGTCTCGGTCAGTGGTCTTATAAGCCTTGTCACAAATACTGCATCACTCATGAATACATCTGCATTTGTATTTTTGAAGGACATCGCTAATCAACAAGTATACATTACAGAAGTGTTGCTTATAAGCACATTATCACTTCCGCTTCAGAATGGTGCTATTTGGACTTTGCAGGGTGTTTCTCAGGTTCAAGAATAACAGATGTAGTAAGCACATTTGTTCGCAGTGTCAGTTTTGTTTATTAGATAACTGAATAATTCTGTAGTTGGTAAACCTTTTAAGGCCAAAAAATTACACTGATCACAATATAAAAATATATTAAATTCAGTTACATGCAGTTCTATTTATAAAGTACAAATTCACAACATTAATCATCTCATGTCACTTCGCAGTTAAAGGACATATCAAAAACAACTCTGTGATGTTTAATTCACTCCGTGGGATTGTTGAACAGGCAATGAGGTGTTCAGAGCCTCACAGGGAGAGTTTTAATGCCTCCCTGCTTAGTCCTTAGTATTCACCTTTCACTGATATCTAATATTGAGTCACTGGCTCAACCCCATATCTGTATTTTTGTGAAGTCAGTTGCTCAGTCCTTCAGCTCAGTTAGCATTCCTGTCACTGAAAAATGAGTAATACTCTACTGTTGTGTACCAGACATCGCCATGCACATACATTCCATTGATATTAACCCTGACAAGGGCATGCAAGGTAGCTTTGGACACATTTTTTCCATCTGAAAGTCATCTTATGGGATATTATCAATGTTTTTGTGGTCCAGATGAGTGAACTCAATTCAGTTTTGTCAGAGAGGATGAAGAGCAAAGAGCATGTGTTTTTTACCCTGAAGTCATGTATTCACATCATTAAATCTGCTGAAAATGTCAGGTAGGCTAGCAGTTCAACACATTTTTAATCAGAAAACTTTGCAGCTAGCAGAGTAGTGTAGTTTCTTTTTAACTAAAAAGCCTCACGTCATGTGAGAACTTTTCCTCTGGAAAGCCTCTACTTCACTTTGGTGCAGCCGCTGGTGGTAGTGCTTGATTCCCACCATATATCCTTCTTTTGGCTATTTTTTGACATGTTTTGCACTCTCACTGATTAGAAATTGCTCTCAGTCTCTGTAGTCCAACTGCTCTGTTGAAGTAAATGAAGTCAGCAGTTGGTGTGTTTTTATCAAGTGGCCTGTAGGTGGAGCTGTTGTGCAATTATTTCAGAATCAGAAAATGGTTTATTGCCAGGGAGGTTTTCACAGAAGAGTAGTTTGATGTTTTGGTGCAAAACAGCAAACACTAACATGTGGAAAATGTTTAAAGAGGGATAAAACATTTAAAAAGCAAGTGTTGCATGTCAGTAGACGGTAAGAGTTACAAGACAAATAAGGAGCAAGTGTTAAATCAATGGCAAGTGTAGCAAATCCAAGGAATTCTAAACGTGATTTAAAACGTAATAAATATATTTACAGTGTGCAGGAATGTGCAGTTATTCAACTGATAATCTCTTAGGTTACATAGTGGGGTAAACAACTTAATACACATTAAATAATCCATGTTTTTTGTGTGCTTTTATTTTGTATTACCTTACTTCAGCACATTTCCCAAAACCTCTTAAATGAGGTTTAGAACCACTGGCCTAAACAATAGTTAGGTAAACTGAAATATGAGACAGTGCGTGGTGTTTTATTTCATAAAAGTGTATTGATTTGTATGAGGTTGAAAGAGTTGGTCTTTAGTTCTGCAACACACTTCAGGAAACCATCAGATGGAAAGCAAGACCCAGTCAGAGCAAAAATATCAGCCTTGGATCTTTATGTTCTACTTTTCTATGTCTAAAGAAGTATTGGTAGTTAATCCTAAACTAAGAAGAAAACAAATGCTGCCTGTGTAACTGCAATTCAAGCTCCCGCTAAATTGATGGAATGCTGGACTTTGTCTGCCCATCACTACAGCATAAAATAGACTATGATGTGATGTTTGGTACCTTTGTTTTTACATTCTTCTCTTTGTATCAAGCACCTCTTCCACCAAGATATTGCACATGTGCACACAATTACCAATGATAAATGTTGTATATCTTAACTTCAAAGAATGCTTTTACGATTTTTGCATATATACATGTATGTATGTATGTATGTATGTATGTATATATATATATATATATATATACACACACACACATACACACACGCACACACACGCACACACACACACACACACACACACACACACACACACACACACACACACACACACACACACACACACACACACACACACACACACACACACACAACACTGTTTGATTTTTTTCAGCCTCACAAAATGTACAACTTATTGATTTCATCCTATTTAATGTAAGCTTAAAAGTCTGCTTCTCTATGTTTTTCTCCAGCTTTTGTCATGACCTGTAAGCCACCTCTCTACATGGGCCCGGAGTACATTAAATACTTCAGTGACAAGACCATCGATGTGAGTCCTCTGTGATGTTCAATAATACTGCCGGCCTCTGATATGTTAAATAAGAACAACTGGTGGGAATTACTTTTATCTCAGTCTGTTGGGATTGTTATTTTACTTTGAAGTTCATATGAAGATGATGTATTTATATGCAATATAATGAGAACTTTAATAAGAATACAAGGATAGGAACTTCTTGCATTTTTTTTATTTTTATCAGTTGTGCCAGGGATTTTTTTTTTCCACTCTGGGAGGTGAGTAGCTGTGGAGGACAGAGATCTACACCTGTGCAGTCTGTTCTAATCTGATTTTGTGTTATCGAGTAATTAGGAGGAGCTGCAGAGTGACAGTCGTGTCACCTGGATCGTCGAATTCTACGCCAACTGGTCCTCTGACTGCCAGTCGTTTGCTCCCATCTTCGCTGATCTTTCTCTCAAGTAAGAAATCGCTCTTACTCTCGGCAGCACTAAGTTTGTTATTAAAACAGGTTTATAGTTATGATTGGTGGAGCTGCTTTAAAACAGCTGCAAAATAAACCGACTATAAAGCTATAAATCACCAGCCATGAGGTCTGATACTTCACAGAAGCTGCAGTATATTGCATGAAGAAGGTACACAGTATTCATTATTATTAAGTAATTTTAATTTTAGAACAAAAGCCTTGTGGACATTTGTAGTATATTAGTCCACAGCTGGTCTGTATTTGCTGTAAATCCTTTGTATTTAACTGCATTTAAGTTGATGGTTTAATAATAAGAATGCAGTAACTTAAGTTCATGGGAAAACATTAATAACTTACATTGATTTAAGAGGAATTAAAAGCAGCATTTACAGTATGTGCAGGTGGGCATCTATCTATTTCATATTTATGGTGATACAGTAATTGAATTATTTTATTTCTTGCACTTAAAATGTTTGGATGATTTAAAATGCTTTCATTCTTATAATTTTGTATGATATGGCTAAAGGTGGCTATGATCATTGCTTTTAATTGCCGATTGAACCAGGTGGATAAGCGGTGTGGTTAGTTTAGTTGGCAGTCAAGTATACAGAGAGTGTAACCGCACAGTTTATAACCTCTGTTATTCTCTTATTTGGGACATTTGGAAAAGGATCATTATTCTTGTACAAGGTGTGTTTTTTGTGCGCGAGTTCAAGTCAACAGTTCAGCTTTATCAAGTGGCCCTGCGGATTTTATCTTCATGGTGGTTTATTGGACTCTACAATGTCTTACAGCTGAAATGTATGAAAACTGAATTTACTTAATACCAGCTACAGATGCTGGTGTCTGTCAGTGAAACAGTTGGATGCCACGTTTGCAGTTTTAACTTTTGGCCTAGTTTTGCAAGGCCAGATCATTCAGCAGTGTAGAGTAGTTTGGCTGCACCTCATCTTCATTCTGCTGTCGGAGGAAAAATAGACCGATAGCAGAAGGGAAGAGAAATCCAAAGCTAGGCTTCTACATCCGATGAGTCAGACTGCTTTTGGCCTAAATGTCTTGGCCATCTTCCCTTGTGTTCTACAGATACAACTGTGCTGGGTTGCGGTTTGGGAAGGTGGACATTGGCCGCTATGGAGAGGTTTCACAGAGGTTGGTCTTTAATGCCACAATGTTTTTCATGCTTTCCACAAATTTTATTTATTTATTTATTTATTTATTTATTTATTTTTACATATTCTCTGAACACAGGTAGTGACTGTCCTGTGCTTTATTTCTGAACAGGTACAGGGTTAGTACATCTCCTCTGGCTAAGCAGCTGCCCACACTGGTGCTTTTTCAAGGAGGACGGGAAATTATGAGACGTCCAATGGTGGACAATAAAGGGAGAGCTGTGTCTTGGACCTTCAATGAGGTGCGTCTGTTCTGCTGTGTTCTGTCACTGTAGGTGTTGTTTGCTGACACATAGCAACAGCAATGCTGATTATAAAACTTTTTTTCATCTCTAGGAGAACATCATTCGAGAGTTCAACCTCAACGAGCTCTTCCAAAAGTCCAAGAAGCTGAGCAAAACTCGTGGTTCAAAGGGAGAGGAGCAGAATGGCTTCCAGCCAGAAGATGGCAGCGACGAGCTCCAACCTGAAACCAACGACATGGAGCCCACAGAGAGTAAGAAAGACCAGTGAGGAGGCTGACTGAGAGAGAGGCAGCATGAAGTCTTTCCCTTTCTTCCATCATTTCCATGCCTTACATTAGTGTGAAAGTAAAGATTATGGAATGAAGAAAACAGGTGCAACCACTGCTAGATATTGTCTCCAAACTCCTTCAAGTCTTACTGTGACAAATAACAACCCCAAAAAGCTGGACCACGTTTACATGGTCTGACTGGGATTGAATGCAGTCATGCATTTATATCAATTAATAATTTGGGGACATTTTATTACAGATTTAAATTTATTTGAGAACTACTACATTTTTTTGTGTTTTTTTTTTGCCACTTTCAGCACCGTCTCTTCAGTGTGTGTGAACTTTTGCTGCCTGTATTTTGCAACTACTGTGTTTACTTTTGTGTCATATTTAAAACCAAATAAAAAGGTGACATGAAACTGAAAATAAGATTCATGAGACATTCACTTTTTTTTTGACAGTTTGACCTTTTATTCTGAGAAGACATCTTTTTAAAAATTCTTTATAAGGCCATTTTGGAAATGTTTTCAATGTATTCATTACAGATATTTGTGAAACTCGTTCCATTCATCACAGCCCACAATAGCAATATTTTATCTCACAAAGAAGTATACTTGCTTTACTCACATAGTTTCAGATTGTTCTGTAGCCACCATCGTTGGCCAGAGCAGGAAGAAAAGTAACACAGGTTCTCTTAAACTCTGTACGACGGCTGCTTGTGCCAATAATGATGGTTCTTTTCTTGTTGCCACCCACACCTGAACCGGGTGGGCGTTTGACAGTAATCTCACAAGAATGCACGCCAGTGAAGCATTCAGCACGAGGAACAAAAATCACATGCACACCAAAGACATAGCCTGGTCGGGCTGAAAACTCGTAACACAGTGTGGGTTAACCGATGATACTCGTGTGCTTCAAGCGTGTACACCCCCCCTAAAAAAGATGTGCCACATTCAGACACCTTCGACATTCTCCTTCAAACACTGCTATGGGCTTTGACAGAAGTAAAATAATAATAAAAAAAACTTTACTCCAATGCCCAGTCCAAAAAGACAAGCTTACAAACATACCTCCCTTTCTCTAATTCATTCTTTCTAAACATGGCAGTGGGTAAAAAACATGAACTGTACCTTTACAGAAATTTAACAAAAAAAATAGGAAGTCAATCAAAAAAAGAAAACTCATCTGCTTTCCTTACTTTTTTCAGAAAAGTGTATAAAATCTAAATCAATAGAAAAAGATAAAAACACGCTTGCTTTACGATGAATGGTCTCAAGGCAAAAACAAATTACACAGTCTCTGAATTTCAAAACAGTCCCTCCTTATTCTATTAAGTGGCTTATCGCATTTACAATTTCTGTTTATAAACATTTTTTTGTAAAAAATATTCCTACTTACTCTTTTCTGTCTTAAAAATAAAAAAGAATTGAGACTGGTTTGAAACTGTCCAGATCTACAACGTTGTTTTGTCTGGTGAAATAAATAAGCCCTTCCCTCGCTGCTCCTATTTGGCTGGCCATCTGTTAAAGGTATAACGTTGCTAGCATTGTGGTTGACTGAAAGACAAAACATTACAGAAAAGGAGAAACAAAATAAACACCAAAAGACGTACGATGAACTTTAAAGCTACAAACAGATTTTGCATAATGTCTCTAGCACAAACATTACAAGCGTACATTCCACAAAGATGCTTGTGCTGCAATCATGAGAATCAAAATTTCTTTGTGGCTTTCAAAAATTAAGCTCCAACATTTGCCACTTCAGGTGTCCACTGAAGGATCAGTATTCTCTTTAGATGATGAAAATTCCAGCAAGAACTTGTGAATGGCTGATGCAGCCATCAATGATAAACAGGCAACTGATTTAAAATCGCTTTCATGAATAATTACATACAGTACATCTGCCACCCTCATCAATAGTCATCTTCAGTACCTGACGATTTGACCCAATAATAATCTGTAAGATTTTATACAATTATATAAAACAATATTTAAAAAAAATATATTTATAAAACTAAAATGATACTGTCTTTATAAGTTGGATCCTTCCCTCCAATATTCTTATCAATAAACAAGCTGCGTGGTCCGTTCAGACGTGTCTATTGGTCAACTGTCCTAAAACCTCCCTCTTGAAATTTTACATCCATCAGATAAAGGCCATCCTTTCCTTAAGTGTCGGACACTGCTGTCAATACTCTGTGTGCTAATGTACCAAAGTAAAACAGCAAATCATTGAAAAGCTATGCATGTTCTATAGACGTATCTGTACCCAGCCGTGATGATAGTCACATCAGTCTATGGCTCACAAAGTGGAAAAATGGAGACGATTGATCCTGTGAAAAAATGAACCAGTGTCCCCAGTTACCATTTGTTCAAATCTGAAAGGCTGGCAGAGAACAATGGCCAGTGGCGTTACAAAGATAACAAAGTGAGTACCAGACAGGCCTGCTCCATTAGTCCATTGCAGCAGAAAACAGTCATTTTTTTAGGAGCCTGAAGTCATGAATAATATCCAGCTCTGGTAAGAGACAAGTGGAAGTTGTCCGGTGACTTTTCCCCCCCTCTTTGTAAAAGACCATGTGGGATGTTTGTCACTCAAACCGATATCTCATACGTGGTCCCTCCAACGCCGGTTACCTTCTTCACCCCTCCTCCTGGTTTGGATGTGGTGTGATTGGCCAAGACTGGGCGAGAGGTGGATCTGATTGGACAGCCATCCGGATGGGAAGGGCAGGAGTGAGGGAGTGGAGGGTAGATTAGGGATGAGGAGAGAAAGGAAGGTGGAGATGAGTGGTTCTACTTCAAAAATAAGCAGCAAGCACAAACAGCAAATGTTTCTCTACCTCTGATCTTATAAGGCATTTGGTAACTAAACTTAGTAAGGAAATGAAAAGGACACAAAAGACTACAGGACAGAAGTAAATAGCGTGATTAGGCACGAACTCAGAGCTAATCACATACTGGCATGCTTTTAACACGAATCCACACTTTCCAACAACCGAACCAACAAAACATCCACACAGACATTCAACTGTTTATCACTAAACAAGCACAAGACTGACTGTAAAGTATGAAGAAGGAAAAGGAAGACTCACACAGATCTGGTAAGAAGAGGAGGGCTGACACAAACCAGGAAGGAAGAGGAGGAGAAAAAGGAGGAGGAGGAGGAATAGTAGCTGGCTGACGGATCTGGTGGCGGATCACTACTCACTGTGGAGCCTGTTGCCCTCCTCCGACTCCTCCCCCTCCCAGCACAGTGCCTCCTCCTGCAGGCCGAGGCTTGTGCTGAGGCCCTGCCTCCCCGGTGTAAGACAGAGACTTGCCCAGGGAGAGGCCACGAGGTGGCGGGGAGACAGGGGGCTCCAGTGAGCGAGCCCCAGGGGAAGAGGATGAGGAGGAAGGGTTACGAGGGGCTCGGGAAGAAGAGAAGTCCTGGTTATGCTGAAGCAGGTGCTGGGTCTCAGGAGGCCCAGAGGAGGGAGGGGGGCTGACAGCACGCAGGTAGGCCCTATGGGGGGAGGAGAAAGTGGCAGAGCCCTGGAGCAGCTGCCCCTCCCTCTGCTGGGCGATCTGAGCTGAGAGGAAGGGCGACGTGTAGCCCTGCAGCGGGCTACTGGGAGACACCACCTCAGGCTGGCCTGTTATAGTCGCCGAGGGAAACGGAGCACGAGGCTTCTGCGGCGACAGCTCATGGGCGGCTGACTCAAACTCTGGGCTCTCAGATGGTGTCAGCAGGCTGTCGTAGGACAGGCTGCCATTCCGAGGTGTTTGATTGGCCAGGCTCTTGTAGCTGGTGTCTGTGGTGCCCTCTGATTGGAGCGTAGTCAGCGGGTTATGTGCAGTGTGTGCTGAGCGCAGGCTGGAGGAGCGTGAGCCGCCAGTGGACAGAACCAGAGAGGATGGGTAGGAGGTGTAGGAGCGCCCAGTCAGCGAGTAGCCTGACATGCCCCCTAACACCCCCCCAGCAGTCCCGCCAGGGCCTCCGGGGCCCTCACCCCTCTCCCCTCCCCCTCTGCGCACCCCTACACCTCCCCCTACCACTGTGGCCCCGTCCAGGCTGCTCGGCTCCGAGCGGTAGCTGGGCTGGCGACTGGACTGCAGGATGGAGGGAGATGGAGAGTCAAGACTCTCCCCACGGATCATCTGAGGAGAGGAAAGAAGAGAAGAAACAGACCAACAGCAGATAAAGAGGAGAGAGGGGGAGGAGGAGTGTGATGAAGATGAAAGCAGGAATGAAGAAGGGGGAAGAAATATGAAAATTACCACCTTACATCAGGAAGCAAAAACAGCACAGAAAATGTTGTCGTACAGATTCTAACAGAAAAAAAGAGTGGTGGGGAGAATTGGATGCTTGACCAGTGCTCTACTCCATCATCACACTACTGGACTGGAAACACTGACTGGTTTGAACAGGCACTGACACTGCATGTCAAAGACTGTGTGTCAACACATAAATGGAAATACAAATACATACAGTACATGAACTACACATTCCAGTCAATGCAGTCTCAGGGGGAAAGGACAGATCCACTCAAACACACAGAGACAGCCAAAGGGATACACACACACACTGAGACTTACTGATCGACCGATGGCCACTGAATGATCAATTTAAAGTAAAAACAAAAAAGAGGGGCATATATTAACCACAAAGGAAATTAGAAGGGGGAGGGCATAAGAGCCACCAGTCCATCTGCTACATTAAACTAAAGGATGTCCTTTATTCTGCTCTCCTTGCTTCTTTTGTGCAGTAAAGTTACCCACATCTGTCTGTATTTCTAAAATAAGCCTGCTATGTAATAATCAGCAAGATTTTGCATCCACATGTGTCTGTGTTTCAAATCAGGCAAAGGCATGCGATTAGCTTCACTCCCAGTTGATTGCTCTTCTAATACACAGTATGTACGTTGATGTTAATGTTACGTTAAGTCTGTATCCAGTACCTTGAGGTGTGTCTAAGGGTAAGTTAATGTGTACCTTATTCGGATGTGTGAGGGCCGTGTGATTCCTTCCTGGGCTGTTGTAGGGTGGTCGGTACTTGTACATCGATGGTGTAGGTGGAGCTTCAGTCAACAAGCTGCTCTCTGAGTGCCAAGACCCCAAAAACAACATTTGAACACACTTGTACCTGGGTTGCACTTCATGGTCAACACTTGATGCGAACATGTCCGATGTTATACCTGCAACTACCTGTGTTCACTTTTGTATTTGTATGTGTGTCTCACCCTCTGTGTCAGCACGAGGCAGGCCGGGGTAACGAAGCTCCGGCTTCGGAGGAGGTGGAGGCTCTGCATCAGCTGACTGGCTCTCCATCTGATCTAGACTGCTCTTGGACTGCAAAAGACATAGAAAAGTCAGTAGACATAAAATATATGGGTTTATTCAGACTAATAACACAACTAAATCAAAAATTCAATCATTGAACTGAATGATGAGGCTGCCTGACAGAGGACTACAGCAAGAAAAAAAAAGTCTATTATAACTCCTGAAGGTATAAAATCCTATTTAATTAACCACAGTGCAGTCTTGGCAAGTCATCAACCTGAAAAGTCATTGATGTATGCATACAATTTCTGGATCTTTGTCATCCTATATGCCTAAAGACAAAGAAAAAATAAGTTAAAAAGCAGTGTTTTCATACAATGTTTTATCAGATCTACATATTCCAAGTTTTGTAAACCTATCACAAACCTGACGAACAGCTTTGTCATGTTTAGACACACACTAGCACCTCTCAAAAACCACTTGTAATATGCAAAGCTGACACAAGAAGTACACATTCATTAGTTCACATCTTCATACACAACTGTTAACAGACACTGTGTACTTTTCTGCCATCAGTGAATTCTTCTCAAAGATTCACAATTTACATATTGAAATTATTTGTAGACAAGCAGCATACTAGCCATTGTCCATAACTTGTGTTTTTTCAAGATTCACAGACATGATGGAGATTTTCAAATATGGCCAACATGAACAGAACTGGAGAGATAAGAAAGTCTCATTTCATTTCTCGTAAGGTTTGCAAAATGACAACTGACACCAGCAGCTGAATTTGTAATAATGCATCATTGAACCTCATTCAAAACTGAAATTCTAACAAACATATGCAACAATTTTCCTTATCCCAAAACTGTATGTTTTCATTCCAGAATAATATTAAGTATAAAATCAAACAGTATACAACAGTAGTTTCTGAATAATACCATGAATGGACATGTCTGTGAGCGTTCTATATCCAGACGACATGCCTTTGTCGAATTTAGAAATAACTCACCCTGGTGCTGTGTCGGTCATTCTGGATGCCGTTGTCCAGGATTTTGGCTTCTAACTGGGCCTCAGTGAGAGGCGGTCTAAGAAATGGTGGCTGCACTTCCACTGCCTGTTGACTCCGCCACCGGCCCATGTATCTATAACATATGCATATGTTTAAATCCTATTTAAATTGATACAAGCATTAAAAAAAAAGGATTAGCGGAATATTGCTACCTTAACAAGCATAATTTAGCAGCAGAAACCACTCACACTCAAAACCTACGCTCATATATTCCACAAACTGAACAGACAAGTGAGAATAATAAAAGAAGAGAGTGGAAAAGTGGAAGCGGACAGAGAGCAATGGAAAGAAAGAGGCAGTGGAAAAAGACTAATTGTAGAACAGAGTGTTAAAGGAAGGAGGTAAATAGATGAGTGCAGACAAGAGAGGAACGCTGACCTGGGCGCCTGGGAGCTGCAGAGCACATGTGAAATATTCCTCAAGCAGCCGTTGGTGAAGGGGTTAACGCCTCCTCGAAACTTCCCTGTCACCTACGACGAGAAGGAGAGAAAAAAAAAAAACAATCATGCTTACTTTTACATACTTTTCAAGCCACGTGGATAACAACAAAATCAAGACAGCAGAGAAAAATGTGTCTAAATAAATTCAGTGATGCAGGATGTGATGCACGCAACCAGCTCTTGTATGTACCTGCTCATTTGTGGTCCTACCGCGGGCCACCAGCACTATGTGGAACCCAGTCAGGCCAGCCACTGGGACAAAAAACAGACCAGCCACACACATCACAGCCATACTGCGAGGAGAGGGTCAAGGAAATCCACAGTGAAACAAAATAAATGCAAAACAACATTCAGGTAAATATGACAATGTAAGCAACACAAGAAAAGGAAATCCCATAATGTGTTAAACGTTTTTATGACTGCAGAGCGCAAAGTGAAGGATACGTTACAGCAGCATGTGGCGTGTCAAGCTGCTGGCGGTGATGCAGGACATAAACCAAACCAAAGCCAAATACATCTATGATGTGGGTGGTGAGAGATAACAGGAAGAGGAAGAAATAGCGATAATTCCTCCGGCCAATACAGTTGTTCACCCAAGGACAATGGTGGTCAAAATCCTGAGAGAGAACAGGGCCAAAGGGCAAGAAGGTGTAAGTACCAGTAAAGTTATGACAGAGGGAAATAAGGAGGATAAGCAACAACCAGAATACATGAAAATCAGATGTCCACACAAAATCTTCCTCCTACATGCAAACATAGGAAACTAAGAATAGAACAGATCGAGGCTGAGCAGTCAAGGCACACAGTAGTTTGTAGAAGCTCACTGTGAAATTAGGACCTGCTATTAAAACCTAAAGACGCATCACACTGGCATATATACACCGATGATTTGTGCAGCGTTTCAGGGTTTTGTGGTTGAAGTCTTTTAGTCACTTGTAGATAATTTAATTATTATAAAGCCATGGTTGTGTTCAATTGACATTCAAATAATAGGTGACAAATATAAAAATAATAGTATCAAGGCAACCTGAGAATAAAACAAGCAAAAATTAGCCAAGACAATTACACATCATTACCCAGTGCCATTAAATTCTCCTTTGTATGGACTTAATTTGGGATCACGATACAGAAAGTCCACCATGTTATGTTTGTATGTGTGTGTTTGTACCTCGACACAGTTGTCGCAGACTGAGCAGTGTGAGCAGCGCGGCGGGCGATAGAAGCGGCAGGTTGAGCACCACTTCATGCGCACCTGGATGCCTTTGATCTCCACTGTCTTATAGAGTGGAGCTCGGAAATCATCCTCTTTATCCTCATCCTCCTCCGCTACAGACAACAGACACACAAATAGAGACTGTATTCGCATCATAATAACTGATCATATGGTCTCCCTTCATTAGGTTATAATCAGCGACTGTTTCACGAATTTTCCAGAGGCTCATTGTCATTACTTATTTTCTGCCTTTTCAGTCATATTTTGCTCATCATGTGCACAAAAGCATTGCCTGTGCATTAGTACCATGTGATATGTAACTCTCTAGGGTAAAAACTCTACACCAACACAGATGACACTTTTACCTCTGGGGAAGACTCCAGGGTCCATGAAAGTGGCCATGCAGAAGTTGGCGAGGGTGAAGAGGAAGATCACAGCATTGTAGATGGGAATGACAGAGGAGAAATACTCTGACAACCATGGGCACCTGGGCAGTTTTAAAAGAGATGGAAACAAAATTACAGTTACGCAAGCATGCTGAAATCCCTGTAATTGTGGGCAACATACGGACAAGAAAATGGTCACTCCACGCTCCATAAGCAACTGCTGATGAGTCTTTGTGCAAGGCAATTTACCCCACAAAGAGCTCCACTGAAAATACTCAGTGGCTACGAATGAAATACTGTGATTGCAAATGACGAGCTCACAGGTGCAGCTGTGACAAACTGGGGGCAAATGTTGCTGAAAAGTGGGCAACTGTGTACAGTAAACTTTCTCTGAATCAATAAGGATTAAATAAACTACATAAACAGCAGCGCATCTTCAGTGGAAACATAATACAGCTGGATATTTACACAAGACCTTGGCAAACACACATATGTACCAAGATTATTAGTACAGCGACACACCTTTGTGTAAATCCATGTAGGCTGTGTGGCACAATGTTTATCTAATGTGAGAGTGTGTTTGCATATATGAGATAGACCAAGAAACACTCACGTGAAGCAGAAGAACAGGGTTGTGGATCCAACAAGGAAAGTGGTGGCTGCAGACACCGGAACATATCGGCTGGGTCGGAATGGACGGGGAGGAGCAGAGGCTGGGCCACCTACTCCCCCCCCAACCCCCCCACCACTGAAGCCCGGCATCAGAGACAGATAGAGGAAGACAGAGAGAGAGGTAGATATCTACTGTCTACCTACTGTAAAGGGACGCTTTACCAGTCAACACAGGGAATACAGTGTTTTTCTGGGAGGAGGGGCCATGACTATACACCGGACGAGAAAAACAACACTATGCAAACCAGCAACTGAAAGGAAACATGAGGGATTTTCTGTGTGCAGACTCTGAATATCTCCCAGCAATAATTTAATCACAAAAAATCAGAGGGTGTTTTTATATAGCAATATACAGCTCTACTTGCATGTGCACGGCTGTCACGTAAATATTTAATTTGTATGCATAATCTTAATAGAAGCTTACAAAAGCAAAACCATACAAGAGCAATGTGATACAAAAATACATGTAGGTAATTTCATAAATATTTTTGTATGGCTTAAACTGTATTTGGTACAACAATATAAATAAATCTAAGCTTTAACTGCTCCTTGGCACCAGTGCAATTGTAACACTGCTGTGCATGTACACAAAAGAACAGACAGTTGTGCACACAATCAATGCTGGAGCAATCTAGGTTTCTCTCCACTACTGTAACTCAGTGTTTACATTACTCGAGTTGTGATTATCCCCCTCAAAGAAAATGAATATAGAAAGAAAACACAGAAAATTAAAGAGGTAGTGGGTGGATAGCCAGCAGGCCAAGAGCAGAAGCACATGGAGTAGAACAGGCAGAGGATTGAGAGCAGCAGCTGCTGATGACTTCTGTGATAGTCCCGAGAGGGCTTATTTAGGCACTGGGTGGGTGGAAGAAACTGAGGATGACGGCAGGAGGGACAGTTCCAGCATTTCAAACTAAGTCAGCAGGGGAAAACAACCAAACAAACAAATGTACTTTTAAACCAGTTGTGGGAAGCTGCTTAACATCAAAAAAGTCCAGCTGGAATTTAGTTTTTAAAAAGCTACTAAAAAAAAGAAAACACAAAACAAAAGACGTCCAGCCTTGTCTTTGCAAATAAAATAGGTCCAATAGCTGAACAGAGACCCCTGGATCTCTTCAGACCCTTGTCTTCAGTCTTTGTGTCAATATGGGGATAAAATCAACTCATTCCGTAAAGAAGCCCCGAGTATGTCACCAAGGTGTAACCGCACTTGGCTGGATCTGGGTGTAGCTTGCTCTCCCACCTCCAAATTCTCTGCAGATAGATCTCCTTTCCCATTTTGCACCTCTTAAAGAAAGCCATTTGCAGCATGGATGTTCTTATGTAGTCTGACACATTTTAGTCCTTTTTTATCTTTGGCTCCCCGTTTTCTTTCACCCTTTGGCTTTGTGGGTAAGCTCCGGGGTGTCCCTGTTAAATAAAAATAAAACATAAATAAATAAAGCAAAAAAACATAAGTGGACAAAATTATGTGGCAAACAATTAGCTGAAAATAGTATTTTACTAAAATAATTGCCCTTGGATTTGACAGGCAATACATTTTAAAACACGAAAACAATATATTCTCCAGTTAATATATCAAAATTCGTTAGGTGTTTGAAAAAATTTAATTTTGGTATCTAGTAGGGCTAACAAATATACAACAGGTAAAAAGACATATTGCAATTATTTTGACAGCAATGTAGTAGTGCAATAGGACTCTCAATTTTAGTGGGAATGATATCTTTTTATGTCTTTTTCTCACATAGCCAGACCACTCGCTAGTCCTGGCGCAGTACTGCGCAGAACGGTCTGACTGCACGTCATTCTGATTCTGTTATAGCGGACAAAACTCTCTCGCATGTTTGCATTTCTTTAAACCCATCACATCATGTTGGGTGGTACTAAGCCTACAATGCAGTGACAATAGCCTCTAAAAATAGTTACAGGGGAATTGCTTTGGTGGAACATTTGCACGCAGGTAGGGGAACATTTTCATTAAAATGGCTAATTTACCGAGAAATTAAAAACCAGCAATGTCGCTGTATTGCACGATCCAAAGACTTGACATTTTCAGAGTGGTAGATTGCTGCTTAGAGGTTACTGTGGGTGCCCATAGTAAAGAGGATTTTGAAAATGTTAACATGCTGCAGATAGCAGAACAGGACAATAAAATTTTTGCTGCTGTCTGTATCTCTGTAGCACCACACTGCTTTATTTATAATGGTATGTCGTGACAAATTTTACCTTGCCATCTGGATGTTGCACTTTGACATCCTGCGGTTTCGGTAATATTTCAATTAACTGTTCCGCCCAAGCGTTTGGCATTATTTAATTTAGATAAAGTTGATTATTAGCTAGTTAATTACATATAATGGGTAACACAAGTATCTACAATGATAGTATAATAACATCATAAAGTATGAAAATTTCCATGTTTAATATAGTATGTAAACTCTCAGCAAAAACTTAATTTCCTTAGTAGGTCAGATAACTGCCCTAATTAAATTATCTGACAAAAGCAAAGGTTTCACTCTGATTTCACAACAATTAGACTGACTAACAAAGCCCTTGTTCTCCTAAAACCAGTGTATGACACTGTGTGAGTGTGCACTTTTCACCATTACTCATAACAGAGTCGTTCAACAGCCTGCTGCTCTTCAACACACAGCTGTCACTTCAATGCCCTCAGGTGGTCAAAGGAAACACTTGCCCCGTTGGAAATTTAAAACACTATTGAGACAACCGTCTGTGACGAGCCTTGACGCCTTTGACACTCACATCACGCTAATTTCCCTCATCTCCTGATGAAAAACAACTCCGTGAACACACCGAGAACGGATCTGGAGTAACAGTGTAATCTGATAGCTTGGACACACCCCTCTTTTCAACGATCATCCGCGTTAACAAATAAAGAGCTGTAGTCGAGACAGAGTGTTAGTCTGCTTGTTGTTAATCATCTCATCTGCCCCACAACAAATCCCCCCGACTATAATGGATGTTAATCCTAAAATCTCCGTGTCCAGCCTTGCCTGTCATGTCACCACAACAATCTACACCTCGCAAGCTACACCATTAAGTGGCCGGTCGTGCAAATTTAATCCATGTACCGAGCGATATGGACACACTGACAGCTGTTCTCTGATATCCTGTTTTAATCTATACCACAAGAATTGGCCATAATTTCATTTTTGAGTGCTACGTTAAGAGGCAATAAACAGCAGGCCAGGGCAGTCCTAGGATTCAGTGAAGACAACTAACGTTACCATAATCTGCTTACTCCACTATGAACCTCATTACAATACACGTCACTGTTTTAAACTAACGAACACTGTAATGCTTCGATTCAAGCAAGCGATAGTAGGAGATTTAAATACGATCAATACTTAGTAATCACTCAGTGAGCTTTTACCTAGCCTCGAAAGTTTTTTTGCGACACTGCTTAGTCCTTTACCACAGCCAGAAGAGTTAGCTAGCGTCAGTTACCTGGCTAGCATGGGAGCTTTACTCTGACGGACTAGCGTTTACTGACGACTGACGAGATAACTGTAGCTATTTTCGGGTAAACCGTCGCCCCAAAGAACGAGTAAAACACGCACCTAATGTCGAAGAAGGGACCTGTCTTGTCTGTAGGGTGTGGGTCGTTTCGGTCCTCCTTGAGTTAGCCGCTAGCAAACTACTTAGCTCGCTTGCTAGGCCGACATCGGAATCCCGGAACTAGTCCGTCGTCCCTCAGGTGGGACGCGCAGCCAATCAAAGGCTGAGAGGGGTGTGGCCTAGTGAACAGCGTTAACACTGTGATGGTCTGAAAGTATTGGACTACTAAATAATAATGAGAAAAAGATTTCAACCTTTATTAAAATCTCAACAATAAAATCCTTACTTCTGAGCACTTTCCAAATTCCAAGTTACAGAGTGAGGAACAAGGCAGCAAAACAAACAAACAAAAAAAAAAAAACAAGTCATAAAACGATTTTTTTTTAAGTCAAACAAAAAACTAACAAACTACAAAAACACATAATGTCAGAAAAGGTAAAAGTCCCTTCTATCAGCTGGTTCTGAGTCTCACTGATCAGATAATATTTGACACTGATCAACCTCATACCAGCATTGCTCTTCAACCACTAATAAGTCAAAGTATTACATTAACGAAAGATGCTTATTAGGAAATTTTGTAGAATCAAGCTGAAACTCAAAACAATCTCCATTGCTTTCTGGCCCTGAACTATGACTATAAATGTACAGAGTATCTCTTGATTTTCAGAGGTGCAAAGCAGAGACAGATCATGACCAAATACAAATTTAGTGATCACAGTTTAGACATAGACAAAGAATGACACAAGACCATCAACAGAGAAATTTTTTTGAGGTTGGGGCAAAAACAACACATACTTAAGTTTTTCTTTTCTTTTTTTAATTCTCGTGTTCTTTTTTCACCTTTTTTGTTTTATATTTCACTAAATAAATTGTATTTTTTTAAAATTTACTTTTTTACACTATTGTTGCCAATAAAACATATTGAATTCTTAAAGAAATGAATGACAAATGATGTTAAAACTCAAATAAAATAAGGAAAGGTTCTCCATTATAAGTATGCGTTAAGAGGGGAGAGTTTCCTGACTCAGTCAACCTGATTTCTTTGGACCGGCCCTTTCAGAGCCAGTTTCAGCGAAGCCCCAATGCGGTTACATTGTATTTTAGAAATATTTCTAAGAGGATAACAGTATTAAACAAGGTTTGTTGTGTGCTGCTTACAACTTAGATTACTGTCACACGAGACACCAAGGTTCTTTACAACAGGCTTGACATGATCCAAAAGGTGATGTCAGAATGTGTTTTTCATGTGCTGTGACCTGATGACAAGAATGTCTGTCTTGTCTGAGTTCAGCTGAAAAAAACTACACACCCTGAAATAATACACATATTTTACCAGCAACACATTTACAAAGAATTTTTCTTCAAATTGCTAATTTTAGCAATTTATTGCTAATACATTTTTGCAACGTGGGGGATTAACACTTAGGCATTTTCTTTTGCCATGCACTTTGAAAAATGGTGATATTTTTCTGGTTAGTGCTGTTGGTGTGGAGTAATTTGGTAAATGTAGCATATTTACAGCAATATATGTAGTTTTAGTACCTCACACTGTTTCTTCTCTGTGAAGTTTTCAATGCAGATCCCAGATGGTCATCTCAAACACCTACAGCATAGACACCTACAGTGAAGCTGCATGCTGCTGATAAAGCAAATGTTTAGAGCAGAAGCACATAAAATCAGAGTAAAGAATACTTACCAAAAATGACAGGACATTAATAAAACGACCGTTAAGTTTCTAGAAAAATGTAAGAATATTGGAAACAAAGGATTCAAAATAGTCTTAAGTTGCAAGAAATATGCACAAAGAAGGAATGTACCAAATAATATTTAAACCAATGTGTTTCCTATGTTTATTTTAATATCAGCGTGCTAATACATTTTGAGACTCATATTGCATTTATCAATATTACTTTATGCTGATAAGCTGTGTCCCACTTGTACTGTTCATATTGCCGTCATATTCAGAACATCGTTTAGAAAAATATAACCGCATGAGCCTAAAGAATGCTCCATGAGCTCTAGAGCTGTCAGGTGTTTACAAATCAAACATGCAATGAGATCCTATTGCGGTGCTGCCAAACTACCATACTGGTTCTGTGGCCTACAGGTTAGTGTCCTTTGCCTTACTTTTATCCAAACAGACACAATGAACACTACAGGATGTATTAAACAGGGAGGGAAGGGCAAGTATCCAACTTGACACACACATTTTAAAATATTGCTGGATGACAGTTTGTCAAAATATTTGAAAAACCTACTCTTTCTTCAGTAGTTAAAGTCATTAAATATTTTGGAATTTAAAAGTTTTTTTCCAGAATTGCATAAATATTAAGTTGTAAATATGCTCAGACACATAAATGTCTTTACATCACCAGCCCCTAATGTATTGGACATACGCTAATAAACATGACATTGGATTGTAAAATATACTGACGGTAGTATAATTAACACACAAACAAAATTTTTTACATTAAAAATTTATTACTCAAGAGAAGAACAGTGCTTATAAAACAGATGATCAAGAAAAATATTTCTATATTGATAAAAAATCCCATGCCACAGACATCTACACAGTATGATCTTTTGAATGGGGTATAAATTACACTGTTACCGCTTTCAATGTTAAAAAAAATCTGTGTAGTATTTACAGGGAAGAACATCTGAAAACAAAATCCAACAGAACTTCTCCCAAAAATGATTCTTCCCGAGTCCTCATCCCCAAGGTTTTGCCTCATTTCATATCCATGAAGCGGATGTCCATGATGAGCAGAGTATGTCTGGGCAGTGGCCTGGGTGCTGGAGACAGAACTTTCATCACCTGGGCCTGAGTGTCTACATAAGTTACCACAATAAAACCACAGACTGGACTCTCCACTATACCCTTTCTAGCACCTTCCTCTCCATCCTCGGCACTGCTCACGCTCAGCACATGATAGGTGAGATCTCTGCCTGGAGTCACTGGCACCAGTTTCAGCTGCGTGTCATCCTGAGACATTCCCAGTGGCAAGCACGAGTCTGGGATGGACGGTGCCCCGATCTTGTAGATGCGGACGTCTGAGAAACGCACTTCAAAAGAAAAAGGGTAGAAGGTCACCCCCCGGAAGCCATAGAAATACTCGCGGATTTTCTCATCCCGAGCTTCCCGCCGGCACTCCTTGGAGCGTTCCACCACTCCCCCGGATTTGGGCAGGAGCACAACCCGCACAAAGTGAGGGAGGTCTCGCTTGAGTTCATTGTAGAGCCTCTCATGGTCCAACACCAGCACCACATCCACCTGAAAGGTTGAAGCACAGTGGACCAGAGCCTGGTATCCAGAGCCCTTCACCCAGCCACAGGTGTTGATGATACAGCCTCCCACACTGGCCTTCCTGTTCACTTCGCAGCGCTGAGAAAACACCTCGGCCAGGCATGACGTCAGCTTATTGATTAAATAAGATTAAAGCGGGCAGAGAAAAACAACATAAGTGATGACAGCAAAGAATAAATTTGTAGTTTTTAGTCATACTGTTATGTTAGAAAAGGTCTAGAATCTTTCTTTTCACCTTGTTGTAAAGTTTGATGTTGGTCCCTGGAGTGGTTGAGCCAAAGTGGTAGACCAAAGGAGCCTGGACTGAGAAACCCTCCTCTACGTCTGCAGGACGCTCGATGCACAGCGCTGACACTGTTCCAGGTACAGACACCTGAAGGAGCAGAATGTTTTTTTACACTTTATACGAGTAGCAAACACACAATGAAGGCCTAACTTGAGGCCTTCATTGTCTTTTACAACGTAAATTTAAGAGTAAAAATTCAAAACTGTTAGGGCATTACATGAACAAAACAATTCTGTCTCTGTTCTGCTATAACTCTCAGTATTAATTAGATTTCCTTTTGAGTTAAATCAATCTTTCATTTACAGTGGTCACATTTTTTTTTTCAATCAGTGAATCTGGGAAATAAAAGTACAGGCTGCAACTTAGGCAGCCTCGAGTGCACTATAGGCAGTAGTTGGGTAATATCAATATCACATTTCAAACAGCTTACAGTATAAACAGACAAGCTGGGTTTTTTTTTTATAAATTTTCAGCTGATTGCTTCATTTGATGGTGTATTACAAACATGAAGTACAAAACTACTCCTTCTGGAACGCTGCATTATAAAATCCTAAAACTGTACAAATGTCAATCAGTCCATTTATTTTTTAAACACTCCCCTCCCATATGAAGGAGAAACAATCACACATAACAAGCAGTAGACCAATGTCCTCAATTCTTGTCTTCTCATAAATACAGCAATGACTTGAAAGAGCACTAGTGTCAATGAACATGATAAGATAGTATACATTTCTTTATTTTTACTGTTACTAAAACCGAGTGCAGGAAAAATAAACACAAAATTTAGTTTTCTAGTATTTGTACATCTGACAAACAAAAAAAGTCATATGTTGCTTGATATATATTTAAGCACGCTGTAGTTTCAATTTGTATAAATCCAAGATGGTTCAGTCTGCACACAATGGTGAATAATCATGTAAGTAAAACCAAGTGCAATTTTAATATGTGTAGATTGGTCAATTGTTTACTATGACAACTCCAGTTTATCTTACCCCACTCTGTCCCACATCCAGCTCCACCAGTGTTGGCCGCCTGCCAACCCTCACTGCATAGCTGAGAAGCAGCCGGCAGACTGTCGACTTCCCCACGTCTGTAGGTCCCACCACCATCACCTGAGGGTCGATTAATTATTCAACGTTAGTGTAAAATGCATTTACTGGGATCTGTCAAGCTGACAAATACAGGCCCTGAAAGCAGTAGTTCCTTAATCAAACGTACCCTCGGCCCCCTCTCATTGTCCCGCTCGGCTTGTTTTCTCATCTGTTCCAGGGCAGCGTGTGTGTTCAGGTAGAGTAGCATGGGTGTATCCTTGGACACATAAGCCACCTGTGGTGATGATAGAGACTCTGGTTATTTAAGCGTTTTATTAATTAAATTAAACTCACATAACCATGCAGTGTTAAAGTGATACTATTTTATATTCCATTGTTAAATTATACTCAGAACAGACACATTTAAACTTTCAAAAATTTGCTCACACTCTCATCCAAGTTCTCACCTCTGGCTTCCCATAAAGATTCACACTGCAACCTTGCCAGGTGAAAACTGCAATTTTGGAGCCAGGTCCAAATGTGTACTTCTTGTTGCGGTTCAGCTCTGAGCCAAAAACCTCAGCCATTCCTGTCAGGAGTTCCAGCTCCAGTTGCTCTGCTGCCTCCCCTGCCTCAACCTCAAATCGGAGTTCAGTCTCCTTTTCCAGGTCATACCTGGTGCTGACTTTCCCAGGTGCTGGAACATCTTCACTTGTCTTCTCCACACTTTCTGTTGCCATGACTGACAAGAGAAATTCTAGGTTAATTATTTTGTGTGTGCCAATAACATCATATTGAAAGGAAAATGTTACATGTATACACTGTGTGGTACCACAACATTGTAAACTTCATCACAGTGTCTCAAGTATTGAAATACAAATTTAAAAGAATTTTCATTTAGCATAAAAAACATTTCTTTGTGAGCAATCACTGAATGTGTGTGAAAAACGTTACTAATATTAACAAATAAATGTCAAAAGTTGAGTAACAAAGTTGAAAAAGCTGCATTTGACCTGTATTCAACTATGACATCTATTCTATAAATAAATGGGGACAAATGGCAGTGAGCATATTAAACACGTAGTAAAATAAATGAGCACACAATTAATTATAACGCTGCCATACAATAAAATGGCACCTGCTATGCTTCAAAATATCATTTCTACTGTTTATGTGGTGTATGAATAATGTGAACAAAATGTAAAGGTTTAGTTAGTCATACACATACAGTTAAAGAACCACAAATATATATAGTATAAAATAATGATAATTATGTTCAGTTCTACAGTTGTATGTAATTACTGTAATTAAGGTTTTCTGCTGAAGTCTCTTCTTTTGGGGTTTCCTGACCTCCTTCTTTGGGGTCAATTGTTAAATTAATCACTATTTAGACAATCACCTGAATAGTGTGTGCAGTTCAGTTGAATTAAAGTATAATTCTCTCATTCTGGCCCCTAAATGTAAATATTTTCTGGTTTCTCCACTCCTCCGTGACAGTAAAATTAATGTCCTTGGGTTGTCGACAAAACAAGTCATTTGTCATCTTGGACTTTGGGAAACACTGACGTACATTTTTTTTTTTTTTTTTTTACCATTTGACCAAACAACTGATCGATTTGTCAAGAAAATAATCACCAAATAATTTCACACTGAAAATAATCGTTAGTTGTAGTCATATTGGGATTACAGTTAAAAATTGGTTGTATTTATGTGTAACACAGTAAACTGGTTGTGGTTAAGCACTGCAAAAAACAACTAGGGTCAAGGTAAAAGTAAAGCAAAAGCATAACACATCCATGAAACGTGTCGAGGACTAGATTGCAGCACAACACAGGCAAACACACAAGCTAGCCGTTAGCAGGCCGTCGCTAATTTAGAATAACTGATTGGGAAAAGAGCGGAACGACTGCGTTTAAACGCTCCAAACAACACTTAACGCCTCTCGTGTTATCTGAAAAAATGTTTACGAATTGACTATTTTGAATGTATAATACTTACGGGTTAATTTCGATCCTTACTATAGAACGAAAAGAAGCTCACTTCTCATGAGGAGCCGCTGCCGTGAACAGTCGCGTGATGATGAGGTCACTGCCTCGATAGCCAATAATATTCAACATAAGCTTCAGCTTTGTTTACAGTAACTGTCAGTCGCTGGAATTATACTGTTATTTAACAAGACGATCGTAAAGTACTGTTACAAGAGTTTCTAGACAGTTTCGATGTGGAAATGCTCTGCCATGTTGTTGACAGCTTATTTCACTCGTGTCTTCTAGCGCCTTGATGACATCAACAGGGTAAACAACTTGATTTCCCTGGAGGGCTTTTTAAGAGCTTTAAGGAAATTAAGCGTTATGTTTTGAGAGAACATATGGTATTATCAAATCATTCATCAAAACGTTTCTCTGTAACTCTTCTCTACACTTAACATAAATGCATGAAAAAGTTTTTTTGGACAGTACTACAACATAGTAAACAACACATTGTTAGTGCCTCAAATACTGCAATACTTAAAGAAATGCAATTAAAGAGCATTTCTATTCAGCATCACAAACATTCTTAATGAAAGAAATCACTCACACAAAATCTGTTTTTTACCTTTATTCAAAAATTCCTTCCAGGACTCCTCTCCACACTTCAATGCAAATCCTTCATGACACTAATATTTGCTTGGCAAGAGGAAAGAAACATCCACACAATAACTACAAAACTACTGATCAAAACAGATAAAAATTTACAATAAACCTTTGAGAAATACAAGAGAACAAACATGAAAAAAGCAGGAATGTACATCTGACAAATGTATAGGCTCAAAGATGCTCCACTAGGTGTCACCATGTATCCAGCAGATGCCAGCAGTTGGCGCTGGGCTCATCAGAGGAGGGACTGAGAACATCTCCTTGGTCACTCCTCATCATTTTGCTTCCAACAGCCACATCTCCTCAATGCATGGCTGCAAATAAACAAGAAAAGGTCTGTTAGATCAAATTTGTAGAATGCTTAATGTGGCTAATTAAGTTTTGATTTAGTCAAGTAAAAACAACAGTTTACCTAAAAACCTGATTCAAATAAGTGTCCCAGTTAACATTTAGTTGTATGGAACCTGATGAACTTTAAAGGGATACAAGCCAGCTGTGACTGGTGCTATATTTTCACACTAGGAGGTGTTATCTTGTTCCATAAAGGAGGGATTTAGAACTGCAGTCCACTTAGGGTGGACAAAGTGCCAATACCTTCATAATGTGATGCATAACTCTATGAAAACATTGAATACACAGTATATCAGGGTACAATGAATCCAGGAAAATATTTAACAGCATCAGCTGTGTACACAGTATCCTAACAGATTGTGGTAAAAATAATCCATGACAACAAAGTGCTGAACAAAGTGTACACTGAACAAGCAAACATTTCTGTAGTCTGCCTTCTCTGCATTTCAAATATTTTACAAAACCCAAGCATAAAGAAATTGGTCATTTAAAGAATTTCATGGATTTGTAGTAAAAACACCATAAGGTTACAGAAATTGTAATTGTTTTATACATTTTTTAAAAACCTAAGTAAACTTTGGTCCATAAATCAGGCAGGCACCGATGAATGATATTAAACTTCCCTTGTATACAATTTTAACACAGTCAACAACCTAAACGACAGTGGCATTTCAAAACCAAGCTCAGCATAGTCTGTTTCTGTTTTTCTCAACAGTGTATTAGTACAGAATTTAACCCCATTTTGCCTTCAGAACTGGTGTAATTCTTTGTGGCATATATTAAAAGACGGTGCTGGAAACATAACAAAACTAGAAAAGCCCTCAGAGAGCGCAGCACTCCAACAAAACTGTTAATTCCCCCATATGGCATTGTCAGAAATGCAGTATTTTTTTTTTCCACGGCAACATAGAATGTGGCCATCTAATATAGATGTACCCACAAACAAAATGATCTTGCGCTGAGCACAGACGTGTTATGCATGTGTACGGATACCGAATTGCATGACCTAAATTTGTAGCGGGTGGCGGGAATTGATGGGACTCTGAAATACCCCCACAATTTAATCAATTGTTCCTTGTGTCATTTCTGACCTTCCCTGAAAACTTCATCCAAATCTGTTAGTTCGTTTTTGAGTAATGTTGCTAACAGAAAGACAAACAGATCATACAGTCTATGAAACAGATGAACAAACTAACGCCGATTGTCACATAACTCTGCTGCGTTCCTTTGCAGACTAATAACCCCTACAGCATTAAACCACTACGACCAGCCTAAGCTGTTAATACACGACAGGATGGATGTCCGATTTCATACTGTTTACACTGAATTATGGACCCCAACATCTGATTGTCACAGCAGAAATTAGGTCTCATCCGACCAGGTAGCATTTCTCCAATCTTCTATTATTTCATTTTAGTGATTCCTTGCAAATTGTAGCCTCAGTTTACTGTTCTTAGCAAATATAAGCCACACCCAGTGCGGTCTTCTGCTGCTTCAAGCCATTTCCTTCAAGGTTTGATGTGTTCTGTATTCAGACATGCTGTTTTGCATATCATGATTAGACTGAGCAGATATTTGATTTGGTGTTGCCTTTCTATCAGCCTAAATCAGTCTTGTCGTTCTTCTCTGACCTTTGCCGTTAGCGAGACATGTTCTGAAAACCCTCCAGATGGCAGTGTGTGAAAATCCCAGTAGACCATCAGTTTCTGAAAAACTCTGACCAGCCAATATGAAACCAACAACAATATTATGCACAAAGTCACTTCAGTCATCTATGTTCTCATTTCTAATGGCTGGTTTGAACTTCAGTAGAACCTTATGATCATATATCTACGTACGAACATGCAATGAGTTTCTACCACATAATTGGCTGCTTAGATATTTGCTTTAACAAACTTTCAAATATGTGTATCTAATTGCTGGTGAGTGCACGTCTGGTTCCCTTTAATAAAGTTTTACAGAGCAAATACTGAAACTTTCATTGTACTCATTTTTAACTACAGCTGTATTTATTACAATTTCTGTGCAAACTTGCTGAATATTATATGTAGTGTTTCCTGTATTAGAAAATATTGTTCTGTTCAAAAGCATTTACAAACCTTCACTGGGCATCTACTCAGCCTTCAGAGCCTCCTGTAGAGCAGCAACTACAACATCGGGTTGAGGGAACTTCAGCTTACGAGGTGGACCCTTCTTTATTCCAGTCCACAGAGACGTTTCTTTAGGAATGGAACACAGAACAACAGTGTCACTTGGAGGAACAATACAGAAAATAAACAATAACTTGTTACGTACCATTTGCTTTACAAAACCATCTATACGATAAAATGCTTTGAGGACAAATTAAGATATGTTGACACTTGTACAAAACAAAGGGCCAAAGCTGTAAAACTCACTAAAGAACAAAATAATTAAAAGTAAAATACAATAACAGAGTCAGTGAGACTTGGCAAGAATGATGGTCTTCCCCGAGGACACCTAATGGCAGAGTTATTCTTGGGTTTGCCTTTCTATCATTCTCACCTTTGCCTCCGTCCAGCAGAGTGACCTCAAAGCTGTTCCTGCGGGGTTTCTCAGGGTTGAGGACCACCGTCAGATCAGGGCGGGCAGCCAGGAGGGCAGATTTCACCTCCTCAGCGTTACGCCCATACACTCGTCAGCTTTTACTGCCAGAAATAACAGATCAACCATGAGGTGGACATCTGTGCAGGCCACTCAAAGTCATCCAGGCGATAGTCCATTTATGTCAAGGATACATACACTTACACCAGCACTATGATTAAGCACTACTTCTGTTGCACAGTTTTTTGAGGGAAATTATTGTCTTTACTTATTTGGCAAAAGAACAACTGAAAAACAAGTGGAGACAACTTAAAAAGCACTTAAATGAGCATTCATGCAACACAGGTATAGGAGCTTGTTAATGCCAAAACATGAACTCATACAATAAAGGCTGGATTACATATCAGTCATCACTGAATACTGACACTTTTTTTAAACATTTATAGTCTGTTGTTGTTCTAAGTTGTTGTAAAATGTTCATCTACTGCTGAAGAGCACATCTTTCTGCAGATTTGAACAGGTAGGGTTCAGAGTGAAGTGTAAAAATAATCACTTTATAGATCAAGAATTAAACCAAATTCATGAATTACCATTGGCATTTCAGTCATTTTTAAATTAGAAACACTGCTCACTCTCTGGTGATATTTTATTTTTATCCTGTACACTGAATTTACCTCAGCTACAGCTTAGATTATTTTTTGTAGACCAAAAGATTAACAGATGTAATTCCCTGATCAATGACAAAAACTGTTCATCACAGTTGTATACAAAACATATCGTCCGTTTGTAAAATATTGCATTCTAATAGAGTAAACTGCACACCATTAGATGCTTCACAGTGACTGAATAGTAAATTTCTTTTCACATTTAAAACTGTATTTGTAGGAATATTAGATTCACAAATAATGTATGAATTAAAATGGCCTTTCCTCATAATTAATACATTTAAAATATCAAAAGTCATACATTTTATTGATCCCTCAACATGGAAATTCACATGTTACAGCACCTGGATACAGATGAAGCATCAAAGGAGCAGCACAAGAAATTACCAAAGTACAATGGGGCGACAAAATAAAGATATAATAATAAAAGTCTCATAGAGACAATACACCAGGCATGATGAATCTACATATGGATATGTACATATATGATATAGTGAATTTTCATATGTATAGGAACAGCTATAACATGATGAGTTAACATATGAATATGTACACATATGACTTAAAGAATTTACATATGTACAGGTTTGGCATGGAGATGTGATGATAATGTGCCCACAATTCTGTTATTGTCATAAGAATCGTTACTGGGGAAAGATCAGTGTTAACCATGATGGTATTACACATGGAGAGCTGTAAGAGAACAGTTTTATATCTTGTTGATCGATCTGGAAGAGCTTCAGAGACTTCTGATACTTAAGATTAGATAAGATAATCCTTTATTGTTCCCCACGCCAGGAGAAATTTCCATTGTTAGAGCAGCAACATCTTTCAAAGCAGCACTCAACATATGTACAGTAATAATAATAATTATAATAACAATAATATGTACACTATATACAAGAATGAAGAATGAAAAATTAATACAGTATTACTGCACTATAAATGACAGCTACTCATTTATAGTTTTTAACATAAAAACTTTATTTTAACATAAAGTGGTAAATAAAAAAGTTAACCACTTCATAATAAAGTCTTCGTTTAGTAAAGAAGTACTTCCGTTAACACGGACTATGATGTGATTGAAGTACTCACCAGTGTTCAATGACCACCCTTTGGCCCTCCAGGCTGTTCTCCTCTCCTCTGTCCTCCTCCTCCTCCACAGATGGCTGCTCTTCCTCAGGCTGAACTTCCGCTTTACGCTTCGTCCCTCGACGACCTAAAAACACACGTGTTGTTTCATAACAGAGGTGAGCTTTAAATACCTCCTCATTAAAAAGTATTTTATCATTTAACTTTAAATAATTCAGTGGGGGTGCTCAGCCGCCCAGTGCTACAGTAAATGCCAACGACTCCCTGTGACTGATGTCAGAATTGTTTTTTACCAAGAACTACATTCCTCAAGTTTGGATGCTTTGCTCAGCTGTTAGCCATGAAGCTAACTAACGTTAAGTGCACAGCAGCTTATTGTAGAGTCTAAACAAAACATGACCGCTGTAACAGGTGATTTAACACACTGTGTCTGTATATCAGTTGGAAGTAAAACGCACTGCAGCGCTACAGTGTAGCTAACATCCACGGTTGTGTTAATAACATACAAACTACACACCCACCTGCTTTAGACGCCATTGTTGTTACTAAACTTTGGCGCGCATGTCGACTGTACCACTATATTCGGCAAAGGGGGGGGGGTTTCATCATGGTGGACGAAACCATTAATACAAAGCTTTGAAATATCACCACCAGTAACATTTCTGGTTGTTTGTTTATTGGTACTTAAATGTTTTTAGTATCGGGCGTCGCAACACGCATCTTTATTTTAAATACATTTACTGCAAAATGTAACTATGCAGAATATTTATCATGCATGCTGTGAATACGTGGGTCCAGTTCACTATGATACCATCACAGAAAATACAGATTCAGACGATTTCTGTGACTATATTAATATGATATGCTACACTATTTAATTTGGGAATGATTGTTCTAGATTCCTGTGTTTTGAAGTTTGGTACGCCAACACTTATATTTGGATTGTGAGATGATGCTCTTGAGAAAGTTGAGAGGGAAAATGTGATTAATGTGGTACTTTTTTCATTTGTTGCTTTCTAAAGTCACTCTGAAGGTAAAGCAAAATAATAATTGTCTAACCAAAAATACCAAAAGACATTACAAATCACTCTTTATCAGCCACTGACCGTTTATGTCAGATGTTTGTATTTGACTGGTTTGCACAAAAGAATAAAATCCAGAGAAGGATGCAGGCCTGTTCAGAGAATAGTTAAAAATCAGTCATTCCATTTTTTGTTTATTGACAGAGAGTCAATTTGTCAGTCTAATTCAAACAAAGCATTAGTGGATTATCAAGCAGCTCCTCAGGCTGCTGAAAACTGCAGTTTATAGTAATTATAACTTATTTCTTTTGTGTTAGAATTGTGTGGAAACATTGCTTCTGCTCCTTCAGCCAAGACAGTTTTATAAGCAATCTTACTTCTTCCTGAGTTGGTAGGTCACCAGGTCATCTTTTCTGGAAAGTCATCCGAGCCGGTGCTCCAACATGATGCTATCAGCCGATGCAACACCCACAGGATGAGGTGTTGGGCGGATGTGACAAAGGAACTCAAACGTAACAAAGGACTTGTTAATTTATTTTTTAATTTTATAACAATTTTTCACAGTACTGCACATAATGAAGTCTTTTAAAGCTGTTTCTTACGCAAACATTTGTCACAGAGACAATGTGTTGTGACCTCTGACATTTGTGGTTTCTTATGTGCGTCATCCCATCCTGCTAAACTCTAGATACACTTCTCCCTTCTGGCTGTTCCAAATAAAGATCTGTGTATTGTCCTCTTCAAACAGCGGAACAGATGAATGCAAGTCACAAGCGTTGTGCTCCTATATTCTCTGATGGTTTGCATAATCCCCAAATGCGGACATGTGAGGGTCAGCTGTAAGACTGCATCCAAAACAATGTGAGAGACTTCGCTGCAGAGCAACAGACGGATATGATTGAAGACTCCAAAGTCAAGAGCAAATATGGTATTCCCGGAATAGCAATCCCCGTGTCTGTGGATTGGCAGTCACATTTTTGGGCACCCAAAGCAAATGTCTGAAGGACGTCACAAGTTGCGTCTGTGCCAAATAACATACTACAACCTTCTAGAGCGAGGCGGAGCGGCTGACTCACAACCGCTCATCTAATCATCCGATCACTCTTCTTTTGTTCTCCTGTTAACAAACCCAAAACTCACACTTCTTGGGCACGTTGTCAGTTTTGCTTTGTTGCCTTCTGATTACGTTTTTCATCCTTTTTGAATCAGACCAGGCGAATAGATAATAGATCAAATCTCTAGTGTTTCCTTGGCTTCCAATCAGTCTTTGCAGTCTGTTGCAGCGTATTTTTAGTTGTGTGCGTAAACCTTCAGAGCAGTGGACAGGCTGCTGGACACATGTGCCCTGTCTTCAACCCGCTCTCCTCTTTTTCTTCCATGTGACTCAAGGCCGGATGCATGGAGTAGGCTGCCTACACATCTTACAAATATTTTTGCATGCACATGGATATTCCTGTGCACACGCAACAACACCAGAAAACATTTGCTGCACCTACTGCATCATATTTCCTGATTCTTTAGGACAGTTCAGGCAGGTTTTTGAACTCTTTGGTGTATTAGTCAAACTGTTCCTGAGCAGTTTCTGTTGAGCAAGATGCATTATCCTGCAGGTGAGGACCCGGGACAGGGGACTGTAGTTGCCATGGTGGGGTGCACTTGATCTGCCATAGTGTTTAAGTGGGTGGCATGTGTCCGAGTAACATCATTATGAATGCCTAGACTGTAGGTTTCTCAGTAGAGCATTGCATTTCAATGAGTTGATCAGTGTTATGCGGTTGACATGTTGGTGGTTTTAATGTTGTGACTGGTCCGTGCATTCATTGCATTAACAGACACATAGCAAGTTTCCATCATGTCTGTTTTCTTCAAACATGGCAGCGTTTTGTACAGAAGTTTAACTCCTCAACTAAGTTTGCTAATATACAAATAATAATCTCACAAGGAGTTAATCTGATGAGTTTCATGAATGCGCCGCAGTGTGTTTATTTAAATTATTGATGAAGTTTCAAGATTAAATCATGTTGACAAGACATAATAAATTACAGTCATGGAAAAAATTATTAGACGAACCTTGTTTTCTTCAATTTCTTGTTCATTTCAATGCCTGGTACCACTAAAGGTATATTACCTGAAGAATACAATGAACATGACAAGAAATATAGCTGATTACATAATAATTTATGTCCTACTTGACATGCTTAAGCTTAATTGTATTCCCAGGTTATATAAGAGGTCATTTCATGTCATCAGCAGCACTGCACATGCAAAGGTCTAGAGTGGTTTCCTGCTTACATTCAAGCTGTAGCACAACTCAGAAGTTGTCAGCTCACATAATGCCTACAGCAAAAGAATTATGTGAAGCCACAAAGGCAGCCATCTTGGCACGGCTGGAAATTGGCATGAGTGAGAGACAGGTAGCCAAAAAAACTGAAGATCTCCAAGACAACTGTTCATTGCACCAAGAAAAAACAAGCCAAACATGGTACTCCCAAATTGCTAGCTGGTCGCTGCAATAAACGTCTTTGTACCCCAACAGATGACCGTCACTCATCCGTTCCTGTGTCAGGAATCGTCGTCAGACCTCCAGGGACCTTAAAAATGAGTGGTCACTGTCAAGAAATGTGACTTGTTCGGCAAGGACAGTTCTTGAAGCTGGTCTGAAGTCACACAGGGCACGGAAGAAGCCCTTCATCAACAAAAGGCAGAGGAAAGCCCAATTACTCTTTGCTGGGGATCACAAGAATTGGACTGTTGATGATTGGGCTAAGGTTCTCTTCAGTGATGAATACAATTTCCAGTTGATGCCCACTCCAGCCATCTTACTGGTTAGGAGGAAGCCTGGAGAAGCTACAAGCCAGACTGTCTTGCCCTTACAGTAAAACATAGGGGTTGATCACTGATGATATGGTGCTGTTTCAGTATGGGTGGAACAGGAAAAATGCAATTGTGTGAAGGGCAAATGAACCAGGTCATGTACAGGGCTACTCTACTAGTTATCAAAAACAGTAGTTATGCAATCAAGTACTAACTCCTGTGCGTATCATGTGATGAAAACAGACAGAAAAGAAAACATGGAATGCCTAAAAGCACTGTTTTTGGCAGTACAATGCCACAGGTATTGATATCAGCTCTTAAATGAAACTCTTATGAGCTATTTTTGTTATCATTATATTTGTTGAAACAAATGTACCTTTAGTTGAACCAGGAATTGAAATGAACAAGAACTTGAAGAAAACAAGGGTGGTCTAATAATTTTTCCATCACGATATATAAGCCATACATTTTTATGTGAAATTATTACAAGTGATTTTGCATTAGATTCATGAAATATGAGGTGTATGTAGGGCTGCACAGTGGTGTAGTGGTTAGCACTTTCGCCTTGCAGCGAGAAGATCCCTGGTTCGCGTCCCGGCTTTCCCGGGATCTTTCTGCATGGAGTTTGCATGTTCTCCCTGTGCATGTGTGGGTTCTCTCTGGGTACTCCGGCTTCCTCCCACAGTCCAAAAATATGCTGAGGCTAATTGATCATTCTAAATTGCCCGTAGGTGTGAATGTGAGAGTGATTGTTTGTCTATATATGTAGCCCTGTGACAGACTTGTGACCTGTCTAGGGTGTCCCCTGCCTTCACCTGAGTCAGCTGGGATAGACTCCAGCCCCCCCGTGACCCTAGTGAGGATTAAGTGGTGTATAGATAATGGATGGATGGATGAGGTGTATGTAGGTATATGTACTTTAAAGGTGCTAACATGCTACATTTCACTATACTCGGTTCTTAGTGCAGGACTTTAGTGGAGATGCATTGAAAGAATTACTTGAGCATTTGAATATCCAGCTTTCTGCCTTATAAAAAACGATTTCAAGGTCAGTTACATAAATGAAACTGCATGAGTTACAGGCAGACTCATTTTCTTCTCCCAAAGCCATTCTTTTTGATATTTAGTAATTATTTTTGGAGGTTTGCCATGGATGCCTTTCTTGCCCTTTTGGTAACAATTTATATAGTGACTCTCACACAAGCAATGAGATCATTATTGCTCAGTGGGTAAACTCATAACAAAGTCTCACTGCTTCCTACAGAATAGTCAGTGTTTCCATAAAATGATTTATTCAGATAATGCAGGGATCTCCTCACCTCTCTGGTTTATCTTGGTTTTCTGTTTGGTGAGTTATCGGGCGCCAAAGGTTTTCACGTGCTGGACAATGGGATCTGGTCAGTGCAACAGGGTTGCAAATGATGTTCTTCAATTATGGATGAAATGGATCACTTGTCACGTTGACTGCAGCACTGCTCCAATAACTGTTATTACCTGTTTTATATTGTTTCTAAGGCTAAATACTCAGCATTTAGCAGCAGGAGCAATGAGTTCATTACAAACTTCTGAAAGTCTCTTTTTGTCCTTTTGTTTCCTTCCTAGACCTGCTGACGTCAGGGTGAGTCTCAGTTCATCCCCTAGAAACAACACATGTGAAGGTTAACGTCAGCAGACACGCCAACAAGACGTAAACTAACAAGCCAACTCATTTGAGCCAATGTGCAGGCTTGGCCAAGACAAACATAACCATGTGGGGGAGATAGTGACAGGGAGAGAAGTGCTGGAGTGACAGTGGTTCAGACAAAGACTGAGTGACAGCGCTGAAAACGCACACAAACACACAAAAGACAGGAAGATGAGCAGAGACAAGAAAAATAGGATGGAGGGTTGGGGGAGAATGAGTGGGCACACATCATTAAAGTCTGACGACTGCAGAGAAATTCTCTTTGCTAATGGCCTGGTTGTGTTCCTGCACCGGAAAAACACTAAATATGTCCCATGACCACCCAGGCAGCTGCTTTCAGGCATAGAGGTCAAACGCCTACAGTTCTGCCATGAAACAGGAACGGGGAAACATGGGGAGGGTAATCACATTGGTCACGATGAAAGTTTCTGATGTACATTTCTGCAGGTGGTTATCTCTGGCAGCAAAAGCTCAGAGGAGGCGTTCAGAGTCATTTATTGCTATCAACCCCACACTTCTGTGAAATTATGAGCCACAGTAAATGTTGTTTTACATAACACAAGCTCAAAACTGCATCCAGAGTAGTTTTTATTCTAAATGTTACCAGAAGTCATTATGTGAAATTTTAAAAATTCTTTAATTTGTGTGTAACAAGGTAATTGTTCATACAAAGCTTGATATAGGTCATTTTTTTTGCCCTGCAAATCTAAACCTGCTCATGTGTTCAGCCCAGACTGCCAGAAAACAGGTGCTTGTTTTTAACAGAAAAAATAGAAATTAAAGTCTGACATTTTGGAAATTTTGCTTAATTGCTTTTTTGCTGAGAGTTGGATGGGAAGATTGGCACCACTATGACGAGGGTACAAGAAATATGAAGCAACAGCCAGCAGCCAAATAGCTTAGCTTAGCACGAAAACTAAACTTAACCGGTGCTGTTAAATAGCAGCAAAATCCACCTACCAGAATCTCTTAATTTTAATTATCGATGTCATATCTTGTTTGTTTAGTTCGTTCTTTTAAAAGAATGTAAAAATTACATTTCATCATTTTACAGGGTTTATATGTCAGACTGCTTCTGGTCGCTGAGCAGTTGCCAGGCAACCAGTGTATATCCAGGAAGTGTCTGGACCAAAAACAATCTGGCATATACAGCACAGTATTATGGGTTTGCAGTACAGGAGGCTGCAGTATTAGAACCGCATTTCTAGGAACCTTGTTTTTGATGGGACAAGGTTTTAAAAATACTGTGTTTAAGGTTTTGAGTCTAGGTTTTGGTTTTAGAGTTTTATTCCACCCAAATATTATTTTGTGTCCTGCAGTTTAACTAATATTAGCATGTTGGAAAAATTAGCATAATTTGCAATAACTGGCATAATGAGGTCATCATCAGGTAAAAAAACAACGATGCAGTCATTAGCTGTGGCCATTGTAGTCAGTAATATATATACTGAGTATTTTGACATGCTTTGTCATCCTCTGAAGTTTTAATTTTTAGTTTAATTAATAATTCATTATCATCACCAGCACCAAACTGGGCTTGCCAAAACCATCCTACTGTTTCATTAAATAAATAATCAAACAGGCTAAGAGTTAACTTTGCTGAAAGCTATGATCACCTAAAAGATGATTGTTGAGCCAACAGACTATCATGGTTTGTGACTCACACTTGGGCAAGCTATCGATAACTTTGCTGTCCAACTGAAGACATCAGAATTGTTTTTAATGCCGAACAAATGCAAAATGACTCAGGTTCAATACTCATGCGATGATTGCCACCCATCTTGGCCAGAAATGCGGTCTTTGCTTTAATATGTACAACTCCATTAGGTATTCAGTTCCGTAGGTGGTGTTGGCATGAAAGACGAGAGTCCTAGAAAGGCAATCGTGAAAATGCAGCCTTCTGTACTGCAGCCACATGCTACTCAGCGTATAGCCCTTTCTAAAGTTAGTTTTAGTTTGTTACATCTGAACAGAGCGAGGCTGGCTATTTTCCCCTGTTTCTAGTCTTTAAGGTAAGCTAAGCTAACTGGCTCTCATATGTCTCTCCTATAGAAGGAGAATAATATTTGAGTGAGAGCAAATAAAAAGTGACAACAAAAAAGATAAGATGTGAGCAGTTGCATGCCACTCCATCAAACTTTCCTGAACTTTGCAAGTTGCATGGGTGTGTAGTGAATGTACGGCTCTATCTATCTATCTGTCTATCTATCTATCTATATGTATATTTGTATATTTGTCTATTTGTCTATTTGTATATATGCATGTGTCCCTGCACTTTTAAGCACATGCATGAGTCTGTGCATCATCATCATCAGTATGGTGAGAGTTAATCTGTTGAGGGGGTGTGCTAGTTCTGGGACAAGTTGTCACACTTTCGTCCTGGTGTGTTCCCCATTCTGCCTCTTTTCTGAATCATACTTACATGCCACCACCTTCCCTCCCCTCCCTCCCCACCCAGACACCCTTCCAGCTTATTCATCCATCTCACTGTATGATGTGGTAATATATATCCGCCTTCTGCGCATGGTGAGATGACTGATTAGGGTGAGGAGTGAACATGGTTTCTCAGGAACTGCGTAAAAAGTATTATTCAGCATGCCACGAATTTAGAATTTGGTAAATGAAATGTTAATATGCAAAGTTAGACTGCTGTCAGATTTACATTTTGCTATTCAAACTGAATATTGCTACTGATGTTGCTACTGTCCATCTTGAAATATGTGTTTGTGCTGGCGTACCAACTCATTAGCTTATACCATTTTTTGTATTCCATTGTTGCAGTAAAAAGTGAAAGAATTAGGAAACTCACTCACTTTTGTTTGATTATTTCTTTATTTTTATAGCAAATAAAGAGAAACACTTTCCTAACAAGTTTTTCCATTGAAAAAAAAGAAAACAGAAACAGAATCCAATAACGTCACGGTATCTTTCAGAAACTCACAGTCATGATTCAGGTTCAGAGTTAGCAGATGGGTCTGACAGGGAGCGTATGGCTGCCATGAATAATGCAGACCAAAATTAGATTGGATTGGCATTGTGTCGAACAGATGGCTGAGTAAACACCCATACCATTACATACAAACACATACTGGAGATAGAGAGGTGCAGCTTCAACATGAGTGAGAAGTTTCAGTGTGTAAATGTCATGATCTGTGGGAGCTTAAAATATAGATATATAATAAAATATAGATATATATCAGTGAAATCAGATCACATTCTTGGATTTAGCAAATCCACAACAGATTAATAAAACTGGTGCAACCTGTCATGAACTTATAAAACTCTACAGATGTGAATCTTTGAGACCTGTAACTCCAGCTGTGCACCAAAGACTTTTCATCCTGCTTAGAAAAAAGGACAGACATTGTTTTAGGACACATTCACACTCACTAACACATGGAGACCAACGGCAGGCCTATGTGTAATGAAACAGGAACTTCCTAGACAACAACCTGAGGTGTTAAACAACACACAGGGATGTGTAGCACTCAACTCTTCTGTTACTTTATACCCTGTTCTGTGTCAGTTTGCACTTCCACACTAACAGCCTCTTAAACTCTGCCAGTTACACACACATACAGCACTCGTTCTACTAAGAGATTATGGAACTGGTCTCTTCAAGACTTTGGTCTTTTAGTCTACAATAGGTAACTTGCACTCACACAGCAAAAACTAAAACACACACACAAAAAGTCTGAATCTGGAGCAGTCTTCAATGAGTTTTTTTTCTAGTGAACATCTATTTCCCTGCTTATGTTGAAGGGTATCTCTGATATTTTTTTTGATTCTCTTTTCAGGGTGGAACAAAATTTTTTCAATTGTCTGAGAGTGGAAGAGACAAGAATGGAAAACATGAAGGGCAAAAATGAATTTCCACATACAATTTGTTTGCCTTCCATTGACAGTCTAAGCATCTCCTCTATCACCACAAACATTTTTTACCAAAGTGTACTAAAAGAAAGTACAAATCCAGCTAGTCTAAAAATACAGTGTGCAGTGGGTGTATGTACAGTGATGTATGTGGTATGTACAGGTGCTGATGGTGATCATTTGCTGGCATCTCTTGGATCACACAATATTTTGAATCTGAAGGGCAGAGAATTGTCACTCTTGGCTGCAGATCTAATCATCATCCTTCTGTGCCTTTAGGTGAACATTTAAAACTATTTTCTCCTCCCACATTTCTCTTTGTCTGTGTTCATCCTCATCTTTCTCATACTTCAGATAGTGCTAAATAATCCTCCATAGATCACCAGTTTTATTCATGATGATGAATAAATTATAGCAGGACCATGTCAGTGGTGATTGGATGGTGAGCACTAGTTGGTATAGAAAATAGCTGTAGTTACAACGCCTGCGTTGTTCACAGCTGTGATACTGAAAAAATCACCTGGAAACTCCACCAGCTAACTTGGTAGGTTTCTGCCTTCGTACTGTCATTATCAATGTCAGTTTCCATGATGTGATCCCTGCTTTTTTAAAAGCCTGTACTATCCAGCAGACATTTCAGCATTACAATGTTGTCCTGCTCTACATCAACATAACTGACCAACAGCTCCCTCCTGCCTCACCTGTCTTCTGCATCAGTATCGCACCTCCTGCTTGTCGAGGAGGCAACTGAAAGGAATTAAGATCCAGGTTGTTGTTATAGTTGGAAAGAGCAGGGGGAGAAATCAGAGGAAAAATAGGGGAGGTGGAGAGAAAAGAGTTCAGCTAAAAAGAAAGTGGAGGGAGACTGTGACTATGGAGAAGGAAAGGAGGTGGAGTAGGGATGGGGTGATGGCAGTGGAGGAGGATGAGGGAAAGGCTGGGTTGTCATAGTTTGGAGGACACTCCAGCTCAAAGCACCGGATCGAGGAGTCTTCGTTGCCATAGTTGGCCCAGTACTCTTCTGGGTCGAGCTTGGGTAGTGCTGCCTCGTCTGCTGACAATTCGTACTTGGCGGGGATGGTTTCAACGGGGGTTTTGGGGATGTACTGAGGCTTGACAGGAGAGAAGGGGAAGGCCTTCACTGTCTCTGAGCTCTTCTGGTACGAGGCCTTGGAGGAAGATGCAGGCTTATGCTTGGAGAACCACCAGCGGGTTTTCGTGCTAAAGGTGGTTGTGGTGGTTCCAGCCAGGGATCCAGGGTCAGGCATAGGGCAGAGAGCAAAGTCCAGTTCCCGGAGGAATCTGAGGTCCTGGCCACGACGCTGGGATGGGGAGGAGCACATGAGCTCAGAAGATGAGATGCGGGCCTTGCGGAACCATTCCCAGAGGGGAAGGGCCTCACAGCCACAGGACCAGGGGTTACCATTGAGGCGGAGGAACTGGATGCCCTGGGCATCTTTCATGGCCTGGCCTGGCAGCTCAGCTAGGGAGTTGTTGAACAGATAAAGGATGGTCAGGCGGCCAAGGTCACGAAAAGCCCGGCGGTTCACCTGCCTGATGCGGTTGTCATGGAGAAGGAGGCGGTCCAGGTTGACCAGGCCTCTGAACACATTCTCAGAGAGGGCACGGATACGGTTTCCATGCAGGAAGAGATGTGTGAGGTTGACCAGATCTGAAAACAAGTCATCCTGCAGGAAGTGCAGTTGATTTTCCTGCAGCAAAGTGAAAATACAAGAATATTTAATGTGATGAAACAACATGTGAGCAACAGTAGTTTGCATGAAAAAGATTGCATTTAAGTTGGGCAACCAAAGCTAATTTTTAGATCTGACATGCTGTACAATCTAATGAATCTCAAGTGAGCGATAAATCTAAGCTTGATTGTAAACTCTTAACCGCATGTGTGACACATGAATCTTTTCTTAGGAATCACAAAAGTTTCAGTCAATAGCTACTATTATTACTGATGAAAAAACAAAGAGTTTCTCACTTCCTCTGAAATGACCCTATATGTACACTTGGGGAGGTTCCTACTGGAAAGCACATTTACGGTCAAGAGTCAACATGCATTGTTTGGTGCTTCTTTGAATGTGGGATGTGTTTTCTTTTATTCTTTCAAAAGGCATCTTGGCAGGGACTTATTGTTTGATTGGAACAGTTTGAATCATTGTCAGCTGCCAAAAGCTGACAGTAGCCAAAACAACTGTGGCAAGAAGAAATGCACGTGACATCGCCAAAAGCTAATTTTCACAATATACAGAAATGAACTACTGCCTGAAAAGAAGGAAACCAAATATAAGTTAGAACATATATAGATAATGTGTCAAATATGTAAATTATACAGTATTTCTATACTTTCTACAGTGTTGCATTTGAAGTCATTTCTAAATAAAGCTGAACTTGGTTGAACATTTTTTATGTCCTCTAATAATGTACTAGTTTTGTAGTAATTCTTAATAGGTTTAACTGCAGAATGAGTTGTGTGTCTGTATGTCCTTCAGGTGAAATGTTGCATGTCTGTTCATTAGTATTTAGTCATTTGGCTGTAGATATGTTTAAATAGTTAAGCTTGTCATGACTTCTTGGTCTCCTTTTACATTTTACAGTATATTGCAACTTGTTCCCTGAGTTTTGCTAGATTTTGTCTCATCTAGAAAGAGAAAGCTTGCAGCTAGAAAGGCTACTGAGAAGAAATGTGTGGGCACAGGCTCTTTTTAATGTTTTATACACTCACTTATATATGCATGGAGGATTTGGCAACCACTCACTATGCCAACACTGATCAGTCTGTGCAGTTAGTACACAGTTGACAGAAGTCTCTTGAGCTTTCTTCGCAATATGATGGTAAGACAAATTTCAAGTTTGTTTATCCACTGCTGAATAGTGGTAACGTTTTTTTTTTTTGTTTTTTTGCAGAAGTGCATTTTGTGTGTTACTTTGGTTCTAAATCTTCCGTGTGCTGTGAGTGCTACTCACTGACCCTGCTTCTAAGTAATCCTTCAACATGTGCAGTATGAAAGCATCAGTGTGGGTGTGCAGCCTACATGTGGGCAACTGTAACGTGACGGATGTGTCCATAAATCAGTTCTGCAGAAAAAGTGTGTGCTCCTGCATACATCGTGTGTTAACACCCATGCATCACTATCCAACATCTATCTATGCATGCAGCAAATGTTTTTAGGCGTGTGTGTGGATGTTGTCTTTACCTGCAGGTAGAGAAATTGCAGGCTGTACAGCTTGTGGAAGAGGTCATGGGGGAGAGCAGCCAGCTTGCAGCGATGCATGTGCAGGCTCTGCAGCTTCTCCAAGCCCCTGAAGGCACCACCTTCCAGGCGCCGCAGCGAGGGGTTGTCGCCCAGATCAAGCTCCTCCAGCACCCTAAGGTTACTGAAGGCTCCAGCCTCAATCCATGTAATGTTGTTGCCATATAGCCAAAGCACCTGCAGAGCAATTCAACAACACAGCAATGCAGAAAAGTGATGAGATTAGATGGGAGAAATAAATAAACAAAATGAGTCTCCAAATTGTGTTAGTAATCTGAACAGAGGCAAAAACACAAACACTGCCATTCTCACCTGTGTCTCGAAGCCAAAAGAATCTGCGCGAAGCTCTGTGATGCGGTTGTTCTGCAGGAAAACACGTTGCGAGTCATAGGGCACACCGGCCGGGACTATGGTGAGGTTCTGCGACTGGCAGCTGACCGTCATGGGCGTAGGGTAACACACACACAGCCTAGGGCATGGAGCCACCCCGCCCGGCTTCACCACCACCAGCCACAGAATCAGCCAGAGGGATAGTCCACCTGGAGGGAGGGAAGGAAATACAAAGATGATTATTATTTTCCAGAGAAGAAAAATACCTCATTTTAAGGATCAGCAACAACTTGTCCTTGTTGCAGTAGATAATCCCTGTTTGAAAAACAAGCACATTCTGTGTGTGACAGACAAAGAGAGGCTGATTTCAGCTTTAGAGAATAGCCTTTTTTCTGCCTGTCTGTCAAACCCATTGCTGTTGTCAGTGATTCTTTTTAACACTGCTGTGCTCTCACCCATGACTTGTTGATGACTCCCAGAACGTTGAGCTTCATATATAATTCACCAGATTACATTACAAAAATCATTCACCCATCCATATCCACCAGATCACTTTACATTGGTATCAGTAGCGGATGTGACGTGGTTACATGATTCGGTGTTTTAGCAATTTAGAAAAGAAAATCAAGTCAAATCAACATTATAGATATTCTGAGACAAAAATGTGAATCACACGTGGCTCACTGCATTACATTAACCTGGTTTTCTAGTTCTCAGGGTATTTGCACCAAAAGGAATGCTTCCGCCGAGAGGTTTACCACCCAGAGCACGCGTAAAACCAGTAACCAGACCTGGATCAGTTTCTGTTCTTATCAATAATTTCGCAGCTTCTTGGCACAGCTCGGATATCGTTGCACAAAAGTGGCCACCACGGGAAAAGTACATGCATTAAATAGTCATGAAGTTCCTATTCATCTCATGTGCGCAAGATTTTCCAGCGTCTCACCCCTTGACCTCCTAACAAGTTGGGCTATTAGTTGCGCTGGACGCCGGAGAACAGCCAGAGCTGAGACTTGTGAGTTAAATAAGACATCTTTCTTGAGTCTTATTTGCCCACAAAGACCATGTGAGATAAAAATAAAGTTAAGAAACGTGTGCGTAAAAGTCATGCTCACATCTCTTCGTGCGTAAAAGTGAGATGGAGAGATTGGATAGGCTATTTCTAAAATTTTGCAACAGACCCAAAGTATCTAAGCTAGTTTTGATCATGTTTTGTAAATAACTGTTCATGTTGATTATTATACCCTGTAAATTCAGATTTGAATTATGTCTGATCGAGAATTTTTAGTGTAAAATCTTTGCGCAAATATATCCAAAAAGTGCGTATGCTTAGCATTCTTCGAAACTCCTGACATGCAGAACTGTCATGCATAATTTGAATGTAAATGGATGTTGAACAGTGCATAAAACTCGGTTAGCAATTTCAAATATAAACAAACTGTGCTCAAAACCGTAATGAAGTTGTTACATTCAGCTTATTTACACACAATCACACACATAAGACTGCTGTAACACATAAAAACATGACAATGTTTCTCAAATTCCAAAAGGAGATTGTCCGAAACTGATTTGCTTAAATCTTAGGTAACTGTACATCAATAAGTTACAAGTAGACAAGCAAACTGAAATCACATAAATGCATGCGTAAAATCATGATTCTGCATTCAATCTGCAGGTGCAAAATGATGGGATACTTACTCTTAAAGTTGCGGGCACTGGAGCCCCTCATGGACCAACGAGTCTCCATCTCGAACCAAAGCCGAAAGCGAGTTAGCCTGCGCGGCGTGGAAGTGCCTGCTTGCTGCTATCTCTGCTGAGGTTCAGCTCTGGTGACCGAGTCGCTGCGGCTTCAGGCAGTGACGTTCTGGAGTCCCGGGAAGCTGTTTATACCCGCGGCCGGTCTTCGCCCACTACTGTGGGCAGCGGAGGATCCTCTCTACGTCAGCCCGGGAGGAGGAGTGAGAGCCACCGGAGGAAGAGACAAGAAAGGAAGCGACAAGGCTGGTTTTGTCATTGTCTTCAAGGTGGTTACGCACCACTGTCTGTCAAAAAGATGATTACTTCTAAATTTCCTATTATGCTGTGCTCATTAAAAGCACCAAGAGGCACAGTCTATTACATTTTTGTAAATGTTTAACATTTTTATGAACATGAGGAAAGCATATTTTATTTTGCCATTGTTTTAAGACCTTGCAGTAACTCATCTATTAATCATTTAAGACAAATTACGGTGTGGGAGGGATACTGTTGATGAAACATGGAGGTGGGATGGAGGTTTTGTGGTGACACCAAACTAACGGAAACATGTTTTTTTTGCATGACTACTGCCTTCAAAAAGGGTTTGTGTTAGTGTGGTTCCACCATGGCACATGTGCTCACATGGGGATTGGAGGAGGACAGGAGGTGGGAAAGCTCATTTGGCATTAAAGTCGAAATACCATTCTTCTTTTTCAGTGTAGGCCAGTTTGGAAAGAAGCCGAGAGCCGCCTACAATTCAGAACAGCAGATGAACATGAAAGAGAAACCCAGTGGTGGAGCGAAATGATCTAAGGCAGCATATGGACTGGTTACACTTGTGCGAAGAAGAGAGGTGATATACTACTGACATACAACACATCGAGTTACATTTCTCACCAAACAAATCCTCTCTGTAGTGCCATATTATTAAACCAATACCATCCAACATGATGTTTTTGATACTCTAATGGACAGAAGTGGCCTTTCTTATTGTGTAGATGTGAATGAAGATAGGGTCAAACACCAGTGATGCTGGTAGTATCAGTGAAAGACACGACTGTCTATCGGTCTCAATAAGTCACAGCTTCGAGCCAATTGAGCTATATGCAAATAACGATTTGTTGGAGAATGTGTGGTGCAGTGTGCGGGCGAGATGTGGGATGGAATGGGACATGGAGAACTTGTGCATGTGAAATAATTGGTGTCAGGGCAGGGGTGGGCTGGGTTTACTCACTAATGAGTCCTCTGTTCATGTCACGGGTCAAGACCAGGTCCACAATGATGCACATCATCTGTTCCCAAGTGGACACACACTCACCCAAAACCTGCTCCTTGGAAGGTCATCTGTAACTCCAAGCTGTGAGCGCCTGCTTACAGAAGTTGCGTGTTTGGAATCACGCTTGGATGCAAACAGCTCATTAGTAACCTCTGCGGGGTCCGCGATACTGATAAGGTCGTGTGTGTGTTCACATGTAATGCATTCACAATATTCTTGGCCGCAGGGCAACAGAGGGCGGCAGCCTGCTCGCCAACAAGTCTCCATCTTCAGTGAGATTGTGTGTGTGTGTATGTGTTTGTACTTAAGTAAAAGAAATTGGGGACTTTAATCAGCACGCATACTGGTAAAAAGGGGACGCTGTTGCCTTTGAGGACCAAGACCACAGTCCCCAATTTGATTTCATTTTAACTCTGTTTCTAAAGGATTTTGGTCTTAAAATGCATATTGTCGCTAACAGTGACATTTTCCAAACCTTGTGTGTGTGTGATTTAGTACTTATCAAGTATCTGACTGACACTTTGGATGCATTCATCCTGTTTTCAATAATGTCTTTGTACTGGTACTCACACTCAAACCTGTGTGTGTGTGTGTTTGTGCGACGCCACAGTTGTGACCCATCCACTTGCCCCAAAACATAAAACATATAACGTTATATAACAACATACACACATATGCATCACCACTCCCAGATCCCCTCCCATACATCCTCGCACTTGCCTGCTGTGTCGAAGTGATTCACGGGGACACTGGCATTCGAACTGGTGTAAACACAGCATGTTCATCTGTCCTAATCCTAAAAAAAAAAAAAAAAAAAAAGTGTTGCTGAGTCCTTCCATGACACCCACTCACACACATGAACATACACTCACATACAGTGTTGATGACCTTGTGTCTGTGTGTGTGTTGATATAGAATCTCTCAGAACAATGTGTTTTTAATAGACTCATTTTGTTCTAAACTTCACTCTCTCAAAGTTTCCCAATTTTTCTTTATACTTTCATGTATTGCTCAAGTTTGGGGGGTCTTAGTTTGCCATCAGTAGATCTAGGTCACCAGCATTCACTTTGATGTGGTACAGGGCTATACAGCACACATACAGTTCAAGGTTATCCAACACTCTTTAAAAAGCCAGCAGTCATCTTACATCCAAGCCATTAAATGCAGTGAGAAGTTGATAGAAACGCATGAATCAGACAAGATGTGGGTGTCATTTGAGACAGTGAAGGTCCGACTGGACTTTGTTCACAAGACAGTGAATCATTTGATATTTAGTTAGAGTGTCAAAAGAGAATGTGGAAAGTTCATATTTGCCACCATTCTAATTATATATGCCTGACTTTTTAGTTCATTAAATATTTAAAGATTATTGGTCACTGAAGGTCAAAATCACAAATCTGAAACTGTATTTTATATAATTTTAAAAAAAACGTGCAGTTAAAATAAGACAAACATACACTGTAGATGTGCAACAGATGTGAAAAGAATATCAAAAAAGGCATGCTATGTGACTTAAAGTAATTGTGAGTAAATGTGATTGGTAAACATTTATCTTATAGGCCAAAATGACTTATTCATCTCTGGGGGGTTTTTCAATCTGCACAACATACATTGCCTAGAGTATGAGACAACGCTAGGCCACATTGCCTTAAAAATCCCTTTAGTGAGGTAAAACAAGGAAAAACAACTATTATTATTACCAGGCTGCTTTACTGACCTCCACTCTTCTGTAAAGTCTTTTCAAAAGGCTTTTTTTTAAATGTGTCTTGAAGAATTTGCTTCCATTCAATGACAAAGGGATTAGTGAGGTGCACACAGATGTTGGTTGATAATGTTCTACTTGCAGTTATTGTCCCCAGGCTGCTAGATTGGGTTGAGAGCAAAGCTCTGTGACTTTCAATAAAGTTGTTCACCACACTGTATGAATAACTTATTCATGGAGCTATCTTTTTGCATGTAGAATTTGTTATTCAAGACATTTTGACTTGTCATAGTAGGAAAAGCACAATATTATTGTTAACACATGACAGCCAGGCAGTGAGACAGCATGAAAAACACCAGGAACCCGAAACTAGTAGCAGCTAAATAGAATTCAGCCAATGTTATGTTATATCAAAAATGCCTATTGTCTAAAATATAATTAGAAACATTAAGATTAGTAATTGGGAATAAGTATTTGTGGAAAAAATACTCAGGTCCTTAAAGTTCAAGTATTTCTGCATTATTATTACTCCGCCAAGGAACAGCGGAATTATGTGACAACCGGCCTACGTTTGCTTGTCTGTTTTGCTGTCCATCTGTTTGTCTGTCTGTCTGTTAGCAACATTACTCAAAATGGACTAATGGATTTGGATGAACTTTTCAGCGAAGATCAGAAATGACACAAAGGCCAACTGATTAGATTTTGGTAGTGATGCGGCTTAAAGTCTGGATCTACGGATTTGTTAAAGATTTCTGTATCATTGCGAGATAGCGGCATGGCATCACTGTAACTATGACAACAGGTGAACACTATGTTTGTTATGGTACGGGGGATTGGGGTTGAATCCAAAGTGAGAGCACACAGACTGTTGGCTGAGACAGGTGAGGATTAAATAGGTTTATTACAATAATAACAACTAAACAAACAGAACTGGGCGGGCGCATAATCAAAACAGGTCTTAACTCACAGGCTCCTGGGGATCGGCAGTCAGGGAGGCATACGTTGGCATTGACGGCAATCAGTGGAGAGTGAGGAGAGCGGCCAGAGTGGAGAACCAGGGATCCAGCCAGGGATCCAGCAAGCAACCAGGTCAAGTGGAGCAGTCAGGGGGTCCAGGTCCTCCTGGGAAGGAGGGGTCCAGGTTCCCAGCAAGCGGATGGGTCAGAAACCAACTGGGGGTCCATGTCTTTTATCTGGAGGACTGTAGCGCTGTGGTTGGTAGGACTGCAGACAGAACAGAACAGAAATTAGAACAGCATTCTACAGTACCTACATTTACTTACAAGGACCTGTTCACTGACTGCAGTAGCTGAGCTTAGGATCTGGTGCTGAGTGGAGTGCAGAACCTGATTTTATTGCAGAGCTGATGATGTGTCAGGTGTGCCTATCCACAGCTGAATGGAGTTCCTGGTGATTTGATTGCTTAGTAGTTGCAGCTGCGGGAGAGCGGCACAGACAGGAGGATGAGCAGAGCGGTGAAGGGAGTGAGCCCACAGAAATGGGGGCCAGGCAGGGGCCCTGACAACATCAGCTGCCTGTTGCTGATCACATGATTTTGATCCTACTACAAATCGACCGCTGCGGACTTATCAGGATTTATCCGATCTGAAATGATACAAGGAACAATTGATTAAATTGCGGGGGTGTTTCTGAGTCCCATCAATTCCCACCACCTGCTACATATTTAGGTCACACGATTCGGTATCCATACATAACGTACACATGCATAGCACACGCCTGTGATCAGTGCAAGGTCATTTTTTTTGTGGGTATGTCTGTATTGAATGAACACACTCTATAGTGCCATGATTACTGCCACAAATTTTTTTAAGATTTCAGCCTTGGGAAAGGATACGATGACTAAGCAGCCTTGGCGGAGTACTGGGCCCTCTGAGTGCTTTTCTTGTTGCTGATGTTGTCAAGTGTAGTTTATAGCATTTTATTAAACTTCATGTTTCATCTGTACAACTGTGATCTGAAAAGTAACTATAGGTCTGTAATACAGGTTGTGGAGCACAATATATTCCAGTTAATATATTCAAGGGAGTTTACAATTTGGATACTCAAGTAAAGTCCACTTAGTTTTAAATACAAATAAAACTAAATACATGGTTTTCAACAGAAATCCACCACTGGCTGAGCGTCCACTTAAAATTTTCTCTTTGGATGGCTCTGAGATTGAGTTTGTCAAAAGCTATAAATATCTTGATATCTCGCTTGACAGCAAACTCTAATTTGAAACGCATATAAATGTGCTGTTCACAAAGGCCAAATCTCGTATTGGTTTTCTTTACTGTAACAACCCTCTTTTACACATTCTGCAAAACAGCTTCTGGTTAAAATGACGGCATTCCCAGTTGTGGATTATTGTGATGTAGCCTACAGGTCTGCCTCAAAAACTCTCCTTCACAAACTGGACATTGTTTACCACGCTGCTGTCCGATTCGTGACTGGAGCTCCATTTAACACTCACCACTGCTGTTTGTATTCTCTGTTGAACTGGCCTTCACTCCACTCTGGCAGACAAACTCACCGGTTTCTGTTCATTTACAAAACTCTCATTGTGCGAAACTCCGTCCTATCTGTATGCCCTTCTTAATATTCACAACACAAATCACAGTCTGCGCTCTAGTAGCTTCATATACTCCACCCAAAGCCCATGCTTCCTTTGGTCCCTCCTCTTTTCAGTTTTCTACTGCAGACCTTAAAGCTTAGCTCATTCATTCCCCTCTCCTCATTTAGAAATTCAGTTCAACCAATAGTACAAAACCATTGTACTTGCTTCTAGACATTTACCTGTTATGTGTCACCATTTATAATTGTATTGTCTATTTTTTGTTGTTGTTTTTGGAGCTGTTTTTGTTTTTCTTTCTCTTTATGTCCTCACTGTTTTGTATCTAGCTTTCATGCTGCCTCTTGGCCAAGTTGTAAATGAGAACTGATTGTCAGTTGACCGACCTGGTTAAATAAAGGTTAAATAGAAATAAAATAACAAATCACGTAGAAGTGCCTCAGTATTGTAGTGCAGTATTATTGTAGCTTTTTTTTATGTAGTTCTTCTTGTTGTTCTCCTCTTCCTTCTGCTTCTTGTACATAATCTTCTTTTTGTAGTTTTTCTTCCTTTATTTCTTCTCCTTTTTTGTACTTCATCCTCTTCCTACTCTTGTTCATTTTCCACTTTTCATTCTTCTTCTTGTAGCTCTTTTTGTTCTGCTTCTTGTTCTTGTACTCTGTGTTACAGTTCTTATTCTTTTATTTCTTGGTACAGGCAGTTTTTTCTTGCTCTATTTGTAGTACTTCCTCCTCTTCTTCTGGTCATTTTTCTATTTCTTGTAGCTCTTGCTTTTCTTCTTCTTGTACTTCATCTTGCAATTTTTTCTTTTATTATTGTCAGTCTTCCTTTGTACTTTGTCTTCATGTAGTTCTTACTCTTCGGCTTGTAATTCTTCTTCTTCTTTTGTAGTTTTTAATGTACTAGATATTCGTCTTCTAGCTCTTCTGCCTTTTGTCATTGTTCTTATTATCGTAGTTCCTTTTTCTTCTTTTTCTTGTACTTTTTTTTTACAGTTCTTGTTCTTCTACTATTTCATCTTCTGCTTCTTCCTCTTCTTCTTTTACTTCTTCTTGTGGTTCTTACAGTTCCTCTTCTACTTTATCTTGTACTTCTTTCTCTTCTTCTTTTACTTCTTTCTCTTGTAGTTCTCCTTCTCGCTTTCTTCTCTATCTAGTTATTGTCCTTTTGTAGTTCTTGCTGTTATTATAGTTGTTTTAGATTATTACACTTTTGTTTTTGTGTGGCATCAGTCAATATAACACACACAATTTTCTTGGCACAGTTTGAGTAAGCCTGTTAAATCTGTGTGTCATAAAGACATCCTCGGTCTCTGAAACACATTCAGCCTGATTAAAAACATATATTCCCAACACATAACAAGCCACCTCATTAACAGACTGGCTTATTTTTATCTTTCCCTCCCGCCTGCACTCCTATTTATGTCATACATTTATGCAAGTCTGTATTTTTAAATGGACAAGATACTGAAGCTGTGACCATTGATGACGCAGATGCAAGGGAGGAACTCTGTCACCATGCACATGTTGCACATACTCACACAATTCTTGTTGTGACAGACGTTGCACATAGAGTTTTTCTGGGCTCAATGTGTCGGCACACAGCAGGTGTTGTGGGGGAGTGTCCCTGTTATTTCAAGTGCCAGAGATTTTTCCCCAGATCATTCTGCCTCATGTGAAATCTCCTCATTACTTTCAGCAAAAACATGGCAACTGGCACCCGGACTGCCAACAGTCTCAGTGTGACCAGAGAGGCCAGACTACACTCTCAGGCTGCTGCGAATCCTGCAGTTTTGAACCTTCTTCACACCTTTCCTTAAAGAAGTAGTCCGCTGATTCAGCGTTGCGTTAATCTGTAAAACTCACAATAAACAGTAAAAAATAAAAATACAGTAGAACAACGTTGACACAGCAGAAGCAGAAATATTTTCTTTTATATTCCATGTTATCATGTTCCTTGTCATAAAACTGGCAACTATCCACGATGTGCAGCTTGACACCAAACAGCTCAGTTAGAGATCTTGGTGTGTTATTCTGGTAAAATACAATGTAACCTCCAGGCTCCAGCAGATATGAAAAGCAAGCTACAATCATATGCTCCAGCTGGGCCTGAAATTTCAGGGATTCAGAATTTTATTCTAGGTTATCAGATTTTTTTGGTTTCACTTTTCATCTTGCCATCTTCAGCCCCAAGCAGCATCACTTGAGGCAATTCATCAGGTTTAGGACAGCTCCCTCTGGAATTACAAAGTCCCTGGTACAGCTTTTTCACATTTGTAGTGATTTCCTAAAACTGTAAACTTGGGAACATTGTAGAATCAGCCCAGTTTCATATTTGTCTCTTTTATCAGTTGCCTTCTGTTTGGACTATTGCATGTTTCTGCTTTCTTCAGAGGTGTAACACTCAGGTCCTTTCACTGAGAGAACACATTGCGGGACAGATGTATACACTAAATGCAGACATTTTTAATATCAAATAGCAATAAAATAAGAATGCTTGGTATTATCTGATAGAAACTAAATGTAACAATTCTCAGAAGTGTAAAAATGAACAGCGACAGAAATGAATAATACACTGATAAATTGAATTTAAGGAGAATGGTAAAAGTGGTCATGTTGATCTAATATTTAGTCCCACAGTGACTCATGATGCAGCTCAATAGCATGTTTCTTTAGAGCCTCCTTACCTGCTAAATGCCCCTTTTTTGCCATACAGTACATCTGGTTTGTATTGAAACTTTGTTGTCTTAGAGTACAATCTGAGATAACTCTGATCCATGATTATTTCTTCAGACTCTGATAAGATCCTCTAAAGTCACAGTCAGAGAATGAGTACTACTCCCCATGACAAATAAACTGATCTGAATGTGAAATATTGGTGGAGTGTACCTTTAATTTGCCTTTTTTGGCAGATCTCTCTATATTTCACAGTATACTTATATATTAAACTATATATATTACTTAGAATACTTATATAGATCAGCATATTGTTTTCTTTCTAGGGGTTTAACTCCTCCTTTAAATACTAAATAATTAATAATACTCACCCTGCATTTTGAGTGTCAGATCTTGTACATTCGAATTAAAAGCATTAAACAGTCAAAAGTACTCATTCAACAAAAACATGGACTCAGTAAGTCAAACACTGTTGGTATTCTGGGATTAACATTTAATTATCACTTCAATGTAACATACAGTAAAGTTGGGTGTTTGTATTTAAGTCATACATTTACTGGACATGTTTCATTTAAACTTTTCTCTCCTTAATAGATAACGGTTTCACTTTCTACACCACCTGCAAGTGGCAGTTGCCAGCAAGTACATAACCGTTTCACATTACATTCACTGTTTCTGGAACAGGCCTTTTTGGGATATCAATGCCTTTACACTACAAAAGTTATCAAAACATATGTTTCATTTGGTGCAACACAATTAAGTTTGTATAGTACATTTAGATTTGCTATTATATGTAGAACACCATTTCTACAAACCACAAAGTTTTGGCACTTCATAAAATACTCTCAGCTGGACAGAGAAACTTACTGGTAATTTTTAAAAAATCCCTTCATAATCCTTTACATGTCAACATTAGTTATGATATAGTGCATTTAAAAAAATACAAAAATACACTGAACACCTGAGACTTCACAAGCTGAACGCAAACAAAACTTCACGGTGTTTTCATTGGTTAACGTTGATGCTAGTATGAACAGGTCCACTGTGACGCCAGCAGATGGCAGGACTGAGTAACTGAACCGCTGATCTTTGTACGACCAGAGGGGCTTCACTGAGGAGTTTTTACATCCAGCAATGAGCTGAAGTTATTGCATTACACTTTATACATCATAGTCTGATCCCAAATGTCCCCTTTTCAGTCATATATTTTCATATATTTTCTGTTAGAATTAAAATATACAGCATATTGATATAACTTGAAGAGCTCTGCACTGATATAAACATGATATGTAACGTTTTCATGTTTGTGCAACATCTCTTTAGGTTGCTAATATTACAAAAAACAAAAAAAAAACCACCTAAAAATATGTTAAATAGTAAGACTGCACTAAACAAGCAACATAAGACACGCCAAAATCCTGGAAACCAAAATTAGCATAGCTGGCATGACGAGAAAGAAAACTGAGATGCTTCGAGGAGCAGGTCAACATCAGCTGGAACTCCAAAAGTTGTCACAAAAAATAAAAAGATCGTGTGAAAGCAAAAATGCAGATTGAATAAAATAATGTACCTTGGAAAACATGGAAGAGATAAAGGGTCGTGTGGGCAGTCAGTTACAGCTGCATCCCAGAATCTCTTAAATATTACAGATGCATCCAATTCTGTGGTTAACATGCTCAAACAGTGCTGTGGAAACAACTAGACTGTACCTGAAACCACATTTAACGCTACTCTACAATCTCACGTGCATTTACAAGCACTTGATGTTAGTTAGTGAATGGCAAAACATCCCAGATTGTAAGTATGTGGACATTTTTTTGTTCTCCAGGCTCTGTTCTTCAAATCAACTTTAAATTAATCAGTGGAAATTACATTCAAGTGCCAAGACTCAGCTTTCCTCTGAGTTCGAGTAGACACCACTACAATACAAAATGTTTGTGGGTATCTGTGTGCTGATTCAATGTTGCACAAAGGAACTCAAACATGCCTCAGAGCTGACTGACAGGTACCATTTAGACTGACTATATACTATAGAGGGCTAAACGATGACGATGCAAATAAGGCTAAAAGCAACAAAAATCTAATGAAAAGAAACCAAAAGTTTGTGAATGAGCTCAAAATAATTTGCATGGTGAGTAAAAATGCCTTTATGACAGCAAGTCAAGAATCTTCTAATGGAGTAACCGCCAAGTTTCCTTATTAATGTTCAAGAGAAGACTTGTCCTGGGACGATTTACCATGACATGGAAACTCCTGGTAACCCCTACAAACAGAAAGGCCAGGTGGCAGTTTGAACAAAAAAAAAATAAAATAAAATCAACTATTATGAAAATGATGTAAAGAGCACAATGGGCAGGATGAAAAAATAAAAGAACAGCTAATGACGCAAAGCATGTCTCCCCATCTTCAAACACAGTACTCATTCTGTTATGGCAATGGAATTGGCACAGGTTCTGATGATTTCACCGCTGGAGGAAGCAACAGGATGAACGCAAAGACGTACAAGCACAATCTGTGTGTTCAGATTCAGCTACATCCAGCCAAAAAAGGTTTTCAGGGTGAGGAGGTGGAACATCCTCAACTAGCTGATGATTCACCTGATTAAATCAGACTGAGCTGCAGTAATCTTGCTGAAAGGCCTCAGAGAGCATCATCAGAGAAGATACAGAGTGTGTGTTGATGTCTGTGCATTGAAGACATCAGGCAAACAAGAGTCTACAAAATCTTTAAATTGCTTCAGTGTCTGTCAACTCCTAAACTTTGCGCTCTTTTTACATTGGCACTTCAATGTTGTGTCTTTTTTTAAAATTTTCAGTTGAGTGTGTTGAAACAGAGCCTGGAAAACAGAAAAAACTTACCACCTTGATTGTGGAAATGGCATCACAGCACAGTCATGTGGGTACCAATAATAAAACAAACTGAAGAGGTAACAGTGTCACTGGTGGTCAATCTTAAGACTGAGTCTTTGGTGTCACTTTACAGACTTTGAGATGAGGCACTGATGGCTTTGCTCTTGGCTCGCTGGGAAGAAACTCTTCGACAGTGCAGGTAGATGGAGAGGGGATGGATGAAGGCCAACAGGGTGAGCAGCGTCAGACCGACATTCACCTGCAGACACAAGAAGGGAGCAGGAGGAGGGGGGTTTATACATGAGGTAATCAGGTGATGAAGAGAGCTAGAGGACTAGAGCAGGTAAAGTATATGAAACATGCTCACATATAAAGGATCTCCATTCAGAGGTCCTTTCACCAGAGCGAAGCAGGGATACTGCAGCAATGAAAACACTGCAGACAGAGCCAGGATGAAACCGTACAGCTTCCCAAAGTGGCATGACGGGAAACTGCACACAAAGTGACAACAAGGTAAAGATGAAGGATTAGCATTAACAACATTCCTTAAAAAGTAAATTATGACATTACTTTATTACAGTTTGATCCCTTATTTCAGTTTTTTAAAAATTTAATATTTACTTAACCAGAAAACCTCAATAAGATTATTTAAAAAATGACTTTTCAGTAAAGACAAGTAACATAAAAAACGCACAAATACAAAAATATCTGTCTCAAAACTACAACACAACACCTTATTGTTTAAATGGTACATTTATGGGCAGAATAAATTCAGTCACAACTGTTTTATGTTGTCATTTGTTAGGATTTATTATTTTTACTATTTCTATTAAACATACTGCTGGCGTAATACTGATAAACACATTACATTATGGCTACATAAAAGAGTTGTGTTGCTCTGTGAATGAATGAGAGGGTCTCGAACATTATCTCACTATGTGAATTGGGATAAGCACATCCGCTTAAAGGATAACTGGGACTCAGGATTCCTCATTATAGCAAGTAAACGAATGCGCTGACACACTGTTTATCCAGTGATTAAGGCTTAACAAGAGGGTAAAGCTGATAGTTGGTAAGCATTTTTAAAGACATCATGTCTGCCTACATATAACCTATAATGTGCTTTAACCAATGGTAGAAGAAGTACTCACATCATTTACTTGATCTTTCTGAAACACTGCTTTTGCTCCCAGGCTGTCACTTATTCACATTGTTGGATCATTATTATCTTAGCTGAGTTTAAAAGTCATTTTTGGAAATGTTTTCATTCATTTGGACCTATTTCTACCATTCCTCTGCTTTTTTCCTCCTGTTTTCTACAGTATATTATTACCTTAAGAACTGAGAGACAAATGAGCATTCTGGATAATGTTAAATCCCACGATATGATAATAAATTAACTGAACTTAAATCTGTATCTACTGTACAAATACGTGTCTGTGTGCTGCCTGTCTCGGAAACATGTCGTCCACAAGTAGGTGTTTCATTGTGTGTCCGTGTGACTGTGTTTGATACTCACGCCACACTGATGAAGGCTGCGTTGCCGCCATAGAGGAAGGAGCGGTTGAGCACCTGCAGGATGAAGGTGAGGTACTGAAGCGGCAGGTAAGGCGTGGAGGCACAAACAGAAAACAGCAAACACTGCAGCGCTGTCAGGAAGAGAGAAAGCACCGAAGCCCGCAGGTCCGCCTCCTGTTCGCTCTCTCCTGGTAAGATACACACAATAAAAATAATGAAATGAAAACAGTTGTTCCTCCAGAAAAATAAAACTAATGAAAATTGGCCACAGAGAGAGTACAGACGCCCTACAGCACCTGCTCACTGCCTCATCTGCAGGCTTTAATTCTATCAAAATGCTGGAGGATCCAGGATTTTTCTATCAGAGCACCACTACTGTGAAAAAAATCTAAGTATTTCAAACTTCAAGATCATCTTCAGGTCTTGAGGGCTCTTAAAAATATTATGTATTGCAAAACTTTCTTATTCTCCTCCATTATTTTACTCTGGCAACCTTAAACGTGCAAATATATACTGCATGTTCTTATTTTAAGTAGATATTTTCCTTTATTTCTTTATTATTATCAAAATATCTTTCATCTCTTTAAATGCACTTTGTTTGTTCTTGCTCAAAGTATAAAATATTTTAGTTAGCATGTATACCAAATACAAATACAAATGTAAATTAAGACATTGACATTGGAGCATTACTTTCTACTCATTTGAGCTTATTGATGATGAACAAAGAATGTATTAATCCTGTATAGACGACTATTAAGCCATCAATAGACATGGCATTTATCAGTCAATTTATGATTTATCTTATTTTATTTTTTAAGTTTATATTTTTCCACCTGTAAACTGAATAATGCAATAAAAAGAAGTCAGATCTAAGGCTGTTTTTTAAATGAAAATCATTCAGAAAGAGTTCCCTACAGTAGTCTCATGTAAATATTAATGAATGCCTCTGCAGCTCTTTTGCACTTACTAAATAATTAATTTGCACATTGACCAGGGCTTGATGAATACAAGAGCTAATTTGAAATTTAAGCATAAGGAGGATAAATATAGAAATTTGGCGTCATACTATCACAGCGGCCTCTCGGCCCACATTGTTCCACTGCAATTTCCTCCGGACTAAGGGGTCATACAACAGGCATCTTCAAACGCATCCTTCATTTTAAGCTTAAGCATACACCTGTAAAATTCTGACTGCATATTGTGCAGTTGGGACGCTATCACATTGGTAAAATCTGGCCTTTGTGGTAGGTAGTACCCGTTGCAGCAGACACCTACATGGCGACACACACAAACACACAAACAGACTCACAAGATAAAAATAGACCCAGCAGCACTGCTGATAATGGGCTATAGATTTTTGCAAGGGCATCACACCAGCTGTGGCCTCCATCAACACTTAAATGTTCCAGAAGTTGTCGTGCAAATTGCTTTGTACACTTCTATAAAAGATTAATTAAAGCTTTACTGACCATGAAAAAAATCCATTACTTACAAGTTGTAAACCAATTTTAAAAGTACGCCTCATCTGACTTGTGGAATCGGTGTATAAATTCACAAAAACCTCTGGATCCCTCCCCAATCTGACCAGCGGTTGACATGAACAGCTGCATGGCATCATTTAACTGCTGGCTGTCAAGGTGGCGTCCAGAAAACAATGTGGGCTACATAGATGATTGGAAACATTTCAGGGGAAAACCTGGTCCGAACCTGGAGAGACGGCACACATCCCACTTTGGATGGTGCGGCTCTTATATCTAGGAATATGGTGGAATTTATTAGAAAAGCAAACACCTGACAGGTCAGAGGTGAGACCAGGAAGCAGAATTAGTTTAACCTGTCTGCTTTAATAGTCATCAGTATCAGAATAAAATGCTGCTTACATGCAATTTCCTGACCATATTTATTCTACTTTATTGGTTTTTATTTCATTTCATTTACCTCCCATATTGTATATATCTGCCTTCCTTTGCATATGTTGTCATTTTTAACATTGTCTTGCTTTATCTGTACATTTGATTTTATTATTTAATGTTGATATTTGATTTCTTATTGCTTGTTTCAAAGCACCATCCAGCGGAAGCTATTTATATTTTCGTCATGCCCCCATCTATGATGACAATAAAGCCATTCTAGTCTATTCTGTGTGTTACCTGCAGGGCGAGGTTTGCCTTTGTGTCGGTCCATAATGAGGCCGTTCCAGGGAGCACACAGCACACCACACAGCTGGGTGATAGCAAAGGCATTGGTGTACTGGCTCACTGTGGGGACACACAAGCAAAGAAAAAAAGCATAGTTCATATATACATGTGCTCATCTTAGAAAATTGCAAGTAAGAACCAAAAGACAACGTATTCACAAAAGTTTGAGCAATTTAAAAAAGAATTAAAGGATATGATTTTAGTGTTTGCCATAAAAGATGTAAAAGAAAAACAAATGTAAAAAAAACAATTGCTACAATCGTTGCTAATAAAACATCTCTTTATTCACGTCCCCTGGTGACAGGTTATGTGTAGAAGCACAGGCTAACTGGTGAGAATTGATTGAACTAAGGGGGAGGATGGTGAGCGTTTACCTAATAAGGAAGGTTGGCACATATGTCTATTGTTGCTCAGACAGAGAGGCGAAGGAGTGTTTGCATGTGTTTACCCAGTGAAGACTCTCCGGCCGTCAGCCTCTGCAGCATGGGGTTGAGGGTGCCGATGAACAGATAGTGTCTGAGCTGCATCACCGACAACCAAAGGAGGTGCCACGCAAAGAACCTGGACAGCAAACACTCACGGAAACTCTTCACTGAGAGAAACCAGGGAAACAAAGAGGACACAAAAGAGTGGAGAGAAAGGGATGGAAAAATATAGAGAGAATTAGGACATATTGTAAGTTTATTCTGCTGTATTTTGCTCACGTTGTTTATTGGTGCCTTAACGAACTGCACACAAACCTTGTTTGACAGGGACGTCCTTGTTGAGCGGCGCTTCCTCTATCGCCGTCTGTGCATTTCCATTTGCTGCCACCTCTGAGCTCACAGTCTCTGATTTACTGCAGGTTAACCTGACAGAGGTCAAAGGCCACAGCGGGGTCAGCAACAAACTGAGGGCGTTCAAGGAGTTTACTGGTAATTATTTTAATTTTCAAGTCTAAAATTTACACAACAGGATATAAAGAATATGTATTCTGGATAATTAAAAGTTTAGTGCTGTTGCAAGCATTTTTCATCAACACACAGTGATTTATGTGGAGGAGGGAGTGACTTTGTCTTGAAGCTCACTGGTTATTTGGCTTTGTTTTGTTTGAAGTTGGTTTTGACCCATATTTTATGCCTCATTACACCCAAAACATGTTTTCTTGTCATCAGACTACACTGCTTTGTGTAAGTCTGAAAAAGGTTCATCATAGCTGTAAAAGTTTGCAACAAATTTAAGAGAGAACATATGACTGATGGTTTAGATGCCATACTGTCATCATAGGAACAATATTCTCCCACTGGAAATTTTCTGGTCATGTTTTGTTATGCTATTAATTTACAACAGAAATAAGATAAAATAAGTTTTATTTATACCTAAAATGGTTTAAACGTAATATTAATTGTCCTTGTGACCTATGTAGTTTGAATTATGAGTTCTGCCAGGAAAGGCTTTAGGAAGTCTGGTGAAGTAGTGGTGGTTGTGTGTCCTGTGTTCAAGTATTGATTTACTATGTTTAGACTTGCTATTTTCAGTTTTGTATTTTATTTATTTATTTTTCACCTTTCAGTTACGTTTTTGTTAGGTGTAGACAACAAAACGTACTTGGTGAGATTTAAGAAAAGGTCAAAGTTTGGTCAAAAATAGATTCTTTCACCACTTTAACCACATGTCGGTGGCCAGAAAGCTCTGAGGGAGAACTTCCCATGAATCCAAGAGGCTCCTTTTCTACGAAGGCCAACACGTTGCACCAGCATGTCTAGACAGTAACCCAGAATGGACTCTTGCTGTAGAAAGGGCCTTTTAGCAGCCACTGTAGGTCCTCCTACATGCTTAGAAGCAACTATATGCCACAAAATCTAACTCACTGGTCCTGTAGTTTTTCCTAAACATCATGCAAATGCCAGGGATGCCATCTTCTTACTGCAATTTAACTCACCACCAGATAAAACAAAAGTGATAGATTCAAAAAAAATCTAATTTCACTCACTTTTGTAATTACATTCATATTTTTAAAACCTACAAGAGAAATTAATACAATTACCTTAATGTATATCTTTTCAGCCATTTATTTAGTGCACATTTTAGGCTTCTATTAATTAACACTAGTGGGAAATAACACAGAACAGAAAATAAAGGATTGAGATGAGAGATGCACCAAAGGCTAAGAAGGTAGGATTTCAGTAAAGGACTCTTCTGCTCAGTTATTTATTCCTGTTGCGTATAAAAATCTTTCTGCATTATTCCTATATTCAATATTTGTCTGATACTGAAATTTATTTCCCAGGCATTGTGTTTTTATTCTTCTATGTGGAAATCTGTTATTGTATTTGTAGTTTATGGCAGTTTTTTTCCCTTTTACATTGCACTTGTTGTACTTCTTAGTCATGTAAAGCAGGCGTTGGTGTCGGTGCGGTCTGTCTGAGATTCCTACCCGTACGTGTAGCGATCAGGCAGCGGGTAGGGGATGAAGTTTCTGGGCAGCAGGAAGAACGTCCTGAGCAGGTGAACACCGCTGCAGGCAGACAGGAAGAGGAAGGAGGCACGAAGAGAGACGCCAGACTCATATAACAACTACAGGAAAGGATGAGATGAGGTGCAGATCTGCATTAGAACTTTATATTGTATCATTATACCCTGTGGATTTTAATAATGGGAGCACTGTGTGAATGTTGGTTACCTTGATTACCAGGAAGAGTGCTGAGGAGGAGTCAAAGGCCCCGTTGTAGAGAGTGATGATGGTGGAGCGACGTGACCCGAACAGGTTTCCTACCTTCAGGAGAGAGATTTGAGGAGATCGAAATTGTTTTTCTTTGAAATTCTGTCTGGATATTGATGCATTTACTGCAACCTTTCTTTCAGTTACAGTGAAAATTAGATTCAGTTTAAGGTGGTTAAGACTCTACACTGTTCAAATTCATTAAACATTATGGTTTCCCCTGGAAGGACTTCTGTTTTTCTTGCCACATAATCATGAACTCAATCTGAGAAAAGTCCAGAAGTCAACAGTAATGACAGATCTGAATGTTTTTAATTAGGAGAACAATGGGAATAATGAAAATAAGCCTCCAAAAGAAGCTCTTATATCAGTTATTCTCAGAGCATGACCCTAAAAAAGTGGGTCATGGATGAGAGCACATGTGCAGGCCTTTAGAAAGAGATTAAAAATACACATCCCCATACTTTAAAAGATATTTATACATTTTTAAATTTATCAGACTGATAGGTCGTTAATTATAGACCATATATCACTATTATAATTATGGATTTCTCTGTTTGTATGGTTCTGAGCTGTATGTTCGAGGGGTTCTGGCTCTTAGCTAGACAAAGAGGAAATTAAAATATGCCAGTTGTGAGGTTTGGGAAACTGTGGTTGGCATTTTTCAGCATCATATAGAGAAATCAATTAAGTAATTGACCGAATAATCAGCAAATTTGATTAAGAGTGACATTATTATTTTATTGCAGCTGTAATACAAACATGACTGCTTCAGTACCTGCATGTTGGTCATCAGAAATAAGATGCCGCCCACAGCCAGGAGGGAGAGGGCTGGGAAGAGCAGGCTGGGCAGAACTGATGGAAAAAGACAGAAGTGAATTAGCTTTAACATCTGTGTCTTGTTGATATTTAATTAGACAATAAAGAACAGAGAGAGAGAGACATAGAGGATAAAACGTGTAAATGGGCAAATGTTTCTCACCCGGAGTTGAGAAGGCCACCATCAATGTACCCGTGGTGTAAAGAAATCTGGTGGGAGAGAGAAATTATTGCCATAAAACAAATCAGCACTGGTCTTAAAATTGATAAAAATCAACACATTTTCCGCAGTTAAAAGAAAAATTGGATTTTTAACACAACAATATCACAGCCAACAATAGTTCAAACGCAGAAGAACTTTTGACCAACTTCAATTTCCTTTTCTTGGCTCATCCCAAGCAGAAATCCATCTTCATCTCTAGTTGCCGCCTCTTGTCCAACTATTTGCATTCCTTGGGTCTTTATTTTCCCACCGCCCTCTTTTAGTAGAAACATATGCATGTCCTTAGTGCCAGTTTGTTATTGTGGATTTAGACAGATCTGGGGCCACAGACCGGGCAGGTATGTGTATGTGGTGTTATGCTATGTGATAGATATTAACTTGGAGGCATTGGGGAGGGCAGCTTAGTGCTGAAATATGAACATCTGCACTAAAAAACAAACATATTTATCGTTTGCATTCCTTCATCCTGTTGTGATTGATGGTCCTGATCTTCCTATTTCCTAATCATTCTCTCACTCTTTCCAGACTCACATTTTTTAGGATAATTTTTTTAATTTCTGCTCATAAAACACGTTCAGGTGTCAGGTTGTGGTACATAAACTTGTCATGCATCTGCTGCTATCTGAATCCACAGCTACTTCACTTGACATCCCTCAAGAAATGTTTCCTTTTTTGTTCGCATTTTCTTCCTTTCTCACTCTGCTTGCTCTACAACTTAGACCTTTTACTTCATGGGAGCAAAAACTGTATATTTATCCACAAGCACACCAACATTTCACATGAATGAACTGAAGCAATACAACTTACTTGTTCCCTTCTCTCTCTCTGTCTCTCTCTCTTTCTCCATTTGAGAAAACAGCTGTTATTGTAAGCAAACAGATTTTGGAATCTCTGACATTGCAGCAAACTGTCTTTGCACAGAATCTTTAGCTCAACCACCACAGGCAGGCGGAGTCACCGAGATGCAGGAAATGATAAAGAGGACAGAAGGCAGTTCGATGGTTGAGCCATTTTCTGAGTCATATGTCAGCACCAAGTGTGTACAAATCGCCATTTCTGATCTGAAAGTGAACTGCATCAATTGGAAAAATCTAAACTGATAATTATTGTATTTAAGTGTGTTTCTTCTTTATCGAAACACGACACACATCAGTCACAATTACACCCCCAGAGGTCATGTGGCCACGACCTGATGGATCTGAGCTGGATTGGTGGCACAAAGAGAGACCCACACAATATTTCACAGGTGGTTTTAATGTTGTGGCAGATTGGTATAAATCCTGACCACTGTTTGCACAGAAAAGAAACACTTTCTCTGTTCTGCGGAGGAAAACAATTTTAAAATGTTGTTTTGGAACTTCTAGCTATCTAATTTACTCAGTTAAACGTATAAATGAAATTGAATGTTGTGCAGAATTAGATGATGCACTGAACCTTTACTAAAGGAGAAGGAATAAAGGACTGACAATCTCTACAGTCAATGTCTTGCTACTGTTCTTTACTTAGCAATGTTTTTCATTTCATTCTGTTTATAAGACTGGTGGGTTTTTAGTTCTCTCCTGATTAACACTGGTGAGAGGATTCCTGATTAATTGAAGGTGTTGGACTCACATTCCAAAAAGTCGAGCCGCTGTCGTTCCAAACCGGTCAAAGAGGAAACCGTTGGGCAACGTCAGGAAATTATTCATAAAGGATGCAATGGTGAAGACAAGTGAGAACTGCTCATCTTGTCTGCTGCAATCTGAAGACACATTACAACAGAGAAAGAGAGAAAGATGAAGAAACATGAGGTTAAACAGGTGACAGAAAAGGTCAGAGGAGATAAAAATAAAAGAACATCTTCATATTTTAACTATTTTTGAACTAATAAAAAAATAAAGGTGGTAAGTAGTGAAGGTGAGGACATGAAACCGACCTAGAACCTGCGTTGAATTGACTCCTGTGGCGTTGACGCACAGAGAGCTGAAGTATCCCTCCTGTTTGAGCACAAAGACAAGGGAAGCCCATCCGAAAACAGCTCCAGCAAAACACAGACACTCCACCAGACCTGTAGCGAAGGTGAGGCAGCGTCGTGCCACCAAGCTGGTCTCAAGCCCCGGCATCGTCCCACACACTCACACAGACACACACCCAATTCACAAACACTGTATTCCAACCTGCATGGACACACACATTCACACAAGTGGCTTCAGTCACTCTGCCTGCAAGAAAAGCAAATAAAAATATGAAATGTTTTTGATTCTTTGACACTTTAGAAGGGATTAGGGAGTTTGTGAAAGATCAAGCAATGAGTCATCTTCATCATGAGTGCTATGATTGGAAACATCTGGGCACAAAACATCCAGCTCCAATCCATTCCACTAGGTCACTCCTCTTTTCTTTTACTTAGTCACTGCTAATCACAAAACTCACATTTTACCTACAGAAGGCTGCAAATTAAATACGTAAATATATACTCTTCTCCTCCTACAAAGGGAAAATCCTGCAGAAACAAACTGCATGTTGTTAAGTTGCAAAGTTACCCAGCTCACTACTATCTAGTACTCACAGTTCAGCCTCAGAAGATCTCCCCAAAACGCTCTAACAAACCACACCTCTCTGCTTTATATAGACCAGCTCTTCCTTCCTCTTCTTCTCCGTTTCCCTCCCTCCTAACCGTCACCAGTGCTTTTCCCTTTCTCAGTCACTCTTTCTTAGCTGTGCAGCAGAAAAAAAACCATCAGCTTGGAGTGCTGGTGACTGCACAAAATAAACAGCCCTGCATTCCCAGCAAGCCAGACTGCAGAGCCACAGAAGCTGTGAGACGTAATCCAGATGCGGATGCTGGGAGCGCCGGCTGCGTGAAGAAGTCATGTGACTCGCAGAAAAAAAAAACCCAAAAAGCCTTGGTGAGTGCCGTGTGGATTCTGGCCTTGTGTGTCACAACTGGTCCATATGAACAGAGCAATGTTGAAAAGGATGCTGTAGGCTTCTTCAGAGGGAAAACACTCAATTAGCTTTTATCTCCAGAGAAGTAAACCATATTCTTACACAAAGATAAGAAGAAGACATAAACAAGAGTTAAAAACAGAAACCCGTTGGTTGTATCGGGATTTTTTAAACATAAAACAAGATCTTTCACTTAATCAGAGGTCAGGTCCCTCAGCAAGGCCAAGAGTTAACCTTCGAGCAAAACACCTGACAGTTAGAGCCACTATACTTAGAGGTTCACATTATTGCGATGGCTGGATGGGAAATGAGGTCATCATACTGGAAACTGGTGCAGTGCTTGCAGTGTGTTTTACTGTCTGACAAAGAGTCTTTTCTTGGAATGTTTGTGGAGTGTGCAAATGTTTTCGATTGTTCAAATGAACCTGCTGTGTTCAAGCTGGACGAACACAATGTGACAAAAGCATCACAGTAGAAATATATACTGTCTCAATTAACTTTGTTAACTTTAACATACATGTAATGCTGACTGACTTGTCGAGGACAGTAAATCAGTCGAGCTAGAAAAAGGATTTTAGGCATGTCTTTTGATTTTTAAGATTATTCCTGCCACTAAAATAGAAAAAGTGAAGAGAGGCAGGAAAGCTCGGACTCAAAGCAAGGAAAGTAGGCATTTTTAACTTTTTCTCTGTTAAAGGAAGAGCAGGTGGTTTTTATTCGATATATTCATTGTCAATTAACTTCTACAGGAGTATGATTGAGAGCATTCTGTGCTACTGCAGCACAGTCTGGTTTTCCAGCTGCACCGCTGGAAACAGAATGGACTTGGCCCGTGTAGTAAAAACTGCACAAGAACCAGCAGACTGCGAAACAGCTTCTTCCCCAGAGCTGTGGCCACCATCACACCCCCCACCCATTGCCCCACCATCCAGACATTCCCCCCTCCCAGCTCATCTGTGCAATAAGAACTCTACTTCAACACCTGACCACTTTATCAACACTGACCACTTTACTTTGTATAGAGTACTTTGATTCTTTTTATTTTTTTAAGAGTATTTTTTTTATCTATTTTTATTCTAATTTGCACTGCTGCTAATTGTCGTGTTCTTCTGTACTTCTGCACAATGACAATAAAGTCTCTTTATGTCTTTATCTTTATCTTGTCAAATTCAGTGAATATCTCTTCATTTTTCACAGCTCTGGCTCTGTAAATGTGAAACAAAGTGGCTCGAATTGATCAACACAATATTTTTCTAGTGTCCTGTGCATGTTAATCCGACACATAGAAACCAACTGAATATCAACAGTCCCTCCCTGGAATCACAGACTCCAACTCTGTCAATATATGGATATATATTGTACATACATTTGGACAGGTTTCTCTTGAGAAGGAGACCTGTGTCTCAATGAGATTACCTGTATAACTAAAGGTTAAATTTAAAAAAAAAAAAAAAAATATATATATATATATATATATATATAGTTTGTCATTAGCTCATAAAGGTGCGCATGCACCAGCGTGACAATTAGTTTTATAAACTTAGGAAAAACATTGGCAGGAGAGATTTTAATGAATTGCACATTCCAAATATATGATTGGTTCCTATTCAGAAAATGTAATTACATAGTTTTTACTCAAATGTCTGACTATTCTTTAAATTGTTGCATCACCATCCTCCAGAAAATAAGGCTTTGGAAGCTATTATTGATTATCTATTTGACTGATGAGATAATAGCTGATATGAGGGATTCTATACTGTTTAGTTTGATTTAATTAACAAAGATGGAGGTAAAATGGCCACAGTGACATTACTACAAAGTGAACCAAGTGATTCAGTCTTCCAGCTGTTTTAACACATAATGATGTGCTAATTTGCACTGAGTGGGCTGTTGCTAAGTCACTGTTGCTACGGCAGATGAGTGATCAGAGGAATGACGGTTACATAATCTTCATTAGTCGGCCAAGATAATTTGCATTATGCTCAGGGCTCATGCACTTGTCACGTTTTGTACTTGTGGGATCCAGCAGCTGAAGGAGGTTGAAGAAGAGGCTGGAGCAGCTGAGGGCAGAGATGCAAATCACTGCTGTAGGTTTTACTATAAAACCACTGACCTCAGAATGTATTGTAAACTGCTATCATCCTGTCATCACAAGACCCTGCTCTATTTACATCAAGTACTCTGTGGCACGCAAACAAGCTGGTATGCACTTCCTGAAACTGCTGAACATGTTGACAGACACATCACACCCCGACATCTAGATGTGTGTATGAGTAACTTCAACATACTAACTTAAAGTTCAATGGAGGTCCTGAAACACATGACTTCCAGAGCTACTAGAGTTCAAATGAAAAATGGTATTTTGTTTGTTATTTTGCACAAAACCAACATTGATTTAATCTTCATAACATATCTGTGTAGCTGTAGTCTAATGAGGTTTATTCCTCAAACCTGGATTATTGTCCACAAACTACTAATACTGCTGGTGGTTGATTCATAAATTAAAAGTTATACACTAACCCAACTTTTAGACGAACGTGAATATAATTATTGCAATTATTTGCTATCTGCTGCTGTGTCCATATGTGAAGCTGTCACCATGCAAGTTTGGGTAAGTCACTCCAAAAATCTTACTTTTTGGTATTAAAGATAGATAGATTCCTACATGATCATACATGAGTATTAACGCATGGCACTGATTAATTAGTGTTGGCTGACCTTGTGTGGAGATTGTTGTGTCAAATGTGCCCTAGGTTTTATTCCCCTCACCTCACATGGTATGACATGTTCACCAATTTGGCTTTGAAAACAAGAAGATTGAGACCACACTCCTTTCTCTAGGAAATTTGTTAATGGAGCAGCAGCTGGTTAGCTCAGCTTAGTATAAAGACTATTAACAGAGGGCACCAGCCGACCTGGTTCTGCCAGTAGATTTTTTTAAAAAATCATCTCTGAAGCTTCTTAATTAACATGTTATATATCTCTCTTTTTTCCATCTATGCAAACCAGATGCGTAAAAACATTTGCTGTTTTACAGGAGGGACTAGTTGTCGGCCAGGAGCAGTGACATCCTGGGATCCCCTTGTAAAGTGGTGAATAGCTGTTTTTGTGCTAAGCTAAGCTACCCACCTCCCACCTCCTTAAAAGTTTGATTTTGGCACAAAAATGCTCTTCATCGCAAAATCAGATAATAAAGCAGAACCCACTTTATCGTTTCAGTTAATATTGTGCTTTATACAAGTGATGCTGGAATTTTTAAGGGCCCTTGAGGGTTTTGGAGATTTACAGCTTGCCTGGTTAGTGACTCAGCCTTGGATATCTGTAACAGGTTAGTCATGTAGTTATAATGTTGGCTGATGGGGTCAGAGGCTAAAGAATGCATTACATCAATAGGACCCCTCATATAAAAGGGCAAATGTGTGTGTTTGTCTTCTTGTATTACTCACGCTGTACAGAAATGAAGTGACTGAAACACGTGTTTGTGTGTTTCTGCACTTGCACAACCAGCTTTGAAACACTCTGTTCATTCGTGCTGACAGCAGAAGTGCCAACATCAGCAACTTTTTGGACGGCAAATGTCATCATTTTGATATTTCTTTAAAAATGAAGCCAAAATAGAGAGAAACCACGGGACTCTCTTTCTCCATCACACTCACTACTTCTTCTTTCGAAAAAGGCTGAGGTAGAAGATGAAGGTAAAGATGAAGTGCTGCATATGACTTATGAGATCATAAACACAATATGAGGACTGTTGTAATAACAGTGCTCTAGTAGTGTACATGTTTGAAATGTAGCATGATGTGCATATGCTGCACAGTTGTGGTGTGTATAGCTATCTGGGTGGATCGTCTGTTTCTCCATTGAACACAAAAAAACGTTTTAACTGAACCCTTGTGCAAAACGGATATAGGAAAAAATAGGAATCAATTTAGTTTCACTGAATTGAGCTAAAGGGGAGGTGCAGGCAAGGAAAAATCAATGTCCATCAGACCTTAGCTGAGATTAAACATAGCCCTGGTTAATATTTAAGTTCAGGGTGTTCAGGAGCAGCAAGTTTCTACAGTGACACAGCTGACTATGCTGTTTCAGCTGATTTTCAGTTTTAATGTGGTTTGAGGGTGCATATCTTTATTTTATTTTAAAATATCAGGACATTAAACCATTCTTGTGACCCAAAGTTGTAAAGGATGTGAACATACAGGCTCAGCAACAACAAAGCAGTTTTCATGGCTGAATGTAAGCTGATCATCTGGCCTTATTTGAACTGACCATCCATAACACTGGACATTTAATAAATGAATAGATAAATGGTGTTAGTAAACCCTGCTATGGATGCAAACAGGCTTAGTGTACATTCTTACTGTTTCAAGATCTACTGTCAAACATTAAATGTGGCAGATCTTTCCCTGTGACTTTGGAAAGACTAGCAAAAATCAGTGCAACAAAATCCTCTAAATCAATTTCTGGTAAATCAAGAAAATGCCTTTAATGGTTTAAGGATGTACTTTCATCATCATTTCAGAACTTTCCGACTTATGGTATTTTCAGTACATCTCCCCTTGCTGGTTTGCACTCAAACAATAAGACAAGACTACAACCACTAATTCATCTGCTACCAACTGCTGGGGCTTCATATTATCTTCAGCTGAACTTTGGAACAGGTTTTTACACAGTGTCATGGCTGTGGATTTTGTCCCTCATCACTGATACTGAAGCAGAATGATTGCAGCAAGAAAAGCTGCAAATACTCACAAATGGATGACCTGAAAAAACATGAATCTATCCTTTAAGAAAAGAAAGCATGCAAAATTTAAGGTTCTGTAGTTTAGATTTAAACTAATCAGCTTGAGAACATTTCTGCGGGTGTACAGTTGACATAAAGGAGGACCTAGATGTATGTAAGCGTTGCATGATGGTCTGACTCAGCGTTTAAAAGCCTCCAGTCTGGATGCTCACTGACTGAACTGAGCCACGCGTTCACCTTCACCAGAGCCGTGCATCAGATCACACAGAAGAAGAAGAGCTTCTGATGTGTTTCCTGATGTGTTTGCACGGGAGGATGTGCACTTACGTGATGCCGTGATGTCCTGCCGAGATGCCACCGTCCATAAAACCCGCACATGGTTCGTCCTATGAGCAGTGAGACGTGAGGAACCACACAGAGGATCGCTGCTCCCATCCCTGCCCTCTGCTGCCTCCAGGTCCAAATGCCCCACTGGGAAAAAGAAATGAATGAGAAAATAAACAAATAGTTGAAGAAATCTTTGGATTTCAACTCTAAACTTCGGGTTTAAGTTTTTTTGTTGTTGTTGTTGTTGTTTGTTATTAAAATAACTTAATTAATATAATAAGAATAATATTAATTTTCCCTGAGTAGATTTAAATTGATTCACAAGCTACATTTGATGGTGTTTTTTTCAAGTTTGAAGCACCATATTAGCAAAAGAAAATTAAAAACAAAACACCTTTGCAGCTCTTAGTAAATAAAAAAGACAAAGTAGCCTCTGTAAAAATGCGACTACACTTGGTGTTTAGTCTGTTGGCGCCATCGTGTGACGAAAAAATAGAACTGCATTGTGTAAGTGAGAATATGCACATTTTATAAGAAAAAGTAATGTAACATCTGATGAGCCTAAAAATCAGCCCATAAAGTCAAAGCTGCCTATTCCACATTAGCCTCACCTCAGTGATAAAACACATGTGTAAATCAGTGGTACTAATGAAATGATATAAGAACAAAAATTAAAGATAATAAGTAACTTCAAAATTTAAGATGCTACTTTTTTTTGCTGGTGTATTCTGCTAAAAATCTAAAAACAGGACTTCTTGTTGCAATGGAGAATATGTCACTGCAAAAACTCAAAATCTTACCAAGTCTATTTGTCTTATTTTTAGTCAAAATAACTCATCCCACTTGATTTAAGATAACTTCACTTAACAAGTGACATTTCAGCAAGATGGAGGGACTTGATTTAAGACAATGCATCTTAAATATCTTGTTAAGTCAAACAATCTTGAAATTATCTTGTTTTGAGTTGTATTTTACAAGAAAACTCAAAATAAGTTTAATAAATCTCAAATTAGGAGGTTACATGAAAGCAAAAATCTATTTTTGAGTGAAAAACTACTGTTTTTTTTCATGTATGGCTTATTTTAAGACACCTAAACTTGACAATCCTGGTAAAATATACCTTAAACTAAGTTTTCCCAGCTAATTTTAAGATCTCAATATTCTAAATATCATATCTTCTTTCAAGAAATCTTACCAAGCCATTTTTCACTTGTTCTATTGGCAGATTTTTCAAGGTAAAAGTTCTTTGAAATAAGTTTTTTTTTCTTGTTTTGAGAGGGGCATTTTTTCCAGTCTGTTGCAGTTCTACTGTTTCACTAAAGAAGCCTAAATGTAGTGAACACTTCTCATACCACTGACTTAAAGTTATTCACAGCATATAGTATTAAGTTGTTAAGAGCTTCATGAAAAAATAATATCATAGAAACGTATAAGATTAGTGAGGCTGCAGATAGAAGCTACTGATGTAAGTTTGTGAATGAATGATATGTTCTAGTAGAGATTCCCTCTCGTCACGATTAGGTCTAAAACTTTCATCTAAAAAAAAAAAAATTATTCTTCTTAGGTCTGGATCAGGTTAAAAAACAAACAAAAAAAACCCCCATCTGAAACATCCCTTAGTAACGTTCTCTTTTCCACTCCTTGCATTTACATCACACTATTGCAGTTCATTAACTTTGTACCTTCTCTTTCCTGCAGTTTTTGTTTTTTCAATGATGTAACAGAAATAAAGTTTATTGTCATTATATTTTATTATTATTATTATTATTATTATTATTATTATTATTATTATTATTATTATTAGAAAGCAATGAAAATGAATCTTAAGCAGTGTAATGGTACTTAGCCACAGTGACTGTACAATGTTGGAACTGACAAATTGTGTATGAGAATCTCTTTTAGGATCTCCATTACCCTATGTTGTCCATTAAAGTACAGTTTCCCCAAATCTCTTCAACATGTAATGAATTTTTTTCTCCATAATAGAAAGCAGCCAAACAGCCTACAAACCGGGCAATACTGTGATCCAAGCATAACACACTTCAGAACAAAGGCCAGCAAAAAAAATACAAAAAAACAATGAGACTATTATTGAATGGATTTAAGGGTGAATCAAACTGCATTAGAGTTCCACAAAATGAAAAATATCTAGCCAGTTGACAAGAAAATGAACAAACCCAAGTGAACGTCTGCAGCTAGACAAACTGAGATTATTAGAGGAAGCCAACAACTCTGCACCTGGATTTCATTAAAAGTAATTGTTGAAGCTTGATCCACCTTTCCTATGAATCTCTCACCAGCAGGTGTGTGTTGTTAACCTGTTAAGCTTTGATTGGCCAGAAAAAGTCTCTGGCAACATTTATTCCCCATCACTGTCAACACTAACTCTACCGCTGGTCTTCACAATGACGACTGCACGGTTCTTCTTGGGGTATGTCACAATCTGGCTTTGAAATGGCCTGTTTGGTGGAGCGTAGAAAATCCCTGCTGATCCTGGTGTCTTGTGTTTCAGGGTTTCCCTTTTTGTTGTGCTGATTGCGGATATATGCTGTGTTCCTGTTAAGAAAGGTGGGCTGTCATCTGCTCCTCGAAAACACTGACTGTGTAGTTGAATCTTCTGACTAACTTGTGTCCTCTTGTGCCTAGGCCAAAATCCTAGTCCTCCCCAAAGCGGCAGCGGCTTGAATGCTGCTAATTTTCCGTCTAACCTGGGAGTGCATCATGCCTATTACCCAGGTGGACTTGCTGCACCCATCATTGCTCCCTCTAGAGATGCCTCCCCCCCAGATGCTAGTTACTCTCAGCCTGCTGTTCAGAGCGAGGCAGCGGGATCAGCCGGCTCCAGTTCTAGACCTGGCCAGCCGGGATACTCCGTCAGCTCTACACAGTCTGGTGGTCCTCCTCCGCCTGGTAACAACTCTAATAATGCACAGTTCTACAATCGGTAACTTAAAATTTGATGGGCAATCAAAATAATTGCGTATGATTTTAATGCTATTTCTCTGCCTTGCTCTTGTTCAGAAGTGGATTGGCTTGTAAAACCTCCCAGTTTATCCTCTGGAAGTCAAGGCGCGTCAGCTGCCACTGGTGACCTTGGATCCAGTAGACCTGGTGAGACGAGTGTGATTTTACCTCCACTGCCCGAACTATCGTACCAGGCGGGAGAGCTATCCCATTTTGAGAGAAACGCTGAAAATGGGGCGAGCCAGTCGGAGAGGGAAGAAATGGGCTACCCAACTGGCCACCCTTTCGATGTGCCTCTTGGCCCTGGATACCCTTCTTATCCCTTTCCACCCGTTGACCTTGGGGGATTCTTTGGTCATCCTTATCCCTACTATGACTACAGGTTCCTGACCGGCCAGTACCCACCTGGCACAGTCAGTCACTTCAGCCAGAACTACGAGCAGGGCCGAGACTTCTGGCAAGACAATCACTACTTGAAAGAACACGCTCTCCCTTCTCCCCCTCCTGGCCAGCAGGTAGCAACCTTCCCAGGTCCCCAGGGCTTCAGAGACTCCAGACCCCCTGTGAATTTGCCTGGTTATAGACCAGGTGGGGCTGGGCAACCCTCTTCTGCCCACAGAGTCTATGCATAGGTATGTTTGCAAAATGTTTTTATTTATAATTGATCTACAATCATCTACATCATGTAACTTGGACTAATGTTGCGCTCTTGTCTTTCAGGCTGGATACTAAGCGGTGAATGTCAACGGCATAAACATGCATTTCAGCCATTTAATAAACCTTATAAATACTATTGCTTTTAGATTTGTTACTCTGGGTGCTTCTGAAAATAATTCAAAATCCACATTTCTTGGGGTCAAACTGTAATGGGACTGTTGCTTTAAAACGTAGATGACTTCATGCACATCTGTCCTGTAACTTGGCCTTATTTGTGCCTTATGGTTAAGGACTTGACACTGAAAGTGAAACTAAAATGCTTAAGCTTTCTTTGTTTGCTCAACGAAGTGGATTTTTAGTTTCAGAGACTGTATTGTGAAATTGTACAAGATCTATATGGAGTGCACTGTTTGCGCTGAATCTTAAAAGCTGTGGGTTTTTTTTTTTTGTTTTGTTTTTTTTTTGTTTTTTTCCCCCAATTTTATTTTATTTTTTTTCTCAGATAAGTACTGGACAGTACTGAATACTACTGTTGAGCATGGTATTACTGCATGTTAAAGACTGGTAACCTGATCAAATAAAGCTGTGTGCTCTGCAGCTTAAACCTGTTACCTCTGGCATTAGAAACACTTTGGCTAAATTATGGATTATACTAAACTATCAAAATAACTGGGTAGTGTCTGGACCAAAAACTACAGGGATCTATTGTCTTGAGATAAAGTAATAAGGCAAAACGACGCAACACAATTTAAACATGTTGGTGCAAACGAAGAAACATGAGCTGCACCGAAGCCAGTAAATGGTGCATATAAGTTAAATATTTCTCAAACTGCCTGCAAGTCTTAATGCATCTGACTCCAAGGATGGAAATTCATACTGTAAGTTCTAGGGGAAACCAGTTTCCAAATGACACTGATATTAAAATGTTAAATGTTAGCACAACACAGTTTTTTTTTTCCAAAATGTATCAATTTATTCTGATATAAAAACTATTCTATCAACTGACATTATGCACTGTTAAGCAAATCCAGTTCACATTTAGCCACTGGATGAATATAAATCACTTAAAGGTCAAAGAGAAATCTCTAGAGTTTTGTGATCAGTATGTTGGACTATCATGAGAATATCACTAATATTGATTCATAACAAATTAACATTTTTCTGTCTCATCCGTGTCTGATCTACAAAAACTATGTGCTTTTCTATGTGGTACTATGAAAAACATCTCATAACAGGATGCTGCCACTGTTATGTCACTAGTTCAGATGTAGGAGACAAAAGGAGACATGGTTCACCACAATCAATATAGAACAAGGTATCCAAGAAAGCCTCCGTTTTGGACACATGATCACTTCAAAGGACATTACACTGATTTTCTTTCATTTCCTGGAGACCTCTCTAACCATAACAATGGCTACGACATTCCTGAACCCAACATTTACCCGTTTACCTTAAATGAAGCCTTCAGCCTTAAAAGGTAATGATATATGCTACGGTGACTTGCTTTTAGTCCTAAAATAGCAAATGAAGTGCACACAATTTGACTGTAAGAAAAGATTTATGACCCCACAACATGATCGGTTTAAATAGAGACACAAACATCCTTGGATAAGTGAGAATGAGACTTGCATGTCACTAAAAGTAAAAACAATTTGAGATTATCTTTTAGAACTACCATTCAGAATTGCAAATAGCTCAACTCCTGCTTTGTTTTCAACGTTCAGTATCTCCAGACCCTCTGGTGTCACAAACGTCCGAGGCGCAACAGTTGTGCTTTAGTGATTCGAGCCGTGAGTCTGAGATACACAAGAAGGCGCTGACATATTTATAGTCCCCAAGACATAGACAGTAGGGAGGAGGAGAGAAGGATGTGGGGGGTGCAGGAGAAGATAATGACAGAGTGGAAATAAAGATAGACCTTTATTTTTAAAACCATCTGGTTCGTGTTGAATGAGTAGCGTTCTGCTGGGATGGCAAGCTGAGAAGTTAAACTAGTCCTGTTTAACCATGTTTCTACTTTATGCCATCTGAACACTGAAGTGCTGAGATGACAAGGAACAGAGGAGGTAATCATTTGTAGAGAAGCCAGATAATGATGGACAGGGAGAGTCAAAGAGGAGCACAGATAAATATAAAAGGACAGTAAGTGTCAGGTTCTATTTTTAAATATACTTTATTTTATTGAAGGCAAATAAAAATAGAAAATGAGAGCAAGCAGATGGTAACTTTTCATTTCAGTTGTTACTTCTTCTACTTCCTCTATTTCTAAGCATTGCCCCATCTGGTCCAAAAAGTAAAATAACAAAAACGACATTATATAGAAGTGAAACAATTTTTAGGTAGTAAAATAACAACAAAAAAATTGTATAACATATGATTTAAGACAGCCCATTTCAGCAGGTCTCTAAATAAGTAGATCATGTGTTAGTTTTGAGAGTGGAGTTAGCTGATGATCCTCTTGATTCAAAGGCCATTCTTTTGTTGTTCCTGTTACAGTTTTATTCACTGTGGGCTCATTTTCATGGTCATATATAGTCTACGGAAACAACACCACCCTGGCTAGAAGTAGAGAGAACTAAGAAATGTACTTTGTGAAGTATGAATGCTATATTGCCATACATAACATAAGTAAAATTTCTTTGAAAATATTTTTTGGAATCATGCACAATATTTTCCAAGTGCCCACAAGTATCACCAGTAATAGGGGGAGGAAATGAGGCCTCCATGTGCTACAGATGTTTTCCATTTTCAGTTTGTTTCCTTACATTTGTTCTATTTGTTTTGTGTAAGGACAGCCTGCAGTTCAGCTGAAGAGTCACAGAATTTTTATCCTGTGACTGCTGCAGCTGAGTCACTAATGGCTTAATGGTAGCACAGGTCAGCGTAGTTTCTTTCTGTTACACAATCTTGTCATTGTAAACAGTTTATTTTAGAAGAATTCTAAAATGAGACATAAAGTGATTTTGATGAAATATGATTCTGAGCATAGATGTGGTGAGAACTTCATGTCACAGTTGAGTAGTTCAAGGACCTTCAGAAAGTGGAAAATATGACTTTTTATCTGCTTTAGTAGTTTCTTGCACTGATAAATGGTGTTGTTTTCTTAATTTTCAAAATGATAACCTGACTTTCTAACACGCCAACAGATTTGGTGCTGAGAGGGTTCAAATCAGGGCTTATAGAGACAGCCTTTAAGCACTGAGCTATTCCTTGTTGGGTGTAACTTCTTCACATCAGGAAGCCACTGCCAAGAAACACACACATTTTTATAAGTATTAAATAAACTGGATCTTTATCTACTGACCTCCAAAGCAGCTGATAGGTGAATAAAATACCTTGAGTAATGCCAGGCTCACTGTTTCCCCTATTTCTAGTCTTGTTGCTCAGCTAAGATAACCAACTCATGGCTGTAGATTCATATTTAATGTACAGACATGTAAGGTCTGGCAATTTAACTGAAGGACGCTTCCCCATACGTTGAACTCCTCCTTTTACTTTGATTGCACTAATTCAAACATTCCAGTACAACAATACTGCATGTAAATCAACACTTCACAGTAAGAGACTATAAGGGCACATCCATATTGTGTCTTGATTTGTCATTTAACAGAACAAACATATTTACTGGATCCATGCATGGACCCAGGTGTGCATAAGTGTGTGTACAAACACCGTTTCCACAGCAGACGCAACTGTCCGGCCCGTAGGACCCAGCCTATGTCGCTGTAACTCTATTTTAGGACCCCGTGCTGTTCAAAAGGTCAGACAAAGAAGCGTAGGAATCCTCGCAAAGCCGTGGGTGGGGGTGTCGGGTGAAGGAGGGTGAAGGCGGATATCCACGAACCAACACACACATCACAAACACTGAGCAGCGCTGACAGAGGGGGAGAAAGGGAGACAGACGGGGAGGCAAAGTCTAGTAGTGAGAAGCCACGAGGACCTTAAGCAGAGCTTCTGTGAGGAGGGTTCACCTCTGGCCTAAGGAAAACTTTTTAGGGAAGGAAGAGAAGATTGTTTAAGAGGTCTGGGGCTACAGAAAGTCAGATCTGACCTTCGAGCCAGTTGACACACAGTTGGCAATTGTGGACATCATGGATGGAGAACCGTCCAGCCTTGAGACATCTACACAGAGTCAGACTGATACCAACAACAACAACGACGACCAGGTCTGTGTGTTTTTGCAGGTTCAAGTTAAATTACAGCCAAAAAAAGTTTTCACTTGTACAAAACCCTCAATGACAGGCATTGTGTTTCATACCAGGAATAGGCAGTAAGAGTATTTGTGGCCGTGGCAGGTGCTGTGTTTGGACAGCAGGACAGGAGAAGTGCTTCTGGCTGTATTTACTGGGCTACACCTGTTCAGATGAGGACTGACTCACACGCAGACACATAATCTATGCAAAGTAATGCACGGTGGAGTTTCCTATTCCTCCTGATGAGTCACCGCTGCAAGGCCTGATCTGGTGTGACTGTTCCTGCAACCAGTCATTAGCAAACAAGGTGCATGGGCAGATTTAATATTATTAAAACACACACATATATATTTACATATATACATTATGACCCCTTGAAATAAAGCTGTGTCTTGGTGCAATACATTTGTAAAATACGCCCTGATTCATAAATTAAGAGTTTCTTTTTTAAAAATTTGATATTTCAGTTTAAAGTACAGTACTTTGAGTTATTATCACTTTTTATTTAGAATTTGCTTGGGACTTGTGTTTAGTGTATATTGTGGCTTAAAAACATCAAATGGCTTACTTGCTACCTGAATTTCTAAGCTCTGTCTGATCTACATATCTGAGATACTTATTAAATCCCAGACCGGAGCTTCAGGTCTCACATTACGAGGACCATGTTATCCCTGGAGTAATGTGTAGACACTAATTTTAGGAGGCCTGCCTCTTACATAATGTTACTGTTCAAACAGAAGCAGTGCTCCTACGTATTTCAACTGAACTTCCTTGTGTTTGAAAACAAGGAAACTGAAACCTAAACAATTATCTCTGCAGGTAAACTACCGCAGGACAGAAGGTAGTTATCAACTCCTATTTGTCCCTGATTATTTTCGCCACTTATCTTTATGTCAGTATCTCTGCTTGATCATTGACATGCCAAGAAAGTTTGAAAAGTTTCTTGGCAGAGAGGAACAGAAAAGCGTTTCTGTGCGAACACTAAATGTGCGAATGACAGAATGAAATGAGGATGCTGCTGCTCTGAGTCACACTGATGAGAAAACATGTGATTTAGAGCCATATGAACTGGCTGATCACACACGTCACAAATATGTAAAGGCTGAAGTGAAATGCATGTAAATTAACATTTGGAAAACTCACAAATTTTGAAATATAAAAGTATCGAAGCTGATGCTACAAATGCTTACATGTATATAAAGGTAATGCAGATCTCTGTTACAAAGTACCATATCTGTATGTTTCTATTTTTGTCTAGGCAGGTGATTCAGGGCTGGTGGAGATTAAAGACCAAGTGGAGACAGCAGAAGGTCAGGGGGTAATGGAGTTGGTGGAGAAGGGAGAGGAAGACACAGTACCAGAGCGGTCAGGAGAAGAACAGGCCAACGCTGGAGATACAAACAAGTCCCAGACTGTGTCGAAGTCTGCTGAAGGCAACACTGAAGAGGCTGGACAAGACAATGACAAAACATCCTCTGGTGTTGATGTGAAGGATTCTGAAACAAGAAGTGGAGATGGGAAGGAAAAGGTGGAGGAAGACAAGAAAGAAGCGCAGGTGGAAGAGGTCCAGAGTGCTGAGACTGGGAGAGATGAGGAGAAGGTGAAGGACAAGACTAAAGACAAAGAGAAAAGGAGTAAATGTGGAAAAAATGGAAGAGAAGAAGAGAAGGATGTGAATGAAAAAGAGGCAAAAGGGGATGAGAAGAAGAAACAAGTCAAAGAAGTGGATGCAGAGACAAAAGACAAAGGAAAGCCGAAGGAGGCAGAAAAACAGGGGAAGCCCAAACGAAAGACTGGTGCTCCTGCTTCTGCTCTTTCCCGACCGAGGCCCTCTGCTCGCTCCATTAGAGCAGCCGCTAAAAACGACATTATAGCCAAGTTCCAACAAGGTGCACCAGAGTGAGTCGACATTATCAAACCATGCTACCTCCACTTTGTTCACAGAGACAATAAAATATGGTTCCGTTAAAGTTTCATGAAACTGTGTACTATTGTGACATTTTTAGGACACCAACACCTCGCAACTTTAAAATTCAGAAGTCGTCAGCTGCTATGGCAACAGGAGCTTCAATCAAACAGAAGATGCTTCAGTGGTGTCGCAACAAAACCCGCAACTATGAGGTGAGTTCGACAATAAATCTTTATCAAATGTGCCAGATTTGTTTTCTAAATGTGGGATCACAGAAATGCATCAAAGCATACCTGTGATGATGATGTGTTTTTCTCCCTGTCACTGCTGTCTCTTGATCTTTTTAGGGCGTCAATATAGAGAACTTCTCCTCCTCCTGGTGTGATGGGATGGCATTCTGCGCTCTGATCCATCGTTTCTTTCCAGAAGCTTTCGACTACAGCTCACTGAGTTCAGACGAGAGGGAGAAAAACTTCACTCTGGCCTTCCAGACTGCAGAGTATGGACTGTTTCATCCCCTCTCCTGTATTTAAGACCTTAAACACAATAACAACACAATAAAAGAATTAAATACATTCCTTAAATACAAGTACTGGTACTGTGCGCAGCAGCACATTTATGAAATAAGAAGTGCAGTGGTAAGAACAGGTGCAAATCAAAACGCTAAGCTAGAAAAGTAACCAGGATTCAGTATATTTACAATGCAATGTGAATTATCATACAAATCTGCAGCTCTAAACTGCAAACAGATCCGATTAGTGACTAGCTTTTGAACATGATAGAGAATTTAGCTGCTAAAAGCACAAATAATTCTTCCACGTGGACTCCTAATTAATTATAATGTTGCTTACAGCTGCTAGATGTGTAAATAAGCAACTGTTTGAGAAAATATTTGCCATTTTGAAAAGTCATGTTATGTCAGTTTTGTGTTCATAGCTTTTCCCTTGTCAAAAGTGGCCAGAAAAATCAGTTATTATAAGTTTCAGGGTGCTTTTTACTCATTGGATTAAAAAAAAAAAATGCACTTCAAGGATGTATTTTTTCATATCGGTATTTTACTCGAGGGAATTATGTGAAATTCTCTAAAGATTAATTTGAATTAGCCATGTTGGATTTAGCTTTCTGGGAAAAATTATGGTTTAAGGTGGATTTTTATTTGCTACTTTGATTCTTGTTTCACACATTTAAATGACCACACAGACAAGTCAGACTAGATTAGAAATTTCTCATCTGTATAGGTTACTGCAAAACTCAGTTCTCCTCTTTCTTTCTTTCTTTCTTTCTTTCTTGTCAGGTCCCTGGCTGACTGCTGCCCCCTGCTGGAAGTGGGCGACATGATCATGATGGGTAACAACCCAGACCCCATGTGTGTGTTCACATATGTCCAGTCCCTCTGCCACAGCCTCTCCAAGATAGAGAAAGAGAGGAAGGACAAAGAGAAGGAACAAAAGGAGAAGGCTGGTAATGAGGGAGAAGACGAGGCGTCAAAGGAGAAGGGCGAGGAAGAGTCTGCTGAGAAGGAGACGACCGACAGACAAGAAGAGAAACCAGGAGATTCTGCAGAGACAGAGGCAGCTGGTCAGGAGGAAGAGGCACCAAAGTATTGTGAGATGGAAGAAAGTGAGCAAGATTTAGTTGAAACAGAGTCCTAGAAAAATACTGACAGCAAACATATAGACTGAAAAGACCAAAAAGGTTGCTGATGGATGGTATTACTTTGAGTAAGTCTTAGTTTGGTGTTGGATTGACTACTAATGAGGCACACCAGGTTGACTCAAACGCTGGAAATTTCCAGTAACACTATGTTTGAAAGTGTACTATGCTGTGTTTATTTTTTTTTTTTTAATTCACTGCTGTGTTCTTGTCTATGTTTGTTTTGAGCACATAAAGCAGAAATGCTCAGGTCCTGAATTTGCTGTGTTCATGAATAAAAATGATGAACTTGTGAAGTTTTCTGCACAATCAGAAAACCTGTGTCAAATTCAAATTCACATTCAGTTCAATTTAATTGAAAACTTGGATAGAATAGAAATACACTACCATTCAAAAGTTTGGGGTCACTCTCTCAATTTCATGTTTTCCATGAAAACTAACACTTTTATTTATGTGCTAGCATAATTGCAAAAGGGTTTTCTAATCATCAATTAGCCTTTCAACACTATTAGCTAACATAATGTAGCATTAGAACACAGGAGTGATGGTTGCTGGAAATGTTCCTCTGTACCCCTATGTAGATATTCCATTAAAAATCAACCATTTGCAGCTAGAATAGTCATTTATCACATTAACAATGTCTAGATTGTATTTCTGATTAATGTTATTTTCATTGGAAAAAATGCATTTCTTTCAAAAATATGGACATTTCCAAGTGACCCCAAATGTTTGAATGGTACTATATGTCATCTAAAGGCACTTTACATAGGATAAAGACCTTACAATATTATACAGAGAAACCCTACAAATCCAGTGTTTCCTTTAGATTCCATTTAACCAAGAATCTAGCAACAGTGGGATGGAAAACAAACCAAAAAAACACTGGCAGAACCTGGCTCAAGGGGGATGGCCATCTGCCTCGACTGGTTGGGGTGAAGGTAAAGGGGTATATAGGATAGTAGAAGGCAGTGGGTTGTGTAGAGGGACAGTTTTATCAAACACAATATATATGCTATTATTTTACTGAGAAGTATAATATATAATATAAAAAGATTAAGACATTGCTATCTAAGATTTTTGTCTTTAAAAAGATTTTGGCAAACTTTTAGAAAAATACAGTATGTTTTTTCCCAAAAATGGACAGCTTTCATTTTAAATTTGTTAATTCATTGTAGAATTTGAGCCAGTTGACACAACTACTGTTTTAGCTTCTATTTTTAGATTCTCTTCACTGGGTCCCTGTGAAATCCAGAATCAAATTTAAAATCCTTCTTCTTACACTGCATATGTAAGAACCAACCAGCCACCTAGTTCACCTTTCACATGGGTCAATAACACAAAACCTGGGTAAGACTCTTGATGCTGAATTTATTTATTTAGAGGATCTAAAGGTATTTTCTTGGCTGATCGTAGTCTTGATAATCTTTAAATAGCACTGACATCATTTTGCTGGTGTGAGGAAATCAAAGGTGGAAAGTCAATGTATTATTTTGACCATACAAAATAAACATCTGTGTGTATAATTTATTTTTTTATAAGAACATGAACACACAAACTTTTTTCACTGTACTAACATAATTGCACAAGGGTTTTCTAATCATCACTTAGCCTTTCAACACCATTAGCTAACACAATGTAGCATTAGAACACAGGAGTGATGGTTGCTGGAAATGTTCCTCTGTAACCCTATGTAGATTTTCCATTAAAAATCAGCCGTTTCCAACTAGAATAGTCATTTACCACATTAACAATGTCTAGACTGCATTTCAGATTAATTTATTGTTATCTTAATTGAAAAAGACTGCTTTTCTTTCAAAAATAAGGACATTTCTAAATGACTCCAAACTTTTGAACGGTTGTATACACACACACACACACACACACACACACACACAAACACAAACACACACACACACACACACACACACACACACACACACACACACACACACACACACACACACACACACACACACACATATATATATATATGTATATGTATATATATATATATATATATATATATATATATATATATATATATTCAAAAATATTTTATTACTAAGTGTTTTATTACTGTGAGTTCATTTTATATTCAGTGTTGGATGTGAGTTTTTGACTGTGATTGAAGCTGCTTAACAAAATAGTTCTTTTTAAAGAAAATATTAATAGGCAATAATCACAACATTTTATTTTTTGTAGGCCTTAGCTAACGTTTATGAAGTAGACAGAGCAATTTCAAAACTTGAAAATAAAGTTAACTTATTTATAAATAACCAGTTTATATTGGTCAGAATGACTCATTCATTTCAGTCTGTTATTATGACTTAATTAAATTTATAGAATTTGTCCAGTACTTCTAGTGCACATATTGTATTGATACTCAAAATATAAGTTTTGAATGGAAAGTTGCTGTAATGTAACAGTAATATTTATGTCAAACGATTGCTGATCGCCTAAATGAACTCATATATTAATGAAAACCAAACACGGACCAGCTGCCTCTCCAGACATTACGGTAATGAGCGTCATGCTACCAGGAAGGCCATTGTGTTGTCTCGGTTGTGAGCTAACACACCGACCGAGTTGCGCTTTTATCCGGCCACATTTCTGGGCAGCAGCGGAGTGAAACATGTCCACCAACATGCCGGCGGGCGGCCTGAACCTGGAGGCGCAGCTTCTGTCCATCATGGACGTGCTGGTGAAGGCGGCGGTGGCGGAGATCAGTCAGCTGTTCTCGGAGAGCTCGGCGTCCCTGCGGCTGCATCTCACCCAGAGCCTGAAGGAAAACGAAGCGCTGAGGATGAAGACGAAGGTGATGAGGAGCGAACTCTTCTCCCTGCGGCTCCAGACCAGGACCAACCGACCGGCCAGCCGCTTCTCTCCCATCAGGGGAAACGTGGCCAAACCCCGTGTTAAACCGCAAGGTAACGATACTTCCACTTTATAGAATATTTGGAGTAACAAGTAACGCTCACCCCGCTGTCGTACTTAATTCAACGCCTTTATTTTTAATCTATTACTAACCAATAACGTTGCATTTCAGTTTAAAGGGGCTACAACAAGTGTTTAAATCAGTTTCATACAAAAATGCAGTTTTGCTGAATAATCAATAAACTGTTGTCACGTGGTACAGACGTCACGGATTTCACGGTTTCGTTTGGCGGTGATCGATCAGTTTATCAAATATAATTGACTTTTTTTAAAATAGTCAAATCATTGGATAGTTTTTTATGTTAATTGTGACTAGTTACAATTAAAAAGAAAAAGTCGCAATACTTCATCATTTTTGATACCAAAAGACAAATTTCTAATATCAATAACTGAACAGAAAAGATTGTCAATATTTGGCTTTTAATTGATTGAATAGATTCAATTTATTTATTATTCTTATTATAATTAATTTCATTATCTATCTATCTATCTATCTATCTATCTATCTATCTATCTATCTATCTATCTATCTATCTATCTATCTATCTATCTATCTCTATTTATCAGCTATTTACATACTGTAGTCCATTTAATGTACAATTTATTTCTTACATTTTTTTTATAATTTCTTATTCTGTTTTTATATCTATTTTTTATTTCTGTTTATATCTCTATCTATCCCTATTTTAATAATATATCATTTATTTAATTCATTTCATTGTATTTATTTATCTAGCTAATTTTTATCTTGTTTTATTTCATTTTATCTGGTGATCCCTCATTGCATGTTTTATGTAGGATAGGGTTCCCTCAGTTCCTCAATCTCAGTGTTTTAGAGTCCTTTATGGATAACTTGACTGTGGGGGTGGTTTGGGAATGGGACTACGGGTGAGGGTTGTTTGTACTGTTTTGACTGCATTTTTATTTATGCTTTCTGTAAAACACTTTGTGTTGCATTTTATTCTTATGAAAAGTGCTATATAAATTAAGTCTGATTGATTGAATAGTTCAGTTTTCTTGTTATAACAATGTCAACTTAAATTTAAACAATATCCAATTGGCTACAACAGTGAAACTACTAAAATGTAAGGTGATTGAAAATAATGGTATCATAATAATAATAATAGTAATTAATAATAGTAATAATAATAATGATGATGATGATAGTAAAATAATAATCAACTTAATTTCCGTAGCACCTTTCAAAACTAGATTTACGACGTGCTTTGCGAAACACAAAAATACACTAAATATTAGGTAAAACATTAGTAAAGACAGTACAACTTTAAGAAGAGCAATACCAGAGCATTAGAGAAAGATTTAAAAGTTATACAAAGGCTTTTCTCTGTTAAGTGCTAAGAGATAAGGAAAGATAAGATAAGACAAGATAAGATAAGATAAACTTTATTGATCCCACGGTGAGGAAAGTTCACCATTACAGCAGCTCCAAGGAGAAAAAAAATAGTATAAAGGTAGTACAGAATAAATAGAAACACACAGTGCAAAAACGCAGAGAACATTATATACACAGAAGATTTTTTTTTAAAGAAGACTATTTACATGAGGTTGAAACAGTTAACATATGTTGTGAATTGACACTATATAAATATAATTGAATTGAATTGACTGTACAGGTGGGTTTTCAAAGCTTTTCAAACTGAGGCCGAGTTTTTCTGACACTAAAGCGGGAGGTTGTTCCACAGTGTTGGAGCTAAAACAGTGCAAACACAGTTCCTCTTTGTTTTCCACCTGAACTGTTGGACTTTTAACAGTAGCTGCTGTTCAGGTCTCAGAGATTGAAGTGCAGAATTTTATCTGCAGCACCTGTCAAGTGGTGGCATATATCAGGCAGCAAGTAAGCAGTCAGCTTTAGCAGGTGATGTTTTCGGAGCGGAAAACGTGGCCAAGTGTGAGGATCTGAGGGGCTTTGGCAACGGCCAAACTGTAATGGTTAGATGACTCGGTCAGAGCATCTCCAGCACAGAAGGTTTTCCGGGATGTTGCTAATGTGCAGTGTTTGGTAACTAGCCATAGACCGATTATCAGCCTGGCCGTTTATTGTAGCCGTTATTCAACATTTGTCTGATTATCAGTATTTTTATTGGGCAATTATTGATAAATTAAAGGCGCTACTTCAGATCTGATGCAGCTTCCTCTTTCTGTCGTCATTCTGTGATCTCAGAAATGTATCTCAAAAACCTTTGCCACAAACCAGGAAATTAGCTACTTTCACAGTGGCTCAGGCTATGCTAACGTCCAGCGACTGAGTAGGCAGCTACAAATTACCCTGAAGCAGAATCTGGAAGACAATAATTAATAAGATATTAAGATATCTTAATAAGAGAGATATGGACCTTAGTGGATGATAAAAGTGATAGAACCGTGAAACATTAAGGACAGTGTCCTAATTTTGTCGCTCCTATTTCTATTTTACTTTTAGTCACCTGTATTAATGAAGAAATCTAGTTATAAATGACAGGTTCCCTGCTATCATATGCTGTTAAAACATTACATTTAATGTATTTCGGGCCCAAATATTGGTCATCAGACTTTCTTGATGACCAATTATCAGCATCGATATCAGCTATATAAAAACCCACATTTGTCGAGCCCTATTACTAGCGACCAGAAGTGGTGCAAGAGTGGACAATTGCTGACTCTACAGCCACGTTATGGGCACCCAAGGCTCATTGATGCAGGGATGGAGGAGCTACTGGTGCACAAACTGCTAAAAACCTTAATGCTGGCTATTATAGAAAGGTGTCAGAACACACAATGCATTGCAACTTGCTGGTCAGAAAAACAAACCCACTTCATGGATGCCCGTTCGTGCAACTCCCAAAACATCAAAGATCTGCTGCTACCATCTTGGTGCCTGTAGGACAAACTCAGAGGTTTGGTGGGGTTCATGAGTGGATAGTCAGAGCTATTTTTGTGGCACATGAGAGATCTACAATAACACGAGACATGAGGTGGTTTTAATTCTGTGGCTCAACAGTGTCTTTTTCTTTCCTCCTTCAGTTGTCATTAGGTCACCGATAGCTCAAAAGACTAGACTTTTTAGAGAAGCTGCTTCTATTACTCTGCAATCAGAGACCAAGACTTCCTCATCTGCCACTCAAGTGGAGGTAACTACAGCGGGTAACTGCATATATACCAATAAATTAGTTTGAGTTCTTGTTTGCTCATGCTGATCTGTTCTCATGTGTTTAGTGTGCAGATGTGGAGAGTCCAGATGTCATTCTGATCAAGGATGAAGATGACATCGGAGGATCCGGGCCAGCCGCTGGTGAGTAGGCTTTTTAGTAATGTCGCCCCTGATTGTGTGTTGGTGATCCACATCTGCTGACAGGAAATCTGTGTTGCTCAATAGCACACAAGTAGGTCTTAATTACTGTACATTAGATTGTTTAGATTCCAAAGACTGGATCAAATGTTGCAGACTCCACCTGACTAGATCTGGTCTGGTATGACTGGTTTAGGATATTTGTAACTATGTCTTCAGATGCAATACTTTTGCATCACATTAGCACAAAATTTCAGACAATGGCTATGCAGACAATGCAACACTTGATGAGAATTGTTAGTTGTACGAGTTGACTGGATTTAGCCATTTTGGATTAGTTGATATAAATAATTGATAAGTAAACATTTGCACTTTTTGAATATATAAATGAAAGCTACTGCTGAAGGAATGTAACTCAAACTGTAATTTTTTTTTTCATTCTTACTCCTTACTCTTACCAGTCCTAAACTAAACTAATACTTCTGCAAGATTCTCACAGCAACAGAGGAGGTTTTATCAAATATAGTCATAGAAAAAATGATTAGTCCACTCTTGTTTCCTTGAATTTCTTGTTCATTTTAATACCTGGTACCACTAAAAGTACATTTGTTCGACAAATATAATGATAACAACAAAAATAGCTCATAAGAGTTTAATTTAAGAGCTGATATCTGGCCATTTCCCATGGTTTCTTGATAATAACCAAAATCACTCAAGTGTAAATCACTTACATCAATAGCTATAGCATTATGCTGCCAAAAACAGTGCTTTTAGGCATTGCATGTTTTATTTTCTGTCTGTTTTAGTCACAGGATACACACAGGAGTTAGTACTTGATTGCATAACCATTGTTTTTGATGACTGCAGCCATGCGTCTTGGCATGCTCTCCACCAGCTTCTGACATTGTTCTGCTGTCACAGCAGTTCATTGCTGTTGCACAAATTCACACAAATTTGCTTTGTTTCTGGGCTTGTGGTTCTCCATTTTGTGTGATGATTTTCCACAGATTTTCAGTCGGATATAGATCTGGTGATTGAGCAGGCCAAGGCATGGCTCTATTGTTTTGGTTCTCCATCCAGGCTTTAACTGACCTTGTCGTGTCGCTACCCGTCTCTCACTCATGCCAATTTCCAGCAGTGCCAAGATTGCTGCCTTTGTGGCTTCACAGAATTCTTTTCTTTCAGGCATTATGTGAGAACTGACAATTTCTGAGTTGTGCTACAGCTTGAATGTAAGCAGGAAACCATTCTAGGCCTTTGCATGTGCAGTGCTGCTGATGACATGAAATGACCTCTTATATACCCTGGGAATACAATTAAGCTTCAGCATGTCAAATAAGACATGAAGTAAAATGTACCTTTAGTGGTACCAGGCATTAAAATGAACAAGAAAATGAAGAAAACAAGGGTGGTCTAGTATTTTTTTCCATGACTGAATATGAGGAACTGTCTCAGTCGACATCCACAATTATGGCACATCTGAAATCCACTTACAAGACAACATGGGTAAAAAGACTGTAGAACAAACTGAACTTTTCTGTATATACAAGACATGGCTTCTCACATTTTAAGATTTTTTATAATGAAATGAACAAAAGCTCAGTTTCCTCATGTGAACTGTGTCTTCACATTGGCACCATTAGCTCACATTGTTCTGAAGGTGCAAGAGGATGTCAGATTATTGGAGCAATATTTCAGACCTTATAATTTTTTACATTTTTTTTTTGCACAGATTGAATTAGATCCTTTGATGGCAGGTCTACTACTTAAAGACTGGAACATAATATACGGTATCATTTGTCAGCCTGCTGGCATGAACAATGATCCTGTGCAGTTAGAAGCAGACAGCTGCCACAACACATTTTCATCGAATGAAAGATGTAACAAAAGACTTCGTATCAGACAGAAAAAATTCAATTCTCTCCAAAAAAAAAAGCCAGAACAGAAATTTTACAAAATGAATCAATCTTATATAGAGCACTTCATATAAGTCAAAGTTTTCAACATGAGTTACAACAGTCCTTTAAACCTACCAAGTATTTTTTAATATCATAACCTGTACTGAATGGTCTCTGATACTACAAATTAGACATGAAGGTTGTTGTTACACACATTTATGAGACCTGTAATGTGATATGCCTTCTGTAGTGGTGAACAGGTTTCAGAATGTTCTTTTCCCACATGATGAATCGATGTTGAATCTGCTCTTGACAAAGGATGTGACACTTCAAAATGATGGATGACTGCAAATAATGTAATCGAGTTCAAGAAGGGACACTGGAAATGGAAAATTATGCCAGATTTTGTTTTCATTTTATTATAAAATACATTAATCCTGTCCCAGATGTTCAAGAAAACGAGCTTCACTTTAGTCAGCACTTGCTAATCACATTTAAACTCTGATGAAAGCTTCTGATAGTCATCTTTTCCTATTATATTTCTGAGATGTTTTATAGACAGCAGCCCTCGCTAAGTTTATTTTCTTGTCTTTCCAGGTCAGGATGACTTTGGAAACCACAGTATGCAGGGTGGTGTTGCCACAGGGACTCAGAATTTAGAGCCAGCTGGTTCCTCATGCTTGACAGGTGATAATGAGGAGCTGAGAATCGTGAGCGTTCACGGCCGAGGAGAAGGGCCTCTGCAGGAGGAAGGAGACGCCCTCTTCACAGCCTCTGAGCTTCAGGCTTTCAGCTCCCTGTCAGACCACAACATCACCCATGACAGCCTCCTGGATTTCACCACTGGTGCGAGTGACAGAGCGCCAATGAGAGTGATGCACGATAACAGTGTTGGACTGGCGAGAAACACCCAACTTGAAAGAAACCCCTCCGCTCAAATGGCGTTGAATCCTGCATTAAAATCACCTGTAATAGGAGCCGACGGTCAAGTGGGACACTCCAGTCACATCGGCCAGTTCTCCCAGCAGCAGCAGAACGTCTTCCCTCACGCCGCCAACAAATCAATGGACTGCAGCTTCTGCGGCGAGCGCTTCCTCAACCGCGAAGACCTGATCGCGCATCGGGCGAGTCACACCGGGGAGTCGCCGATTCCCTGCTCCCTGTGTGGGAAGTCGTTCGTCAGCAAGACCACGCTGAGCATCCACATGCGCATCCACACGGGGGAGAAGCCGTACGCCTGTCCGCAGTGTGGGAAACGCTTCACGCAGAACGGCAGCCTGAAGATCCACCTGAGGACGCACTCCGGAGAGAAGCCGTACACCTGCAACCAGTGCACCGCCAGCTTCAACAACCCCAGCAACCTGCGCAGACACATGATCACACACAACACCAACGGGGCGCTCTGACCATGAGCTTGGTGGCTGACGATGTTTCCCCGTATGTTGCATCTCGGTACCGTTTCTGAAAACTCAAGAAACAGCATTCATTGCAAACATTTTTATAAATACAATACACGGGCATGACTGTTGTTGGTTAATCCCATGAAATCAACACCTGACGACGTATTTCACTGATGTCAATCTAAGATTTGCCCTCATCGGCTTAATAATACAAGCGAGAGTTACGGCAAAATCTCTGCTTATTCAGTTTCTCTTGTTTTGCAGTGTTAATCTTCATATTGCCACACCCAAAATATACAAATGTGAGTGAGTGATAAGGATCGGTGATACCAAGCTTTTAAAATTTGATATGAAACCGACAGTTTTGGTTACAATTTTAACTACATTTATACTTGTCATTTATAGTGGATCTGTGATTTTCCTAACCGATGGTCATTTTTAGAAAAATAAAATCATTGTACTTTACCACTCTTACTGGATGTAAATAGCATTTTTTTTATACTAAAGCAAATGTGATTGCAAAAAAATACAATACATCCAGAATTTTATCGAAACAGTATGATTAAATAACAATAAAATAAATATATGCACGGCTGTGTGCTCGGGATGACGTGACACTGTGATTTTATATGTCAGGGCCGTTTTGGCACAAACAAAAAAGTTGTGAAATTGTTTGGATGTGATGCAGCTACCCACATTTTGTATTTCTATTGTTTTGTTGGTGATATTTTTTTAAGGAATCAACAACAGATGGGTAATTTCTGAGTACTGATGTGCCATCCCTAGTGACTGCTGGTGTGAAGGTGTTTTAAACATTTGCAAGTTACTCTTTTCTCACATTGCAAAGCAGTTTTAGACGTGGTTTCTTCAGTTTTACCATTTAAACTTGTCTGAAATTGAAAAAGTGCAACTCATTTTCTGTCCCTGCAGAAGGAGAGGGTAATTGAGAATGCCATTTTCTTAATTCTCACATCTTTCTGTGTACACGTGTTTCATTTACAAACAAACTACCTCTACTGTTGTGTCTGTTGCAGCTCTCTTTTTCCTGTTTTTGTACTTTCCAGATAGTAACAAACTGGGCAAGTCAGTGTGGGTTCTGTCTGTGGATTTGCATTACTGAATAAATGCATATTTTTCTTCCACACAGCTTTTGGTGTCTTGACAAGTCTCCTTTCGCACCTCTAGAGAGCAGTATTGTTTTTGCTCCTGGTATTTACTGCATCTTGGGTTTATTCATACAACCAAAGTGCTGTGTGGGGGGGGGACTCTCAAGGAAACCGGTGGAAATTCCTTGCATTGTTCCTCTTTCCACCCTGCCCATGCCAAAGTATTGTTTATCAAGTTTCGACTTGTTGGGCTTTGATGTTGAAAGTCATCTTAAAACTGAGGTTGCATTAAAAGTGAGATAAATGTTCTAAAAATTCAAATTTTTAGACACAGAATTAAAGCTTAAATGGTGCTTTAGGGGTACAGATGACTAAATAGTTGTGGTCAAGCATGATTCATATGAGGAGGGTGTGTTTACCAGCAGCTTTTTACCAATCAGACACATGCGTAGGATGTGATGGTCACTAGTAGCGGTTTTTATGTGCCAATAGTTTTGTCGCGTTGGTGTGGAATGCAGTTGTTGTACTTCCCCACGAAATGCTGATTCCTCCCAGACTATTGTTCTTGGGCAATCAATGAAATGACATCAGTGTGTGTATATGTGAGAGCAGAGGGAGGAGAGAGGAGGCAGTGGGAGGTATTTATCCCACTGCTGCAGCCCAATTTAAATCCCCCTTCTTCCCTTTGTGTAATTACAGTCTTGCTCATTATCAGTCGGCGTGGCAGGAATACTTCAACCCCTGGTCCAGCTGCCGACTCCTGGACCCGACTTGAAACCTGTGACAAACACCTGTGTGAGGGGAGGAATTTTTCGTGCGCAGGTTTTACGGTAAAGCTGCTTGTTGATCCCGCCCTCTCTTTGATACAAAACTCGGTGATGTCGCTTCGTCTTTAACGAGCTTGACCCAGAACCCAGGGAAGGAGGGGAAAAGAGGGCAGAAAACACTAAAAAAAACGGAATAGTCTGGACAGGCTTCCCAGTAGTAGGTGAGTAAAACCATAAATGCTGTCAGGTGGTTTGTATATCGGGGTTGTGGTGTTTTTTTTTATCCTCATATAGTGGGTGCACTGCAGCGTTGGCAAGGAGTGGTCACATCATCGACAGATCGGCAACACGACTCTCCGCGGCTAACGCTAGCTAGCGATGCTAACTTGAAAGTTCAAGCCGTGACCCTTGCCTCTGTCGCCCACCGTGCACACTGTGATTGATAATTCAAAGTAGCCTCCAATGCTCACCAACAAACCCGAAAACGGCGTCTGAACTGGCTTCAATGGCCGCTTGTCTGAACACTCGCAGCTCTCGTAGCTAATCTGTGTTTGCTAATGCTAACGCTAGCCCGGCTGTTGGCAGCGATCTCGGTCGGCTATGTGGGTTATTGTGATGCTAACGTAGCAAGACAGCCAAACCAGGTCATACGGGTGCTGAGCGAGCATTCAAGCCAACCGGGGCTGATTTCATCAACAGCATTGTCATTTATGTGGACGGCGGCGTTAGCACAAGCACCGACTAACTCAAATGCGTGAGTCTTTGTTCGTGAGAGTCATTTTATACCGACGGCTTTGTGCTGCTGCCTCTGTGTGTTTGCTAATGCTGCCCCACATTGCTGTCTTACGTTAGCAAATCAATTCACGACACTGTGTTGGGTTTCGCTAAATGAGAGGGGGATGCTAACTTCTAGCTGCTCCGAATGGAAGGTTTGCTTGGGAGTCGAGGGAGTTCAAACAGACTTACAACGTGACGGTCAGGCGAGTTTACAACACTGAAATGCACTAGTTCCCCATCTATATACATTTACAGTGCTTTGACCTAGTTAAGCTGCTGTTGATGTCTCATTTTTGGCGTCAACTATCGGAAGTAGACAGTTATCAGCTGGACTAGATAAGTAGATCTCATAAACACGTCGGTAGAAAACCTCCAGGGAGCTGCAGGTAATTGGAAACCTCTCTACTTGTTTGGCTAGACATTATGCTGTGAGATCTATGCGCGTATTTGATCCTGCTTTTTCTGGGTGGTGGTCTCCCATTTGTAGTCTGTCACACACGCACAGCCTGGGATTATTAGTTTGTCAGGCTGTGAACCTGTTGGGTGGGTCCTGTGTGAACTTGTTTTGTTAGGGAAAAAGGCTGGGTGGGGATAACTGTCAGCCAGAGTGCGATCAAGTGAACCAGCTTTTCCCTTGTTACCACTGGTTTCATGCAGGCACATATTACAGTGTGGTTTAGTGTCTTCCCCGTGGGCTTTAGGTTCATCCTGGCTTATGTTTATACAGTATGGGTGTAGTGGAGGCACTGCTGTGGCCGATTTGATGTGCTGCAGGTGCCACCACTAATAGCAGCATATGTCAGCCTTTCCTGACTAGTTGTCTCCAAGTCATTGTTTGATTGTTGATGCATGCTCCCAACCCCGACTGCAATTGTGTCTGCTCTCCTAAGGTGTGCAGGTTAATCCACAAAGGGGCTAAACGCGTGTTTGTGTGTGTATGTGTCTATGTATGTGCGTGCATGTTAACATCACGTGTGTATGTGTTAGGAGGTAAGTGGATTAGTGGGCTAAAGCTTCAATCCCATTACAAGCCATGCTCAGCTTAAACCAGCACTGGTGCCATCACGCTGACTTATCAGCAAACTGCAGTGTCGGATACCTTGAGATGCGTGAACAGATGTGAATTCTGACAGTAGGTGTGTTGTTTCAGTGGGTGTATTTGCAGCTCACGGCAGGTGCTGGGGCTTGCTGCTCTAACTAGAGTTTCATTAAATTGACAAAGGCTGTATTGTGGGTTAACATGTGTGTATGAACGCAGATGTCTTCTGACGGGGCTGAGTGAGTCACGCTGACTGATGGCTGCAGAATCAGGTGGAGATATCTGACTCGTGGTGTGTCAGTGCTCAATCAGATGTTGTTGTTGACCTCAAGGTACTGTGCTTGACGTTTTGAACTTGAGTTCCTGTCATGTTTGGGGCACTTAGATGTGACCCTTCTCTCAGTTGACCATCATTTCCTCACTTCTGGAAAAAATGCACAGGTTTTTGGATTTACATAGTCTAGGCAGTGTAGTGTACTGTGCAGTATAATGTACAAGAAACCAAGAGAGAAAACTGGAACACACTCTTTCTTTGATAAAATGAAGTACACAGACAATAACTAGTAATATCCCAACTAAAAAAATTAAAATGCTATGAATCAGCTTTTACAGAGATTGCCTGTGAAAGGTCATGAAAGCAGAACAGAAAACAGTAGATGGAGAACAATATCAGCAAAGTGGGAAGTGGTCTGTGGTCGTATGATCAACATATTGACCATGGGAAATTTTCACCGCAAAAATACCCTCTGTTAATGGAGGAAGCCAACCATCAGTAGGTGGTTCATTAAAGTATACATCTTATGAGTGCCGATGGTTTGTGTACAAGCAGGGCTGTTGTGAAAGAGGATTTATGGTGAGCCAAAGAAGCCATTGCGGCGTTGTGCTCATCTGATGTTGAATCCATAACATCCTGTTTCTCAGGAAGTGGGTAAGAGGGGAAAGGGGAGGGGAGTGGCAATGGGACGCCATTGATTGTTTTCATTGTTCAACGAAACTCACCGCTGACTTTCAAGGCCAAAACTAACAGCTGTGAGAGAGGGGGACGGGTGGAGGGGAGAAGTCATGAGTATGTAAAGTGCAGTGTTATCTCAATCCCCCCCTCCCTGACCTGATCACAGATGCACAGACACTGAAATGCACCCGGTGATGTTCTTGCTCTCCGGCTCTTTGCGCTCATGCTAGCAGTTGCACAAACTTTTCATTGTTCCACCATCCTCATGATATGACAGCTGCAAATTCCCTCCTTGCTGTGGTTAAACCGCACATGCACACACACACAGTTTACACACGCGTTCACATTCCCAAGTGCACATGCCAAGGAATATCAATCACAGTTTATAATTCATCTTGTGTAAATGACAGTGGTGCTCATTAGTGAAATAAGATACTTATAGACTGTTGACTGCTGCATGTGAGATAAGCTGAGGAATGAGTGTGCCAACATGTGGCATACAATTATGAAAAGCTGTGTGCTGAAAAAAGATTTGGCTAATTTGTTTCTCTGTGTTTGAGTCACTGTGACCAGTAACCTTGCCTTGAAATGGCCCCACAGCATCAGTAAACACAGATATCTGAATGATGATTAGCCAGTGTCTTGTTAAGGTCGTTTGACAGTGGATGAGTGGGTGGGCTGCTGTGCTGAACTGGCAGGAGACAATGGTAGGAATGTAAGATTAGCTTTTATCTTGCATTTCCTTCTCTTATCTCTACTCCCCTTTTTTCTCATGCTTTGCCTGTCTTTCCATTAGTTATTTATTTTTTCTTTGTAGCTCTTCCACTCTGCCCATCTCTGTAGTGGGTAATCCCAGCCCCATCCCAGCTGTGACCATATAAAGGCATGTATAATGCAGGGCAGCAGTTTGTGATTTGCTCAGGTAGGAAGTTATGACTCTGGGTGAGCGCATGTATGTGACATCATGTCTTCCTCTTGGTCAACCTTATCCCACACGCAAATCCTGGTTGTGGTTATCACAGATTCCTTTGTCTTGGGAAATGCACACAGGCCACTCCTCGTTTTCTCATCAGGCCGTTCCACTTATCCTCCCTTTTTTTTCCCACACTGGGCACACCCCAAGCTGGGAATTTTAAAAATACGTAAAGTTACATACGTGTGTGTTAGTCATTCATTTTATATGCACACAGGAATAGACGCAACATCCACAGGCCTCATTTTACCAGCTAAAAGGAAGCCAGTAAAATGACTGTTACTGTGTCGTAATAGTGTGTCTGTGGTGATATCGTTATGTCTGTGTTTTTCTTTAGTTTGCACAACCTGATACAGGTGAAACTGTGAGTCATTCATCAGCACCTTTTGAAATGATTACACCTATGCTCTTCTCTCTGTTTGCACTTGTTAATGCTCTACCTGTCAAGCACCCAAACACCTGCTGCCTGAAGTGAAAATTCAGGTCCCTGTTTGTTGGCCAAACTTCCTACTCTGAGTCTGTCTGTGCATGTTGGCCAGACAGAAAGAGACACTGAAAAGCTGAAATTTGGTCGCCCCTCCTCTACCTTGTCCAACCGGTCATGCAAGTGTGTGTGTGTGTGTGTGTGGCAATGCCTGGGTTTATTCACCTTTTAAGCCAGAGCTGACGAGAAGCTGGGTTGCTGCAGCAGAGGGTGTATCAACAGATAAGAGGATCTGAGTGTCCACTATCCTCTTGTTTGACTCTGATATAACAATGTCTTTCTCTGAGCCAAGACAACAAGGGGATGTAGGGGGAGGGATAAGAGGCAGTTGAGAGAACAAGACAAGAGTAGTGGACTGTCAGAGTGGAGCCAGAGGTAGATGAAGACTGATTAGAGACAAGGCTGGAGCAGCAACAAAAAAATGCAAGGTTACGCTGCAGATGAAAACAAGAGTGGATAAGAGAGCACATTGTTCTTGAAGGCTGTTGCTATCTCTAAATCCCTCTTTCTCTTTATGCTGACGGTTGATATTCTCTAGCCCAGGGAGAACTGCAGGTTGGTCAGCTTCCCACAGCTAGCTGCCGTACACAGGCCAAGTGTTGAGTAAATACTGGGTGTGTCTAAATGCTGGAGCTACTGTATGGCTCTGTCTCTCGCTGTGCTTTTTTGCTCACAGAGCAAACACAACCCTGTTGACAGGCTTGTACGGTATTCTCACTATCTTGCTGTTTTTCCCAACAGAGGTGCCTTCGCTTAAACACTTCTCCCTCTCTCCTTGTTATTCTCTTCCCTCCACCCTTCTGTCTTTCTCTGCAGTCCATTCCTCCCTGTTTCTGGGCTCGGTGGTTCGGTGACCTTCCACACATGATCAACTAGAGCACCACCTCTGACCTCGGCGTGATCTCTCACCTCTTATACCAAACCACGCCCATAGGTGAAGGTGTGTATTGTGGATTTTGTGTGAATTCAGATTTAGGACAAAATGATTATGTGTATTGTGATTTGTGCTTAAACCATAAGGAGAAGGATGCAGTTCTCCTTGGTCTTACTGTGGTGGGTTGTCTTGTTCCGCTATGGTAAAAACAGTACTAAGAGTGATCCTCTGTGTGAAACAAACGTCATCCTCTTCGTTCGACAGTTTATTTTCGATACAGTAGATCTCTTCTTTTTCTCTGCTGCAGATCACCATAGCTTCTGCTGCTGATGCATGAATACAAATCTAATTATGACACAACCAAAGAAAGCATTTTGATTCTGGCTATTTTCATCCAAAATTACAACCAAGACACTACATGTCATTCTTTGCTGCATTTCCTTTACAAGAAGTTTTCGTGATATTTTCTAATTTGGCTTTTGAGAGCAGTCCAAGGCCCACAGGAAACCTTTGAACATGCATCGAGTGGTAGCCTATTGATCTGCATGCATTCAGTGGTGTGATGTTGACAAATAAAATATTGCATCAAGTACCTCTACGTTAAAGAGATTAATGTGCTAAATTAATGTGCAGCAACCAGGGTTTCAGTGACTCTTCTCTCCATCATCACTACCCTCCTCCTGCACAGTTTGACATGATGCATGACGGGGTAGGAGTGAATCAACCATGACAGCCCTTCCTTGGAATAGACATGCAAAAATTCAGTGTAACTGGGGAATTTTTGATGGTTTACTTTCAACTGAACACGCAGGGAACGTGTCTTTACAGGAATGACTACTGTACTTTCATTTTTGAGGCCAAAACAGGCGACTATAACAATCGAGATCAACTGTTGAGCAATCCTTATAGTCCCGGTACATTTCCAAGAAGACGTCTGAGGCTGAGTCACCAAACAAGATATTTCAGTAGATAAACCAGATAGGGGTAAAATAATCCTTTTGTCTTACTGTCGGCCTCAAAAGTCCTGCATCTACTGGATCTTGCTACTTTGTTTGGAGAGTGTGTTTTTGTTCGACACCCTCTCCTTGTGCTGTAGTGCATCTGAGGCTGTATGGAGATGTGTAACGCCCCACTCTGTCCCCTTGGGGTGGTGTAGTGTGTATGGAGCAGTGTGAGAGCGCAGCGGCTCTGCTGGAGTCGGTCAGGGAGCAGGAGGTGCAGTTTGAACAGCTGACTCGGGCGCTGGAGGAGGAGAGGAGGAGGGTGGGCCTCCCCGCCACCAGCCCCTCGACCCTGGGGCGCCCCCTCCCTCACACACAGGTAACACTCCCCAAAGAACCCAAACATGTCCATATAGAGTCTCTTGTCAACAGCCGCCCCCAACTTTCACCTCCGCTTCCAGTACATGGATCATTATTCCTTCCATCCAACCCTTTCAGCAAATTCATGCATCATTTTCTCCCCTCGACATTCATTCATTGATCATTCATCTGTTCTCTCATCGGTCCCGCCTCCTCTCCACCAGCGCTCGCCAAAGTCTGTGTCCGTCTACGTGCGGCATCATCACGTCTTTCTTTACTGACTGTGTATCCTTAAAGTTCATCTGTTCCTCATCTGCAAATGCATCAGTTCATGCCTGCGCATACTTCACTAATGTTAACATGCCTGAGATGATCGTCACACTTGCAGCATGTCTTCGCTGTCACTCACCGGATGCACTCTGACAGACACACATACACCTTTCGTCAGCCCCTGTTGTGGAATTTCAGTTATTTTCCTCCCTGTTCCAGCATGTCGCATTGTGGAACGAGGTCATTTGTCGTGCATGTGTCCTGTAGTCCTGCATCTAAAAGCATTCCTTCACTGAGGATTTCATGTTTCCATTTTCATTCAAAGCACTTAAATTTATTACCTCTGTTGTTCCTGCTGTATGTTAAGTATTCTTTTGCATGTGATTATTTTTTTTGTATTCAACATCCATTTGTCAATGTATATAGTGAAACCACTGGTATTTGCTATTTCTGCTTCATATATCAGCAATACAGTGCTGAATGTTATGATCATATATAATATTAGATAATAGAGAATTGTGTGCCGTTGGAGATTTTGACTCCTACTGAGCCGAAAGATTCCTTTTAAGATTTCTTTGCTGCCCACGCTGATATATTCAAGTAGCTTGTTTTGTCTGACCAAGAGTCTGAACTTTATATATTCAAATCACTACCATAGAGGTTTTCAAAAGCCAGTAGATATTCCCATTTTAGCATTTAGAACTCTGGTTATTTTTTCTAGAAAGCAGTTTGTTCAGTCCATCTTTCTGAAAATTGACATGTCTGTTTTGAAGTATAAGATCAGTTTAGCTGTTGAATGTTTTAGGTCTCCCACTCTGCTGTTTTGTTTACAGCCAAATTATTTGGTTGCATAAGGTCCGGCTGTTGCCTCATTGTACCATTTTGTAGTCTGCACTGCTGTGTGATAGTGTAGTTATTTGATACATTTTACTTTGCTGAATGTAGACTAGGAAGAACAACTAAGTCATTATTCCTTCAGGCAACTTTGACATCATTAGCAACCTTTTCAGGTCCTGTATACTGACAGAATAGTGGACTTTAAATTCTGTCCCTAAATGTTTTCCTTCCTTTTGGGGCTTGCCGACATAGATTAGATCTTATGTTTTGTCTCCTTGAGTCCTTGGAAGGATAAAGGCTAAGAAAGCATGAATTTGTGTTTTGGGTCTTGTGGTAGCTGTCCGTGTTTGATATCCAGATATATAAATAATGATAAAGACATGTATGCTATGCCAGCGCTGCTCTACATGCATGCCAGAGTTGTTTATAAAAGGTGGTATTATAGGAAGAGCTAGCTGTAGAGGAAGTGTGTCCTTCTTGTTAGGAAGCCTGCACTTCCTATTACAGCCCTGCCTCCTTGTGGACATAATATTTAATACATGGGAGTCAGTCTGATTACTTTCTTAATCTGTTTTTGCCAGTAGTGTCACAGTGACATTGAACTGATCTTAACTGTAGGTGGTAGAACTGTTGCTGCAATGATTTCCAAAGCAGCCCAATCACGCTGTGTTCACATGTAATTGCTGACAACTGAGTGCTACTCAGGGTTAGACAGAAAGCATCCAAGTCATACAGTGTGACAGTCAATGATTATGTAAGAGTTTAGTGCAGAGGAAGTGGAGTGTGAGGATGAATGACTGCGTTCCAAAATGTCCGCCTCTGTGTCTGGCAGTAATTCACTGACCATGAACATACAGGGACAGTTTGGTCAGCACTGAATGTGCTTCAGCAGCAGTAATATCATCTGGGTAGTTGTAAGAAAGTCGACAGCACTGGCCACTGGGAGCAATGCCCTCAACCTCACTTATAAAAATTGTATGGCATGTGAAGTTGGTGCACAGTGTGTTTCAGAGTTGTGTTTTTCCTTTCATCCCAGAACGGGCGTTTGGGGGATGCAGACATAGAACGACTGAAACTAACAGACTCATATATAAACGGCACACAGGTATGTGTTTGTGTCTGTAGTTATGATCATATAAAATTCACAATTTTTTTTGTATTATGCAATGTGTGCCAGTAATTAAACTTACATGTGTGGTGTCTCTGCTACAGTACAGGATGGTGGATCCGGCACACGGCGCTCTAGATGAGAGCTACACACCAGAGGACGACTCTCAGGAAGTACACTCAGTCTTCTCTGAAGAGGGAACCACACGGCGAACAGACAATGGGGTAGGATGACATGATGCATTCTCCAGTTTATTTGAAATTGTCACACTTTATTAAATGCTGAAATCGCTGTAAGTATTTTAATACATTACTCCTGGTCTTGCTGTCCCTCAGATGAAGAAACCCATTTCACGCACAGTCCTGCCTTCTGACTCAATGTCCATTGATGGGGGTTTATCGGTGCCTGGTATGGGCGTCTACAGCGCCACACTGGACCGTCCCTACAGGCAGGTCGGTGGAGGAGACTATCCCACTGCTACAGTACCAAGAAACTACCACTACGGCCCTGTAGGAGGTTATGATGACTACAGGGGGGGGCTGCCGTCAGAGGCATACACTAGCCTGACCAGGGGCTCACACATGGATGAACGCTACAGGTACAGAATTGTAGCCAGCTGTGATAAAACCGCTTATGTTTTCCTGTGATTGCTTTACTCTACGCCCAAGACTATCTTTCCTTTACAGACAGTTCTCCTAAAAAGCCACATACAGTAGTAACTGAGTATTTTGACTTTATTCAATGTGTATGAAGACAGAATTTCTGATTTTGCTTTATCAACTTATTGTCAGATCTCAACTGATTTTGAATAATCTATACATATCTTTCCACATGCAACCATTTAAACCACAATATCAGTGTTTAATCTTTTGTTGTGCCTCAAGATAACGCAGTTAGCTTCATTGACTCATCACTTCCATCATTCCCGTCTTTCCTCAGGCCGGTTGATGGCTACAGAACTCTGGACTCTGGTTATCGGGCTCCAAGCCGCCAGCAGCTGGACCCATATGCAGCGCAGCCCCAGGTGGGCCGAGGAATGAGGGGCATGGGCTCAGCCATGGAGATGCGGTATGGCCACGGCCACTACGGTATGGAGGATGATCAGCGCAGCGTGGGATACGATGACTATGGCATGGGGCCTCCACCCATTCACCCTGGAGGTTATGGCACCATGCCACGCCTGGGGCCGGGTCCCGGGGGCATGGACAGGCGGAGACTGAGGTAAATCCCAAATGTTCTGTTTTGTACTCAATTAATCCAGGACATTTATTCTCTTACTTCAGACACTCATAACAAACGTTTCTCTACATGTTTCTACAACTTGCAGGAGCTGTGAGGATACTTTGGATGGTGACATGGGAGGAGTTGACCCTTATGCTTGGGGTGTTCCCATGACGATGGAGAGAGGGAGCATGGCTTCACTGGACAGCACATTGAGAAAGGCACCTAACGCTTCGTGGAGACAACCAGAGCTACCAGAGGTGATCGCCATGTTGAACTATCGTCTGGACCCTGTCAAGACCAACGCTGCTGCCTTCCTCCAGCATCTCACATTCAAAAATGACAAGGTGAAACAAACATCAGTCACATGAAGATAATAGCATTTCAGTTATTATTCCTGTTGTAGCAGGAATTCTACTGGTTGTTCTGCACATTTTTTATGGTAGTGTGCTAATTATGTGTCCAGGTCAAGTCAGAGGTGCGACGCCTGAAGGGCATCCCAGCCTTGGTGTCGCTGCTGGATCACCCGAGCAAGGATGTGCATCACTCAGCCTGTGGTGCCCTTAAGAACATTTCATATGGGCGAGACCAAGACAACAAGATCGCCATCAAGAACTGCGACGGAGTTCCTGCTCTAACCAGGTTACTGAGGAAAACCCGCGACCAGGACCTCACTGACACCATCACAGGTATCATTGCTCAGATTAATTAGCAGCAGAGATGACTGAGGAAGAAACCGAAGACCAAATCTGACACTTTATTGTGTAGTATAATTAATTTGTTGGTGTATTTTAGGGGCTGGACGGTCTGTCTTCTTGCAATGATTCTAACAGTATTTATTATATCGCCCCAGGCACCTTGTGGAACCTCTCCTCCCATGATTCAGTAAAGATGGAGATTGTGGACCACGCCCTGCATGCCCTCGCTGATGAGGTGGTCGTTCCACACTCAGGCTGGGAGCGAGGGAGCAACGGAGGAGAGGAAAGCTGCAAACCACGGCATCTGGAGTGGGAGACCGCCTTGACCAACACTGCTGGCTGCCTTAGGTATGCAAGGGAGCAGTGGATGGAAAGAAAAAAGTTAAAGAAGGAGTAAAAGAGATTTATTTTCAGAAGAAAACATGCAATTATGTGCTTAACTTCTCTCCTTCTCCAACAGGAATGTGAGTTCAGAACGCAGCGAGGCCAGGCGAAAACTGAGGGAGTGCACAGGGCTGGTGGATTCATTAATGTACATTGTCCAGTCACAGATCAACCGCAAAGATGTGGATAATAAGGTAGCTGCTCTCTTTAGACAGTTGCAGATTTTTACACTAGTTATTGCCAGAAGTTTCTTCCTATTAAAGGGGACGTTTTTCTTTCCACTCTCACCAAAGAGCTTCCTCAAAGGGAATTGTTCGGATTTGTTGGATTTCTCTGGATAATGTGTAGTTTTCTGTGTACCTCCGTGTCTGAACGTCTTTTTCCCTTTTCATCTGTTCTTCCTGTAGTTGGTGGAGAACTGTGTCTGCCTCCTGAGGAATCTGTCCTACCAGGTTCATCGTGAAGTTCCTGGCTGTGAACGCTACGCAGAGACCATACCGGTCAACCAGGGCCCCGTTCCAGCTAACAAAGGTGGCTGCTTTGGCTCTCGAAAGGGCAAAGGTCAGTGTGGGACAACTATTACAGCTCGGTAACATTGTGTTTGAGAGATTTGCTGTTGAAAGTCGGACAGTTGCTGGTGGGTTTGAGCTTGTTGGTGGTGGATGCATCTGTCGCTGTTTTTCACACTCTGCCACTGTTTCCCCCTTTTCCTCTTCTCCCTCCTTCTTTTTTCTTCCCACACTCCTTCACACCTTCCTTTCTCTCTGCTGTGTTTAGATGAGTGGTTTTCCAAAGGTAAGATTCTCCTCTTGGTGTTCTCATGAACGTGTGAATCTATTGATGCCTCTCATCACTTATTCTACTAATGCAAAGTAAAACTTGACTAGAGAAAAAAGAATGCCTAATAACGTTGGATTCACAAGCTGTACATGGGCATGATCACTGGACGTCACACCAACACCATTGCATGCTGACAGTTCCACTGGTTGCATGTTTGCATTTCAAATAATAATGTACCATAATAGATTGCAGATATTTAAAGGGTCATCTCACCCAACATCGCTCATTTCTTTGATTTATCTGCTCAACAGCTTCTCCTCCTTTTCTTTTACATTTTTTTATGCAGGAAAGAAGGATGGTGATGATGGAAGTGGAGATCAGGTTGATATTCCAAAGAGGACAACACCTGCCAAAGGTATGTGTGTCTATTTTGCCTCTACATCATTTATAATTGATCACTCTGTACAGTAGTTCCTTTATATAACAAAGTACAAATTTCCTTCAGTCCTAATTAGATGTCTTTATGCTGCTATCAGACAGAGATTTCCAGTAAAATGATGAAAGCTACAACAAGTCCAGGATGTTTTTAAAGGGATATTTATACAAAGTTGTTTTTTTTTTTTTGTCAGTCCAGGAAATAATTTGATTCCTTTCTAGGAAACCAGCTAAATGTTCATGCTTCATTTCAATATAATTTAAAACTCCAAATGTTAATGTGTTTTTGTTGTTATATTTATTTATGTCTTTATCATATTGCATGACTATTCCATCCTCTTAATCAATCCCCAAACCCGGTGGCATGTATAAAATTTAGTCTTTACAGAATCATCAAAATCACACCTTTTATCAGAGCCAGAAACTGTAAAAATGGTTTTGGCTGGTGAAAGTGAGGTGGTATAGCTTTTGTCTGTGTCCAGCACAAAAGCGCAAACCCTGTAATTCTGAACTAACACATCTCTCGTTCTGTCCACTTTAGGCTATGAGCTGCTGTTCCAGCCAGAGGTGGTTCGAGTTTACACATCGCTGCTCAGAGAAAGCAAGAACCCCTCGGTCCTGGAGGCTGCTGCTGGTGCCATCCAGAACCTGTGTGCCGGCAGATGGACTGTAAGTATCGTATGAACAGCTGGAACCCTGCCATGAAATACTGTTGTTTTGGTCTTGATCCAGATTTGAATCACCGTAGTTTTTAATCTTTTAAAACCCATGAACCTGCTGTAAGGAGGTCTGTGGTGCAGTCTTTCTGTTTTTTAGGTTGCTGATAAACTTCTGTTATTTGATTATAATCCGATGTTTATCACCTCCTGTCTGCTTGTTATTCAGTATGGTCGGTATATCAGAGCCACTGTGCGTCTGGAGAAGGGCCTCCCCATGATGGCAGAACTGCTGGCTCATGGCAACGACCGTGTGGTTCGGGCAATGTCTGGAGCTTTGAGGAACCTCGCTATCGACAGCCGCAACTGTGAACTGCTGGGTAGGATCATTGGTTTTATAAAATTCTCAAATATCACTGAAGAACGTGTCTTAAATATCTCATTTTGCTCAATACTGTATTCGGTCCTCTTGGCCAAGTGTGTATCAGCTTCTTTAAAGGCTACATTTCACAATGCAAAATCAGCATGTCTTGACTCGGCGTGTTTCTTTTGCAGGTTTGCATGCAGTGCCTCACCTTGTGGCCAATCTGCCTGGAGGCCAGAGCCAGTCTGGTCGCACTCTCTCAGAGGAGACGGTGGTGTCTGTGCTGAGCACGCTCACTGAGGTGTTAGGTAATAGTCTGGAGGCGGCAAAGAGCCTCCGAGCCTCACAAGGTATTGAGAGGCTGGTGCTCATCAACAAGGATGGGTAAGTGTAGTAAAAATAATGTTTTCAGTGCATTTGTGAGGGTCTGGTGTTTTTGTAGTATTTAACTATGAGAGTAGTCTGTTACAAATCTGCATAAGCCACTCCTTTACAGCAACTATATAAAGATGTTACCTTTCTGTAAAGCAGTCACTCTTGAAAATGAACATGCCAGTGTAGTAATTCCTTCTTGACAAACGATTGAGGATTATTAAGGTTTTGTTAAAATTTAAAGCTAAACTTTGAATAGATAATTCTGTTCAATGAGTAGATGTGAGTCACTCAAACTAACTTAATTAGAATAAAATGAGTTGCTGACACACTTCTGAAGCTCAACAGCTCTTTGATGCTGATGAGTAAAGTGTCTGACAGTTTTTGTCACCCGCACGGAATGTTAGTCATCAGTGCAAGGTATAAAGCAAAAACAAACACTTTATGAATGCATGAACATGTCTGTGGGTGTCTTGCAGGAAGCGCTCTGACCGTGAGGTGAGGGGAGCTGGCCAGGTGCTGCAGCTCGTCTGGGCTCACAAGGAGCTGCGTCGGCCTCTTGAGAAAGATGGCTGGAAGAAGACGGACTTCATGGTCAACCTGAACCCTGCCACCACTAACGGCCCAAGCACCCGAGCTAATGGCACCTATGAGGACAGCACCACACCGCTACTGGACAGAGGTCAGAGTGAGAGGCATTATTTATGCTTGAAAACATTTTTGAATGTGTTTAGAGAGCATATTTTATCATCAGAGGTTTGCATGTGTCTTTTGCTTGACTTGTTGCTCTACTTTGCTTCATCTTAGGGGACAAGAGAGACATGATTCCTCTGAATGACCTTGGCCCTGGTTAGTACATTTGTCTTTGCTGTTTTTTTATAAAGGGAAATGTATAGGAAATGTGTTTTAAAGGGTTAAATCTGAGTTATTATTTTCATTTTCTCCTAGAAGCCTACTCTACACTGGACCAGAGGGAAAGGAGACACACTCTGGATGAGACCACAGACACTTTACCGGTACAGCAGATCACTGTCACACAGCTACACATGGTGGATTGCCAAGTTAACAACACTAACGTCCTGCACAGCTATAAATATTTCCTCACTGTAACCTTTTAAAACCTCACAATTACTGACACTTTCCTTTTCTCACGCTCACTTCTGTTGATTTTCTTTTCTCTCTCTCTGTTTCTCTGGTCCTCTCTCAGCGAGGGGTGTATGGGGGCAGAAAGGGCTCCCTGCCTCTGTTGGACTCCTACGATGGTTAGCCCTCCCCCCCTCCCCTCTACCCCCCTCTGCATGTAAGAGCATGGTATGTCCAACTGACCTCTAATCCTGCATGAACTCTATGAACTCTGTTCCTTTTGTCTCTGATAACTTTAAACTCAGTGAAACCTGGTGTATGTCTGACGGTGCACTAAACCACAGGCAGAGGTCTGTTCTGCTGTCGCTTAACTATACGACACCCTGACGTGCTGTGTTCATGCTGGTATAGTATGTTGCAAGGTGCTCCTTGTGCATTGTGGTCCATGCAGTCTGTCGTGTAGATTTAAATCCCAGGCTAATAATGAAAACTTAAAACTTCAGAGTAATAACTCTTGCTCATGCAGTCAAGTTGTCACGATACCATAATATATTAACGCTAATTTTACTATAAAAATGTAGAATTAAGCTGCGTTCACACTTGTAGGTCAGTTCTCCTGGTCCTAACTTTTTAGCAACGAACCACAAGATACAAAACAGATAAGGTCACGGCCTAACTGGACTGCTTTCCAGATATATTCTGCTACTGAACTTGCCAAACTTTCAAAAATAATGTTGTTAAAATGCTAATTCCTAAATGCACTCGTTTAATTTTAGTTTATACTGTATGGTCGCATTTTAATCAACTGGGGATTCTTTGAGTGCTTATAAACTGTATAAACAGTATAAAAGAGCTTGAAAAAATTAAGATGCACTTCAAGGAGATGGTGGGTCTGACCATAGCTTGTATTACAAGAAGGACCAGGCATGCTTGGAGAGACGCATCCTTTTTAAAATTATTTCGGTCTGTGCTGCATTTCTGTTTCACATCAACCACACCAGAGTTTGTTCAGTGTGCACCAAAGTACGAATGGCAGCATTTATAATTGTTTAAATGACCTGATTCACACACACAGCTGTTTTTTGTTGCTTGATCTTGTGGGATTTCTGTGTGAGAGCACTCTCATGTGGTTGCACAGGGTACTACAGCGTCCCACATTGAAGATTTGTCATTAGCAGGTGTGGAGGCATTTGCAGCCAGTGCCTCACAAGACTTTTCTTTGTAGCTTAAAGCTGTAGACAGGCGATTCTAACCTTAGCATAACTTCTGGAAACTTAATAATCAAGTTTATTTATGTGCAAGGCAATTTGCGGAAGGCCAGAAACTGAAATCAAGTTTATCTGGTTGCAAAACTGCACCCGATGGTTCTGTTGCCTCCATTTGGCCGATCTGTTCTCACCTTAAACAGGATAGCAAAGTGTTTCTAAGTTGAATATGAAGCTGGAAAATACTAACATCCCGTTCCACGCACTTTCACAGCTTATCATCATCTGATTAGGTACAATAAATCAAAAAGCAATTACACAGACTTTTATTATTTTTACAGCAATTTAAGGCAAATGGAGAGATTTATGTCTCCTTAATAAATTTGGACATTAGGAGAATATAATATGCAATCAACCCAGAAGATTCAGCCCTGGTTTCTCAGAACATAACTAATTACAACTAGTAGTAAATAGAGCCAATATACTAATGACATATTGCATATTTAAAATAAAAATGTCAGCCCATTGATAAGGTTCCTTTAGCATTTTTCTTTTGTTTAAAATCACTCTTCAGTTCCCAACCAAATATGTGAGCAGAAATGTGATTATAGCAACATTGTTTATAAGGGTTTAGATCAAGTTTTTCTCCATAGAACATCTTTGTTAGAATATTTTTAAGGGGTTGGTTATTGTGACAGCACTAGTGTGCATCGTGCCATACTTATACCACATAATAAGTGTTTGTGTTGCCTTTTATTGTGTAAATTAACCATATTGTATTTGCTGCTTATGCTTTAGTCCTGCTTCAATCGGTGTATTTTGCTGTGTTCCTCTAGAAAAACTGATAGTGTGCATCACCCAGACTGGGCCATCCCTGCCCTACCACTGCTACTGAGGGGAGAAGATCCGGATCCACAGACTCTCTCCCCCTCCTCTCCCCTCTTCTCTCCCCCTTCCTCTCTTTCTCTCTCTATCGCCACACAGATGGGATCAGAAGATGAGGGTTGGCATCCAAAGAAAGTGGTGGTGCTGCGGACAGAAAGCTTCATGCAGCACACACGTACAGACACACACCTACTTTTTACAAATTCATCCAACTGTAGCAACAGAAATATATTCCATTTATAAATTATAATTCTTCTGTAAAGGCAAACACCTTTGCTGACAATCATTTAATTCTGGTGTTGTTCTTTTTTTTTTTTTTTTCTCTTGATATTGTCAACATTTTAGGTCAATTTTTGTCATGGTCCACATGTTGCTGCCAACACCCACATCCTGATGGTGAATTTGTATTTAGACTTCTATGTAGGGCATATACTGTATATATAAAGAAGATGGGATGACTGCATTAGTTTTGGCTCATTAATTTAAATTGTCCCTTTTACTGGGATTGTTGGGAGGTTGGAACACACCGACAGAGCGCCCTGTAGATTTGAGAATGTTGTTTGTATAGGAGTTATTTTCCTGTCTAGAGTTATTTTCTCTCAGTTGGGATGAGCACAGGTGTAGACAAGAAAGGGCAGGTGTGTGTATATTTGTCATACAGTAAAGCTGTGGCTGTGCGTGTGCGTGTGTGTGTGTGCGCGTGGAAAATGATTATGGACCTTTTTGAGTGAGTGTGTTTTTGTGTGTCCACTAAGACGCCACATGTTCATTGTTCCATCGTCCATCATGCCGTCTGTTTTTATTGTCTCCTTGTGACTTTTTATTTTCATTTTCTTAGTTTATAATGTACTGACTGCCTCTTTTTGATACTTTCATTTCAGATTTGTTTTATTACTGCCCAAATGGAAAAAAATGACAGCTGCTTTTTTTTTTTTTTTTTTTTTTTTTCCAACATTTCTGTTTCGGTTTAGTCCACCAGACCAGTGTGACACACCAACCCTGGTACTGAGATATGAAACCGTGGACAAACACTAATAAACCACTAAAATATGTCGACGTACGGCTTCAGAAATGATAACCATTAACACTATAGACACAACCTAATCTACTTTCTTTTTTTTTTGTCTTGATAAACAGAAGGGACTCCTTGGAATAATTATCTGCACTCCCAAGTCTTAATTCTCTAAAAAAAAAAAAAGGTTTATGTAGCCACTCATACATGTACATTTGCATACTTTTTGCATCACTGTACATAAAAGCCCATAAATTTGGGAGACTTCTTCACTCAGAGGAGACTCGAGTTTTAACAAGACAGACTGAGGAGACACTGACGTTTAATTTAAATTGGGAGATGGACATAAAGCACATTTTGGTCCATTTGTTTTTACCTTCTTTGTTGTTGTATTTTCTTCCTCTTCTTTCCGGTTTGTTTGTGTTTTATTTTGGGGTTTGTATGTGAGGGAGTGGCGGGTGAGAGTATTATGCAATTCGTTGTACTTTTTATTCCCACTTTTACAGTTGAGTTGTTTTAACGGCAAAAGAGACCAATCATCTTTGTTTTTTTTACTCTTCACAGACATAGTATATTTGTACTGTTGCCTATCCATGTAAATTTATGATGTACCATTCATACCTGCCTTGGCTCTGAGAAGTTGCTTTTTTTCAGTGAAGTACGTAACTGCTAATACTATTGTTTTTTTTGTTTTTTTTTTTATAAATAAAGATCTTTTCTTAGACAAGCTCTGGCAGTGTGTGATTGATGTGGTTGTGTGGTGAGGTGAGGAAGGAATTGTATATCATGTAGATAAACACGTCTAATTAAAGAGAGGCAGTCTGTGTCTAATCTAACCCACTCGTGTTAAGCGAAATGGCAAAATTTGACACCATGTTTGATATGCCTTCTCTTAAATCGCTGTCTGCATAAGCGTGTTTATTTAATACAATAATCAAGGTGCTATCTGGAATCATTTGTGCCACCAGACTTTTTTTAGACCCAAAACAAACACCCTCATCTCCCAACTTAAGACCTCACACTGTGCTCCGGCCCGCATAAAGCCGATTTAATTTTCAAGCACAGCGTGCACTGCACCACGGCTAAAGACTGTTAAGTGTTGACATTCTCGGCTTTGCTGTTGTCTCCGGTTACACACAGAGCTGGATGTTGACAGGAAATAGTGTCGTGTGCATGTGTGTTTGTTTGTTTGGCTCGAAACATGTCAAAGGAACACGCGAGGGTGGTTTAAGGACGTGAAAGTGTGTTGGCGTTTCCAGTATGCGGCACATCTGAAATGCATCCCAGACAGACTGAGAAGCAGCTGTTAGATCACGAGGGCTTTAGGGTGCACGTTGGAGTGTGAAAGTTTGACATTAGTCAGAATATGATGTGCATGTCAGCCTGAGACCCAAAATTAACTTTTAAATTTAATGTAAGCAGCAGAACCATAACTAGGAGTTTACATTCTTCTTCAAAAATATTCATAGACAGTGGTGATGAACCCATATTCTACTGCAATGGATGATAATTCTTATCTATTAATTTTTCTATTATGTTTGATTTTTAAAAAAATAAATCAAACAGCAGGGGCAAGAGGTTTCACATATTTTGTCTTATTTTTTACCTTTTTTGCATTGTTACAACTATTACACTCTAGGAATGTTTTTAAGGTATTTTGTTTGTCACATCTGTCTTGCCTAAGAAATAAAAGGGGGGGGGGGACTAAAGGACATAAATGAATAACAAAATATGAAAGATGTGTATGAATGCTGTCAAACTGAAGAATATAACCACAGTTTCACCCAGTTTTTGTTGCTGAATGCTGAAATGTCGCCTCAAATCATCAGTAAAGTGACTCAATTTTGGCCAAGAATTCAATACCAACTTTAATTAGTTTACATTTTAAATGCTAGATGCAGTAGACACATTTTGGTTACTACTCAGTCTGATTGAAAAGGATAGTTAATCTTTAAAGTGCAAAATTGGTATTTTTGTTTCCATGCTGAGCTGCATCATAAAACAAAGGCAATTTCTCCTAAAAAAAAAAAACAAAAAACATTTTGCATAATATTCACTTAAAGTGTCATTATAACTTCGTGTAAGTTGCATTTTTACACAATAAGGATTGTTGATTTTATCTCTGATCACTGCTCATATTAGGAACCACTTTCATCATGGCTAGAAAAGATAAAAGGAACAATTACAACAAGAAGTAGCTCCTGAAATGTGCAAACAGGGATGTGAGTATTGCTTTAAGACATACTTGAAAGAATGTGACCCTCTTCTCTGCCAGAATTATTAATCACCTAAAGTTGGGAAATGTAATTTATAGAACATGTAGCTGCACAATTGACAAAAAAAAAGCATGAAATATTTAAGTAATATAATATTTGACACCTCACTAGAGGCCTAATGAAATAGGAAGTTTAATGTTTCTTCGCGCCTGCAGGAAAACGTTACACAGAAACATGAATGGTTTTGTCCTCCAGGCTACAAGCAGATATCTGACTCATCAGTGTGTTAGTCATTCGGTGTGTGTAATGTTTGTAACCTGTGCAGCTGGTAAACACACACACACACACACACCACTCCTTAAACCTGAGACCACCGAATGCAGCAGATTCTCCCGCCCTCCCTCCCTCCGTCCCGGTGTCCAGTCATTTGGTGTCACGTCTATTTAGGGCTGCACTGCTGTTCTTCATTTCCTCTCTCTAATGCTCAAATAGAAGCAGAGACATTTAACTCCAGCAAACGGCAAATGAGGGAAAACTACCGGGAGGACCGGAGGAATAAAACGCATGGTCAGACAGGAGTGAGGAATTTAGCACTGGGACACCAGCGAGCATGATCAGGTAGGGAAACCTCACCACTGGGACATCTTGTGTGGCTTCACGTCTCCTTACTTATGATCCTTCGAGCTAATTTGTGGAGGAAAGTGAGCACAAACAGATCAAGCTGTGTTTTTTGCCGTGGAACTAATGGATTCAGAGCCTAGTCCGTCCACCTCACGCTCAGATGATGAGTCCTCTGATCACACTCCGGCCCCGGATTCTTCCCGCCACACCAGCCACACTGGAAAGCAGAGCGGGCTGAGCGGCCTGGGCTACCAGTTCGCTGTGGCCTGGCACCACCTGAGGCCTTTCATCCCCTTCTTCCTCATCAGCTTCATGATCGTGGGCCTCGTCTACCTGATGCAGGCCATCATCTACGGGGGGCCCTTCAAGGACCCGCTCTTCTTTGTCAAATTTAACGAACGCTGGCCCCGACCGACTCCACAGCAACACGACTCTCCATCCCCTACTAAGTTTTTCAGCCCGGTGCCCTCCTCAGCGTTTCAACGGTTTCTCCATGAGCTGCACAGAGACAATGAGACAGTGTGAGCTGGAGGAGCTGCTTCCTTTCTCTGTGAATATAAAAAACATTCATGGGATTACACCAGGACTCGAATTAAGAGAGCACAGACTGGTATTGGACTACTTACCCTTACTGTAATCAGCTTTTCACCAGTTATATTACTGGTTGTAAAATGACATGTATGACTGGGTGAAGATGGATTTTTTTTTTTTACAGCGTGTTCAACTCAGTCAGAAGCTTCTCTGAAATCAAGGACAAGAAACTTTAATCAATCAAAGTGCTTCAGTCAGTTATATGAAACATGGAAGACTGGTGATGTAACATTTTCAACAGCACTGCAAGCGATAAGTGAAATTATATCTGCTGATGCTTCCGCGGCCTTTAAAGATGAAAATGTGCCTGATATGTACAGTAAAGCATGAACGATATGCAGCTCTGTCTGTGACAGCTGATGTTAACCCCTGAGCAAACACTTCAACAGTCTTAATTCAAACAGAAATTCCAAAGTTACAGTATTTTAGCACCAAATTCCTGCTTTGTGTTGTTATCCAACGTCCACAACGGCTCGGTAAGAAAACACTGTCAAGAGAAGTGCAGAGAGTACAATTTGTACTCTAAATAATGTAACTTTGGAGGATGGAAGCTTGGTTTGATTAAATCAGGCCTCACTTAAGCTTTACTAGAGGTAATTTTTGCACTGAGCAAAGACTATGAAGGGATAATTTTTCTGCTTGTACGGACAAAGAAGCACCTTAAATGCATATACGGGCATGACAGTGTTGTATAAAAATGTGAACTTATCCTGAACACAGCAGATCACAATGTCTGACTTTGTTTCTCCTCTCACCATCATGGTGCATTTCCTTGAATGTCCCATAACATATATAGAAACCATCTCCCGTAAGTAGAAGGGCATGTAACATATCATAAAACTGGCTAAGATGCTTGTGATACTGTATCTTATTTCATCTGTGTGTTTCTGATGTCCACCACCTCTACAGTCTAACACAGGGACATTTCGATATGAATGCAACTCATATGCTCATTATTGTGAATATTATAATCATATATTTCTATGGTAATGCTCAAACAGGAGGGCTGGTGGTGACAAGCAGACTGATTACTGTGTAAAAACGGATACAGCTTAGATGTGGATAAAAATAACATCTTGTTAACTTGTTTATTCGTGTCAGTCATGGTGTCCAATCATTAAAGTTGTTGCATCTCAAATCAGAGCGTGACAGAGTTGAGAGGATGTTTAATTGAGTCTCTGCAGTCGTAGCAAAGGGCCGTTAATAGTGTGAAAACACACCCCAGCATAGACACAAATGAACGGAGAGACCAAATTGCCATATTTACGTCATGTAATAACAGCTGAACTATCTCAGTCACAGCCGAGCAAAACATGCTGTTGAGGGTCATGACGTGGTTGAAAGCACAAATAAATTTCTAGTAAGTAGAGCCTGTTTCTCTCTCTCTCTCTCTCTCTCTCTCTCTCTCTCTCTCTCTCTCTGTCTCTCTCTCTCTCTCTCTCTCTCTCTCTCTCTCTCTCTCTCTCTCTCTCTCTCTCTCTCTCTCTCTCTCTCTCTCTATATATATATATATATATATATATATATATATATACACATCCATGTTATTGGAAGTTTCACAAATAGAATTAAAGTTTCACAAATCAGATTATATCACTGTAATGTGAAGAAAAATGATCTAGCCCATATTTATTTTGTCTGTATTTTGTGGCTCTGGTCTCATGTGGTCCAGATGTGCAAAAAGCGGTGAAATCTCCTCTTTTTGTGTGTTTTTGCACTTTCACAGATAGAATTAAGGTTTCACAAACCAGAGACTGTGTTTTAAAGATGCTTTAGCTTCTCTGACATAATTAAAATCAGTCAGATTTGTCTAATATATATATATATATATATATATATATACACATATATATGTGTCTATATATATATATATATATATATATATATATACACATATTAGGTGTGAATCTGTCTAATGTGGTGTAATGTGGAGAAAACAAAGTGAAAACTTTTCTTTCTTTTTTTGGCATTTTTACAGACTGTGTAAATTTCGTCTTTCTCACAAAATGAAGTCAAGATTTTTTTTGTCTAGGTATCATGGCTTTGGATCTAATGTGGTCCAGGTTAAATAAATAAATAGTTTAATGTCCTATATCCTTTATATCCTTTAGGCTCTGACCTGATCATACATTTGGACCTGATCTAGTCCAGATGCGAGGTGCATCTTCACAAAAACAATAAGGATTTCACCGATTTGAAAGAGGAGAATTTGAAAGAGGGTTTCAGACACCATTAAAGGTTTACCTAAAAGTTCTCACACTGGTTTACTTCATTAGAATGTGGGGGGGAAACAAAAAATCAGTCATTTGTCTCTGTAAATTAAATTATCTTTAACTTCCCAGTTATCTGCAGAATTAGAAGAGTCCTTTAGCATCATCTCAGCTCATTTCTTTTGTCTTGTGTCACAGAATTTCTAACTTTGACCTCCAACTTCATGCTTTTGATGCTCTTCCTCTGTTCTTCGGCTCTCTCTGCTCCCTGCAGCGGCCGCGTGTCGCCGCCGCCTCCTGGTGGCGGAGCGACGAACTGCACCTCACCGTCTCTGCCGGTGACCACGCTGACCTGTGGTTGACCTCAACAAACTGGACAGAAAACTGAAAAAAAGAGCCCAACATCGTACTGTCTGTTAAACCCAGTCTGAAAACACATTTTTTAAAAAACGAAGTATTTTATTGGTTTGAGGTGGGAGCGGAAATAAAGAGCTGCAGACGGTGAGTGAAGCTGTTTTCTGTCACCCGCCCGCGTTTGACCGCAGCTTTAATTAGCCAGCTGGGATAGTTTGGTGGAAACAGGCCAGAAATGCAGGAAAGTTTAGCCAAACTAGCTGCTGTTTTGTTGGTGATTTGTTAACTAGCAGGTGGTCTGTCATGACTACTTTACAGCTTTATTACTGTGGGCTTTATGACTGTGAGTTTCACTGCTAGCTAGCTGTCAGCAGAGATGCTAACCTGCAGGTGTGTTCTGATCCTGCCCTCATGCAGGTACCTCAGCTCAAATGCCCCTCTGACAGCCTTTATTTCTCATTTTATCCTATAAAAACTTTAGAATTCCTATAGTGATTTGTGTAATGTGTAACCTAACACTTAGCTGGAGTGGTTACTTCAGTTTAACTATCTGGAGTTGGCTCTAACAATGGGACACTTTAGGTTGTTGATGTCTTTGAATAAGTTGGTTTATCAGTGTTAAAATGAATCTGCAGAATGTAACCAAGTAATTACATAATTACAGTGTTAATTTGGAATATTTTAAAAGATAGTTGAAATACTAATGAGGCATTGAAGACATCCAAAAGTAAAATAAGGTAAAAATAAAGATGATGCCGATATGTACAAGTTTAACGATTACACTTATACAGAATAATAGTGCTACTTTTCTGTTAATGTAGTCAGCAAGTTATCTAGAAAAAACATCAGTGTTAACATGATGTTGTTGTACATGAAGAGCTGTAAGAGAACAGTGTGATATTTTGTTGCTGAACCGGAAGAGCTATAAAGAGAAGAACATGAGAGAAAAGGAATTCTGAGTAAATAAAATCAGCGCTTCTTGCTGTAATTTCCTAATGTGCGTTTTCTCACTTACAGCAATGCAGGCGGGCAATAAAATTATCATCAGTAAATGTCACTTACTGTTTGGTCATCTTTTATTTAATCACTTAGTTGTTTGGTCTGTAAAATGTCAGAAAATTAATATTTTTTTAAATATTTATCAGTGTTACTCAAAGCCCAAGATAATGTCTTTGTGAGTTATGTTTTGTCCACCACCCAAATATATCCAGTTTATTGTCACAGAGGAACAAAGAGGAAGCTAGAATAAGAGAATCTGGACTATTTTTTAAAAAAATGACTCAAAATAGTTAATCAGTTATCAAAATTGATGCAAGCTGGTGTTTAATTGAATGGCTGAACACTAATTGATTAATTGTTGCAGCTCTATTCTCTTTAAAATCCTCATGCGCTGTTTTTAAAACTGAACGAGCTAAATGAATCTGTTGTATGCAGAACAAGAATCAGTGCGATTCATATTAAACTGGGTATTAGAAAAATCCAGTTTTCTTTCTTAAAGTGTTCTTTGGACCAAGTGTCAGATTATGTTTGTTTAGTTATGTTTGTTTTGTCAAGCCTATTTTATACACATTAATTCCATTAAAATGTATTATTTGAGATGATCATGAGTCTGATAAGGCACTCAGCAAACATGCATTGTTCACTCCAATATTAATATAAAAAATCTATTATTTAGTGACTGCATGTACAATCTTGCATTCAGTCTTTATTGTGTGGATAATAAAAATGCTACTTTTTTGTCCGTATTGTTTACAGCCCCTACCAGGTAGAATTCAGCAGTCTTGTAGGACAATGTTTGTACCATCTTCTAAATGCAAATCACCTCTTATAATAAATCCTCTGTGTCATCCTCTCTGCTCTCTGTGTTTTGAAGTGGATGGGGAAATGTGGTGCTACCAGAAACCGGGGTTCGAAGCCTTCCTCCTCAATGAGCTGCAGAAACAGCAGCAGTGCAGCGACTTCTGTGACACTCTGCTCCAAGCAGAAGGTAGAAACATACTCCAAACTCATTAATTGTTGCCTTTAAAGGTCCCATATTGTGCTGCTTTTCAGAAAATTAATTAAAGTCTTAGGTGTCCTCAGAGTGTGTCTTTCAAATTTTAATCTCAAATACTGGAAAAAGATGGTTCATTTTACCAAGACTGTATAACTCCTGATTCTAGCTTTGTTCTAAAAGGGCTTTTTCAAAGTCTGTGATGTCTAGCATTTGTTGCTGCTGTCCAAAGCAAATGGAAGCATTTTCCTAATGTTATGGTGACATTGCACCATACCTAATAATAATCCCCTGGGTCTTCAGTTCCCCAAATGTTGTGAGTGCATAAAGATTCTTGTGTTCTCTCTTGCAGCAACAGAAGAACATGTAGTGTACTTTTCACGGCCCTAAGATTTTTTTTAAAAACTTCGCTCATCTGGAAGCATTAAGCAGCTTTATGCAGAGTGTTAGCTAGACAACTATTGCTTCCCTAGCTGTTTACGTAACAGCTCAGTAAACTTCTTACAGGCTTGTAAAGCTGTGAGGCGATCTAGTTCTGGAATGACAGAAGTAAACTTCATATCTTGTTACCAGTTGGTTTACACCTCCAGATTTCTAGCAAACACAAAATACATTAAAAATGGCTTTTCACCATAAGGGATCTTTAAAATAATTTTGCAGTTTGTATAGTCTGTGTGGGTTTGCATATAGATAGTGTGTAAATTTATGATGTCTCTCTAGGTTCATGTAGTTGTGGAGGCATTATCTTTTGTGACATCCTCTCTGTCCTCCAGGTGTATCAGTACCAGTACACAGTAGTGTTCTCTCAGCTATCAGCCCCCACATGTCGTCCGCTCTGTCCTCCACACCGATGCCCCCTGCAGGACAGAGTCGCCTCCTGGACTTTCGAGCTCTGGGCGCCTGCACTCTGCTGCACATAGTCAGACTTCTGTACTCTGGAGAGATGACAGGGGAGGGGGAGAAGGAGAAGCAAGAGGCCATCTCTGCTGCTGCCAAGCTGGGCATCCACGGACTGGTGGAGGTCAGGAAAAGGGATTCTAAAAACAGAAACTGGGAAGGAGTCGGGCACTACACAGAAGTGGGAGTACAAACAGAGTCTCTACCTGAGGGGAATGAGGGGAGACAGGCCATATGGAGGAGAGAGGTGAGGGATGGGAGCACTTTACTGTGGAAAGAGACCCAGTCAAATGGTGGAAATGACGTGTGGACTCAGACAGAGGAGCAGCAGATAAACACAGCGCCTTCTGCTGCTCACTCAGTAGCCTCCTTTGAGACCATTGACATGGAAACTCTCCAGAGTTTAGGACAGACAGATTCCTGTCTGGTTCGCCCTCAGATTGTCCCCATGTCTGTTGTCTATCCACCAAATGAATCCCAGCCTTTCTCTGCTCCGTCCACCTCTATGCAAGAATCCACAACAGCTGGAAGCACATCTGTAGCTGTTGTGGCCTCCCCATACACAGCCGTCCCCCCTTCCCTCCCTTATGTTTCCAGCCAAACAGCCCTGTGTGCCGCTGACCCTCAGACCTGGTTGACTGGGCCCCAAGAAGCCGGCAGAGACGCAGCAGCAACTGAAGAATGGGAGGACGAGCGGTTCGAGCAGTTCCAAGGCAATATACCTGGATTCATTAATTACTTCCTTAACCCAGTCAAGGGGGAGGGATCCGGCAGGGGCAGAGCAGCGAGGAGGCGAGGAGGTAAGGTTGGACGTTGCAGGAGTACCGGGACGGGTGGGAGTAGAGCCAGGGGGCCACGAGCAGGAAGAGGAGGTCGGGGACGGGGAGGCATCACTCAGAAGGTGGATTTGCAGGAGGTGGGAGTGGGCCGGGTGCAGAAGCTGTTCCTGCACAGGTCTGGGACGAGGATACCCAGGACGGGTCAGGGTGGAGGAGCAGTCGGGAGGAAATTGTACCTGAACACCAGAGAGATTTTCAAACCAGGCACGAGCTGCAAGAGGGGGAGAGGGCGCGGCAAAATGTGGGAGTTCAGCCAAAGCAGAGATGTGCTGGTGGGAGGTGAGAGAGGAGGAGGTCACAGCCAACGTGGACGGAAAAAGACAGCGCAGCAGTTGAAGCAGGTGAGCGTGCTGTGTCCTGTTTAGGCGTCATACTCACAGGGATGGGAAGGCTGCAATGATTTAGCAAGTAAAGTACAAAAACAGGATTTTAGAGGGGTCACAGTCCTGCCCTGTGATATTTAGAAAGTCTGTAGTTGTTTTAATGGTTAAAAATGTTGTAACATTTCCTCTCAAATGTCAGGAAACCATACCAAAACAAAGAAAAATATGAAAAACACGTCTTTAAAATGTGTTTCACATCATCAAATTGAAAATTCTGGTCTAGGATTTCTCTGTTACATAGGTTTAATAGTTTGTCATTAGATTCATTATTGTAGTATTTTAATTACAACTACTCTTTCTTGCTTAGTTTCTAGTTTCTTTACATGTGTATTTGTGTGGTTTTATTAAGTGGCTACTTGCAGAAGTTTTCTCCTCTGCAACTGATCCAAATGCTACAAAGGGTATTGGGTCCAGCTCTGATTGGTTAATAAGTTTGTATGAGCGAAGAATCAGTTTAGTTCAAGCAGGATAGCAACAGTTACAGCAGACTGTAACATATATGCATTGTCTCCTTGGTTACAGGACAGTGGCCCTGTTGGTAGGCGTGGAAGAGCTAAATCAACAACATCAGCTTCCTTTTCTTACCCACTCCTTCGATTCTACAATCTTCACACGTTACCTCCCTCCATCCCTGTCCTCCAGCCGTCTACCAGCCTGCTGTCACCTGCAGCCTCCTACATGTCTCCTGCGTCGTCCCTCCTCCACACCACCCCGCTCCCCCCACCAGCCCCTTCAACTCATGATGAGCAGCCCGAGAATATTGATCGTCTTCTGGAAGAAGTGATGATGGGACTTGACATTTTACCAAACAGCAGAGCTCCACATTCTCAGGTTCTTCTTCCAGGCAGCAGCAGCAGCAGCAACATCTTTTCTTCCTCTGGTAACACTTCCGCCCAAAACAGACAACAGTGCCACGCCACTGATGTCCATAGATCCACAGAGGTTGTTGCTGTGGCAAGAGGAGCTGGTAATTCCAGTTTTAAAAACGGTGAGGCACCTGTTCTGCAGCAGCAGTGTGAGGGAGAGCTGAACGAGATGCTGGAGCACTTCCTTCATTCGTTTGAGCAGCAGATTGAAAGCCATGGTGCCAGGGAAGAGGAGACAAATGTTGACAGCTCTGCAGATTCAAACCAGCCGTCCACAGTCCTGAGCAAATACAAAAAAACAACGAATCAGACCACAACCTCTCGCACCTCTTGTCTACAGAAGAAAAATGCACAACGTCGAGTCAGACGACCCCAAACCACTGGAACTGAAACTGAAACGCTGCAGAGCCGCTCACCGCCACGCCAGACCTCCGCTAGCCGAGCTGTTTCCCCCAAACACACTGAGGAAACGCTGCGGAAAGTAAAACCACCACCCAAATGCCCGAAGAAGAGAAAATCAAAACAATATCAGCTTTCATTAGAGAGAAAGAAAGTGTGGGTGAGGAAACCAGTGGCATCAGGTGATGCAACGACCCAAACTGTTTGTGACCGAGAAGACAAGCAGCTAAAGCAGAGACCTGTGGTCCACCTGGAGAGGAGCAGCCTGCTGCCAGTCAAAGTGGTATTACGGAGACAGAGCTGTCTGGAAGACAAGGTGACAAACTTTTCCATTTAATCTCCATTATTGTTTCTGTTACAAAAAATCTCGACACAGTTAGATGGTGCTGTGCGCAGGACATTTTGTAAGATTACAGAGTGGTGATTATAGATGGTGAGAGGTAGATTTATCTGGAATTGATTAAAAAAAATGTAATAATGCTGATAATCACAAACATTGTGGATACCAGCAACCCAAGTTTTACAGCAGAACATTGCATTGTAATTAGGTGATCAATGTTATGCTCTTAACCTAACCGTGGTTTTAATGTTGTGGCTGATCCAAGGAGTAACAGCACTGTATTTAAGGCACCAGTGCTCTGCCCATTCTGTTGCTGTTCAGTTGTTGCCACAACGCTCACATAAAGTCTGTGCTGCAATCTCAGTATTTTAAAAGCCCCAGCATCTGCCTGCAGCCTCAGTATCATCGCTCCTCACAAGGAAACACTGAGCTCAGTGGGCTGATAATATCCTATTTATGAATATCCTGTGAACCTGAATTGTGTGAATGCGGAAGAAAATGTGTCAAATGTTTTGTATATGTGTGTGTGTGTATTTTTCAGAGTCCTGAAAAAGCAAAGACCTGTTCATCATCAGTGAAAACCTCCTGTGAAAGCTCATCTGGAACGAATCAGCCAACGTGGATCAGCACAAAGACATACCCGATCAGGAGCAGGTTTAAGGAAGCACAAATCGTGGTGAGGATAAACCTTTTCCACAAGCTCAAAGACCTTATGTCGCTTGAGCTTTCTAGAGAGAGGCGTCACGCTTACAGCGAGGCTCTGCGGATGGAATGACAGTGTAGACTAATTATTGGTACACCACTTTGGTTTCCTCTTGATGCGCCCATAAGCCAAATAACATATAACATAGACATATGCACTTATTCTGGGAATAAGTGTCATTGGACTGCCATCATTACATTATCATGTCCAAATTTTACATTGGTTTAGCACCAAATACCTACAACAACAACTTTCCTAACAGCCGTAGTTATGTTTTGTGTTTAATGCCAATCAGCAAATGCTCGCATGCTAGTACAATGACATAAATTTAGTGTCATTGTTAGCAGCATTTCATTCAGGGTCACTGGTTTCAACTACTGGCCATAAGTCCAGGCTTGTAGAGTCACCAGCATGGCTGTAATGCTGGATCTCAAAGTCGTTTTCTTTTGTATTTGGATAATTTTCTAAGTTTAACTTGCCTCTCAGGACAGTATGCTGTTACTTGAGGAGCCACTCTCAGCAGACCCACCAGTTCGCAGACGAGGCAGACACAGGAAAAATTCACAGCAACTCAGTTTATCGAACAGTAACAGTTCAGTGCCACCAGCGCAAACACAGCCTGTGGATCCTGGTGGCACCGATAAACCACTAGAGAAAAACCAAGAGAGACGTGAAGAAGAATCAACTGTCCAGCCACAAGAAGAGGCAGATGGACCTACAAGTAGAGGACAAAAGAGGGCAGCCATGTCAAGTGAGGACAGAAGTGATGATGCCACAGTGACCAAGAGGGTTTGCTTTGAGCAAATTCCACAGCCAATTTGTGAAACATGCATGCCAAACTCTGAATCTGCGATTTCTGTCTCTGAACCACCAACCACAGAGCCAGAGGAGATAATTGACGTAGAAACTGTTTCACTGTCGGGTTTGGAAGGTTTACATGAAGAAGAAGAAAAACCAAAACCAGTGTGGAGTGAAATCAAACTCAGAGAAACAGAGAACAGGTTGTCAGAAGAAGAGATGTACAGCAGCGCTGATGAGATAATTGATGTGGAAGGAGATGACGACAACTCGGAGGCTCAGGAGAACAAAGACAAGGACAACTGCCAGAACGCAACAGCAGCAAGTCTGTCATATTTTGTTGATGAGAAGTCTTCTGTTTCACCTTCACATCAAACAAAACAGTTCAATCCGGAGTCGACAGAAAGGTGGGAGGACGACAAGGACGAGGACATCGATGTGATCACAGGTGGCAGTTCTGTTCCTGAGCCGGTGATCATCAGCTGGACAGAGTCTTCAGAGGGTGAGGAAGACGAAGGAGGCGAGAATATTGATGTTGTTGAAGACAGACCGCACTTCATCAACAATGTTCACTACTGTGAGTAAAGTTAAGCTTTTTAACAGAAAAGGCTGCAAGTTGCAGGACAGACAGAGAAAGTAATAGTGACAGCATTCAATACAAAAATGGTTTCATCATCAGTGTTTACAAGTGATGTCTAAATTCTCATCTTTCTGCTTTGTGTTCACGTCCATGTGCAAACACACTGACAATAACATGAGAGATTTTTGTTTTCCTATTCCAAAGATGTTTAGGAAAAGAGCACCTGTAAGAAACATGTTAGTTATTCGTTTTGGACAGAAGCATCATAGTGTTTGAAGACATTAGTAAATTTAATCAGCAACAAAACAACATGACTGTAAAGTTCATGTACAAAATTTAGATTCAGCTCCTGAGCTGATTGTACAGACTTAACTATTGTAAGGCTGTAGAGGACAAATAGGATTGCTCATATTTTGTATTTTTTCATGCTTTCGAGATATTTTGCCTGTGATTTTATGTAGAGTTGCTGCTGATTTGTAACTGACAAGCAGAAATGTTCAGGAAAGTTTGTTTTTACTGGTATGTGTTGAAAGCAACTCTACAGAATCAGTGTTGTGAGAGTTTTACTGCAACAAAATGAAGGTTTTGTACTGTCAAATGAGTCGTCAGTGTTTTATTAGTTGTATATGCAGCTGTTACAAGTATGATCGGTAATGTCAGCCTCTGTCCTGCCAAAATGTTCTACGAAAAAGTCTTCTTTGTGTTCTGTCAGCTTATGTTTGACAGTGTTTCTTGTGGCACTTTTGGTTCTTGGGTCTGATTTTTACAATAAAGACTTCTCTGTTCTCTTTGTACTACAGAAGTTCTGCACAGTCTTTGAACTGACCCTTAAATTAGAAAAATATCCACACACATGTTGAGACTTCAGCCATGTGTCATAAAACTATCAAAAAAGATTTCCACTGACATAAAAAAAAAAAACAGTTCTCTGTGAAAATATGAGCTGAAAAGCTTCTACTAGAAGGAGAAAAAAGGGTGCGAAGTGGAAACCCCACTTTATTTTATATATATTTTTTTAAAACACCTTACCATTAATGCACTCTCAGGCTGTCGTGAAATTACATACAGTCTCACAAATAATAAACCAAGAATACATGAAGTGAAAATGACTTTATTAGTTATCAACCTGTGGATCAACCTCCTACACACAACAACAAAACACATCTGAGCTGCACCACAGAGCGAGTGCAGCTGGGGAGTTTTTCCTGGACACGTTGGAGCTTCATCTCCCCTCTGTTCGAATTGTCATCGCAGAGCTCAGGTGAGAGTACAGCGCAGGTGTGTGTTTGTGTGCATAGACACCTCTAAACCAAATAAAAAGACACTGTGCTGAGTGTCAGTTATGTCAGCATGTGTGTGTGTGTGTGTGTGTGTTTCCCTGTGCTTTAACAGTGCGATATTGTCTCTTATCACACTCTGTGGCAGCGGCTGTATATCAGTAGTGTTGTCGGGTTGGGGCGGCTTTTTCGCGTCTCAAGTCAAGAGGAAGGAAAGGATTGAAGAGAGAGAGGAAGAAATAGAGGAGGGGATTGTGGGTAGCGGGATGGGGGGTGGAGGGGAGCTGCTGTCCGTGGGCCGTGGCCTCAGTCTCAGCCTGTCCTCCTCTCAGTGCTGGATGCGCCTGATGGACTGGATCTGGGGAGTCTGACAGTGGGAGCCCCAGTTCCTCCAGTGCTGGTAGTCTCCACTATGTCTCTCGCACTCCATGATGTACTGCTGGCCCCTGTAGCCAGGGAACTGGTAGCACACGAAGCTGTGGGACGGACGGGAGAAGGCAAGCAGGAGTTAGTGGGACTGTTTCAGGAGCTGCATGAGCTGCTGTGACAGTTTGGATTTGATACACGCTTAGAGCTCCCAGCCGGTATGTCCATTACATTCAGCACACATTGGTGAGGGATCACGGGGATTTACGGTTGTAACAAAATGTAGATTGACAGAGATAATGTTACAAGGTCTCAAGATATAGGTAGAACAGAAAAAAAGCATTTGGAAACAGATTTGAAGTAGAAAACTGAGCGTCCATCATTTGCAGAAGCATTTATGGAGGAATTTGTCCAGTTTTTGGAAAAAAAAGCAACCTACTGATACTTTCTCCGTTGTCATATTTACACAGAAATTCATAGTAATACTTACGCGCCGCACTGCACGTGCATGGAGCCAACCTCGGGCATCATCCAGCCCATGGCCTGCAGAGAGGGGTAGTCGTCGCAGATCTCCACACTGCGGCCCATGAAGTTCTCCCTCTCAAAGATGATCATGCGGCTGCTCTGGTGAGACTGAACGTCGACAGAAAAACAGATTTCCGAGTTAGAGTTTGTGCTTTCAGGTGGAGAACACGAGACCGTGGGGAGTCAGGATGTACTCACGGCGCAGTAGATGGGGCGCAGAGACATGAGACGCTCCACATGGTAGGAGATGGAGCCACTGTAAGCGTCCCAGTGGGGGTACTCTCCTCTCTCCAGGATGAACTGCTGGCCCTGGAAGTCATGGTGCTCGAAACCCACCCAGCTTCACAGAAACACACAGAGAGAGGCTTGTTTACATGACGCTCCCTTCGCTTTCAAGACAATGCTGTAATCCAGCTTCTCATAAATCTCAACACAAACACCTTTTTTCCTATAGGATTTAAGAGTAAAACCATGTAAGAACCCTAATGATGTCAATCATCACCCTACATGACTTCTTATCTTCTGTAGTGTTTGGGATGGACGTATGAAGGAGAAATCAATCATTTTCCTTCATTTACTCCATCAGCGCATTTCATTCATTTTACATTTGTGTCTTATTTTTCCCATGCTGCTGCCAGAGACAAAACTTGAAGACTTACGCTCCGCTTTCCACCCTGATGGAGCGGATGTTGTCCAGTCCACACTCCTGGATGTTGCAGCACTCAGAGGTGAACTCCAGGCACTTTCCCTGGAAATGCTCCTGCTCGAACACAGTCACCTGAGGAGAAAGGATGGTGAACAGGAAGACGAAAGGAATTTACTTGGCATGAAGGTTGTACAATTTACCTTTACTATCAAGTACAGATCGTGTAAAACCATCTCATGTCCACTTTGAATCTCCATTTGTGCACAATTGAACATTTGTTTACCTTGAAGAAAGGAGCCAGGCCCATTCCTGAGTTGACCAGCGGCTGCATCATGGGGGATCTTGTAGTTCTGTACATCTTTACTCCTGAAGTGGCAAATGAGGAGAGAATAGAGGAAGTAAAGAAAAGATCATGAAGGTTTGAGAGAAACAGCACCAGAGAGAAAATGCACTGTAGAGCATCAGTGATTCAGTAGTTTAAAGTTCTAGACTCTCCTACATGTTGCTTTAGTGTGAAATCATGCTGTTGTTCACCTTCCACTCTCAGGACCATCACCAATCCTCATTTATGCCACACAGCTACAGTTTTTCTCAGAAAAATCTAAAACATCTGTATTTTAAATAATCTGTCTGGCATCAGTCCAAGTGTTTTGCAGGTGTTAAAAGTGCTTTTGGATTTCAGTTTCTGTGTGAAAGCACCTTGAGCGCACCTGTCTGAGTGACCGTGAGCTGAGTTGAAAGCAGAGATGCAGCCTTACCTAGATTGGCACTTTATTAGAAGAGCTGGGAGTGTTACGCGCCTACCGCCTGCCTCGCGTAGAGCTTTCGGAGAAGCTGGCGCTTCAGTTTTATACCGACGGTCGGGGAGCGCGCCTACTCTTGCGTGTCCGCGCCTCTGACTCGGACCGTGCGTAATGTCCATTTGGCACCGCAGCAGGAACGAGGCGCGCTCCCGGCGCAGCTGCGCGGCCGCTGGATGCTGTTGTCCTGCTGCAGCGACCAGCTCAGCAGATCCTATAGTGCTGCTGAGGCTCGGAAACAAAGGCGCTCCGGTATGTTCGCACCCCGGTCAGCAGTCCAACGCGTGGACCGGCACAAAGGGCCGGGATCGGCGTGGAGAATGTGGGGATTAACGGCGCAGCAGAGAGGCGCACAGCAGGATGGAAGTGGGTGGTTTAGGAACTAATGTATAGAAACGTGAGAGGGGCAGTAGAAATATGATTTTATATATTAAGTGAAATGTCATTGTCACCAGATGGAGTTGGTGTTAGAAGGTGCATCTGTGCAGGTGTATAGTTCAGCAAAATCACTCTGTTTTAAAGTGGAGTCCCTGATTTTCACTCATTAGACAGACAAAATAAAATTACAGCCAGTTTTATCCCATTTACACAGTTTCCATCTGTAATGCTGAAGCTAGAACGTGTCAAAAATCAACTCATACACTGTTACAGGGTCCAGTGGGGTGTGGCCCCACATCTGGAGCTGCCTGACATGAATGAATGCTTCATTTGTATTTGGCACTAACCAAAGCTTTCTGAAAAGGGTGACAAATATCAGTTACTCATTTATCACCATATTGGCTACTCATGCTATTCAGCACCACTTACAAACACTATATACACTGTTACCCAACATAAATTGTAATGTGTGAATACAGTCAAGGCCTCTTTTTTTTTTTTTAAATAAATGAATGGAGATAGTAGCAGGAAAATGAACAATCTGACGTATAAAACTTAAATCTATGGTTTAAGTCGCATAAACTACTTTTAATTGGTCAGTCAGTTGGCCAGTTTCTGTCAGTCGTCCCCTGCCTCTGCCCATCCTCTCTGCCCGTCCCTCTCTGATGATGTGGGGTTTCTTTTGTCTCCTGTCTCTGACCTCAGCAGGTTTATTTCTCTCCCCATAATCCCTCTCCTGTGGGCGCCAGCGTATAAAAGGGAGGGGCGCAGTCCGAGCCGCACACACTCTGAGTGAGGCTCGGCGCAGGCATTGCACACACAGACAGGTAAGGTGCGCACAAACTGTACACCTGCAGGTGCATGGAGACACAACAACATGTTTCCTCTGTGCTTTGATTTCCTCCATAACCTCATATCAGTAAAACAGGTTTAATTTGTCACATGAACATCTCTTTCTCTCTGTGTCCACTCAGTAATCATGTCCAGTGGAGATAAGTCCAAGACTTCTTCCCAGACTGATGGGAAGGCTGCTCAGGGCAAGAAGTCTGAGATGGGAATGATGTCCTACAAGGTGGGCGGCTCTCTCATTACTCCTGCTTGAGATGCAGATAATAGTGGCCACACTGAGACATAACACGATGCTTCTGTTGTTTCCACTAGATGTACGTGTTCGACCAGGAGAACTTCCAGGGTCGCATGATCGAGATCAGCAACGAGTGCATGAATGTGTGTGAGCTGGGCATGGACCGCGTGCGTTCCCTGCGTGTTGAGTGTGGACCGTAAGTCTGAAAAAACACATTTAACATGTTCATCTTTGCACGCTTTGCTTCATAACACTGTCCCATCTGCAGCTTCGTTGGCTTCGAGCAGATGAACTTCTGTGGGGAGATGTACATCCTGGAGAAGGGAGAGTATCCCCGCTGGGACTCCTGGAGCAACTGCCAGAAGAACGACTACCTGCTGTCCTTCAGGCCCGTCAGAATGGTAGGAACATCTCAAATTATCTCTCTCCAACTTTCCCTTCCATTCTGCTTGGGACTCTTCTCTAAACAAGTGCATCACCCTGTTTTTCTCTCCTTCAGGACCCTGAGAAGCACAAGATCTGCCTGTACGAGATTGGAGAGTTCAAGGGCCGCAAGATGGAGATCATGGACGACGACGTTCCCAGCCTGTTCTCCTACGGCTTCACCGACAGAGTGGGCAGCATCATTGTCAGCTGTGGAACGTGAGTCTCAGTTACAGCGCAGCAAAGAGGAGATTCAAAATCCATAATGTCAATCATATACCTGACACATTCCCTGTGTTTTTTCTTCAGCTGGGTGGGATACCAGTTCCCTGGATACCGTGGCAGCCAGTACCTGCTGGAGAAGGGCGACTTCAGGCACTTCAATGAGTTCGGCGCCCGCCATCCTCAGTTCCAGTCTGTGAGGCGTATCCGTGACATGCAGTGGCACCAACAGGGCTGCTACACCATGGCCAGCAAGTGAGGTTCAGGGAAGGAGAGAAAGAGAAAGAGTGGAAGTGAGGGAGAGGGGCGGAGGAAGAGGGAAAGGGGGAGAGATGTCTGAGGCCTCCACCTCAGCACCTTCAACAGGTCTATGATCTAACACAGCGAGGGGAAAGGTGAGGATCTATATCTGCCCCTTATCGGAGACAACACCTCAGTGGAAGGACCACCAGAACCACCAGAGCCACCCTCTGTTCTGTTCCTCTCTGTCTCTAGTTTTCTCTTTCTCCCCTATGGGCTGAGCTTTGCTTTCTACCCTTTTCTCCTTATTTTATTTATTTTTTTTTTTTAGTCCCTCACTTCATTCCCCTTCACAGTCCTCCGAGACACCAAAGAGGGAACACACACGCCTCTTGCTGTTTTACACACACGATTCTCGGCTCAGGGTCTGATGCACCATGGGAAACTGAGTGCCTAGAGCCCCCTGCCCCTGTCTTCTTGCCCTTGTGCATTGCACACCCTCTCTGCTGTACAGAATCCTGGCCAAGTTTTCAATAAAAAGGAAAATCTTGATTTCAAAAAAGTTGTTGTTGTTACTTATTACTGAAAAATCACCTGAATACAAATATTTATGAAGAAAGCACATGAATAAAATTATCAACAGGATAAAGATGTTTCATTAATCAATCACTGCTTTTTTATAGCTCAGAGTTTTCATGGCAGCTGGACAACAAATATATTACAAAACCTGAAACTGGAAATATTGTCAACCAGCTTAATATTTGTGCAATACCTTTATTCATGGTTTTCTTTCTTAAAATATGGTTGTTATAAATAAAACAATCCTGTTATGGCAAATGAGGGGTTCTATTAAGGCTTGCAGTCAGTAAGAAAAAACTCCCAACCACCCAATGTGTTGTCAAAGCAACAATGCAGTAAATACAAAAAAAAAAAAGAAATTGCCAACAGAGCTGCTTCAGACCTGTAATGCTGATCATGCTATATGTTTTTGTGCAGTCAGGATTGTGTAACAGTTTGCCAGACGACAACAGGACACATTTAAATTTCGGGTCCAATTGAGACCCATTTTCTGTTTTGAATTAAGAACATAAGCCTGTTGACTCAAAATAAAACTGTCGCGTCACACAGGGCCAAAAGCCCTCTGTATGAGGACATGTTAAATGAAAAAAGTAAAGATAAAGTAATTGATTAGAATTGGAAGGAATTTTTATGGAATTTTTTTTGAAAAATATTGCATTAAAAATATATATCAAACATAAAAATAACAGAATTACAAATATGATTAGCTGTATATTTTACTGAAAATGTTACTTAATTTGAAAATAAACATTTGTCTTAACACATTTATCAGAGATGCAGCCTCCAAACCGCTCAGCTCGTGTGAAGGGTGAAATTTGTTTTCATTCAGGGGTCAAATCAAACTGAACAGACAGCTGCCATTAAGGACAAACCAGATGTTTACTGCTGATACAGTGCTGCAGATTTCAGCTCAACATGGATTATAACTGGAACACAATGTGTCGTTGTCTGAACCTTCATCTACACTCAGAACGGATTATTCTAAAAATATATTAAGGATCTATTACATAACATTTCTGCATAAAATACAAAAATGACTAGATTTGTTGACTTGTGCACTTCGATTAGCACAAATCTTCAGAAAGACTTCAATCAGTGGTGGTGAAGACAACAAACTGACAGACCTTGAACTGCAGAAACGTCAGACCATTCAGTTTAAAAGACAAACATTACAAGTTTAAATTTCATGTTGGTGATGAAAACCTTTGTTAAAGTAGTAATTAGGAAACAGTTTTTTGTGCAGCTGGTCCTTTAAATATTTTCCTACAAACTGTGTTTACTTTGTTGAATCTCTGAGCTGTGAAGTTGTTTTCAATCCAAACAGTAATTGAGTTGCAAGACTAAAAATCAAGTTTATGCAAATATTTAAACTTTTTAGGTTGCGGCCATCGTTTTGATGAGTTGTGTTAACACAAGAACATTTGTAATTACACCAAATTAATATTATGTGTAAATTAAAATGAAATTCAATGAAAAATTCAAATCACAGTAAAGTAATTAAATTGGATTGATAACTTTCTCCACCTAGAGGTCAGAATGTCAAGTCCATTAAAAAAACAAAAAATAAAATTAACATGGCAGGCTTGTTCCCCTAACTCAAAATAGTTTGGTGGTTGAATATGATTTCATCAGAGGTTGTCACAACCAATGTTCCCTGTAATTTTTCCTGAGTCTGAGCAAACACACAAACTCCCTGAGTGTTCCTTGGACCACTGTGAGTAACATCAGACGTATTAACTGTGGTCACACCAGCATCACATCCATTCAAGTTACATGGTTCATTAAAAGAATCAAATTACAGCATTTACATTTCTGTTAAAACTCTTTGTCAACAGGAGCCAGTTGAAGGCTGCAGTGATTTTAGTGACACTACAATGTATAAGAGTGAAGTTATTGAATATTTGTCTCTCTTTACTGTTGCAGCAGTTTTGCAAATTGCAGACGGACCCTGTTCACTCCATAGACACCAATGTTATTCCTGTAGCTTGAAAGACAGCTACTTTTGATAAAACTGGGCTTGTAGCACATTGTCTGCCTTGCAACAATGGGAAAGAGGCACCGTTTATGTTTTGACAACCTATATCTAATGAGTTATTGATGCTGGAAGTCTGAATCTGTGAATATCTTTCCAACTTTACTGAACTTGGGGCCACTACCACCTAAGGAGTGATATATTTAATTTTGAAAAAAGCATTTAGC